>NW_025950374.1:1407500-1711935 GCF_021028975.2 Sphaerodactylus townsendi
ACCACCAGAGGACCATGCTATCTGAGATGGCATTGAACGCCTAATGGCAGGAGCGTCCTTCCTGGCAGACTCCACCTTAGATGCCCTGGTCCTAGCTTCTCGATCAATTGCATCTTCCGTTGTCGTGAGACACAATATCTGGCTGCGGTCCTGGCAAGCCGACACACACTCCAAGATGGTTGTGGCAGGCTACAGTTTCCAAGGGGGCATTCTATTTGGATCGGAACTTGACCAAGTGCTCATTGAGTCCAAATACAAGAAGAAATCTATGCCCAAGTCCGTCAGCCCAGACAGACCTCAGTCATTCTCCAGGCGTACCTTCAGGTCACCTAGAAATTTCCCAAGAAATACTAGTGAAGGCAGGAAACCTCAGAACCAAGAGGATTCCTTTCGCAGACGAGGAAATTTTCGTCCCCCTGGTCAAACCAACAAGTTTCCCAAAGGAGATAAAAATACCAGACAATGACTATCTACAGGTACCAGCAGGAGGCAGACTTCTTCACTTCCCACAATCCTGGACAGGACCAAACACAGATTTATGGACAAAAGAAGTAGTCACTACAGGATATGGCATAGAATTTGCCAAGCTGCCAAGGCACTGGTTCTTTCCGTCTCCTCTGAGCAATAGACCGGACAAGGTGGCAAGGACCTTATCGGCCATACGTCATCTACTCCACATCCAGGCCATCGAGGTAGTACCCACAGACAAGAAATTATCAGGTGTCTACTCTCACTTCTTTACTGTACCAAAGAAAACCAGAGATTGGAGGGCCATACTCAATCTTCACTATGTGAACAAACACATCTGCCTCAAACGATTCCAGATGGAGACACTTTGCAGCATAACAAAAGCTCTTCGCCCAGGAGACTTCCTGGCCTCTCTGGACCTCACTGAGGCCTACCTCCACATAACCATCAATCCAGCTCATCGCAGACATCTCCAGTTTGAGGTAGATCACCATCACTTCCAGTTCAGAGCACTACCTTTTAGCCCGGCAACCACATCCCGATTCTTTTCCAAAGTACTCCTAGCACCCATCATACTGCCACGAGAGCAAGGAGTCCACGTATTTTCCTACTTGGACGACATTCTAATCCGGGCCAACTCCAGGACTCAGGCCATCAAGGATATAAATCGCATCCTGTCAGTACTACATCAGCACGGTTTCTCGTAAATTCAGAGAAGAACTCTCTGACTCTGTCACAACAGATGGAACACTTAGGGGCTGTCATCGACATCATCAGAAGGACAATCTCCCTACCAGACAAAAAGGTGCAGAAGATCCATCTCCTGGTGAACCAGATAATCTCTGCTTGGAGATCTCCTCTCCTTCAACTAGCCCAGTGGTGGTGAACCTATGGCACGGGTGCCAGAGGTGGCACTCAGAGCCCTCTCTGTGGGCATTCACACACAAAGTTCATCATGTGGGAGGGGGTGGAAAATCACCCCCCCCTCCACACACACACATCTAGGCTGGCCTGGGCATGATCCTTTACCTGGGAGTAAGCTCGGTTCCTGACAATGGGGCTTGCTTCTGAGTAAACCCTCCTAGGATTGTGATTCACCCGTTTGAAGCACGGTTGCTTCACTAAGGTTACTCCTGAGCAACGCGTGCCTCGGAGCCAACCATTTTTCTAAAGTAAAACCTCAATATTCAGGTTAAATTGCAGTGTTGGCCCTTTGCGATAAATAAGTGGGTTTTGGGTTGCAATTTGGGCACTCGGTCTCGAAAAGGTTCGCCTTCACTGAACTAGCCAGCCTCATGGGCCTGCTGATAGCTGGCATAGACATGGTGCAATGGGGACAAGTGCACACCAGAACTCTTCAGCAGTTTCTGCGCCTCTGACCAGATGTGCATCTTGCTAGCTTGCAGGTAGAATTCACTTGCATATACACTCATGCTTCTGTGAGCCCACCCCCAGACTGAAAAGCGAAGCTCTGGCAGACCTGAATTCCTGGATGGGAAAAATCCAGGAGGTTTGGCTGTTATTGACCCCAAATAAAGCTAAGGAGACTTCCAAGAGATATGCTGACCAAAGATGAGCCCCAGCCCCCTGCCTGGTGGTGATGGACTCTGTGTACATTTCTACCAAGCACCTGTGATGCCAGCAACCAAGTCACAAGTTGGGGCTCAAATATGTAGAGCCCTTTAAAGTCAAGCTTGTCATCAATGTGGAGATTGATTTACCTAAAACCTACCGAGCTGTTCACCTCACTTGCCAGTGCAGCTTGCTGAAACAGGTGCCTTCTCTGGACAGATGGCACCCCTGAACTGTTGCTCCTGCACCCATCGTGGTGGATGAGAGCTTCCATTATGAGGTGCCTCAGGTCCTGGACTCTTGGCTCTGTCGGGGCTGCCTGAAGTATCTGCTGGAAACATTTCTTGCCTGGGGAGGATAAGTGGGTCTCTGTTGAACATGTGCCGGCCCCTGCCCTCATCTAGGCCTTCCATAAAAAATATCCTGATAAGCTGGGAGGGGTGGGGTGAAAGGCCTGGGCAGGGTGAGCATCGCATCTGAGTGAGGTGGACTTTCTGGTCAAAAGACTGCTGGATGCAGAATGCTCGAGGAGCCGGGCTACACAGTGGCAGGGACTTCACCAGCCATGCTCCCAGGCTTCCCGGTTGAATGGCCATCTGCACAGATGCTAGAGCTAGACAGAAACGTGCCACATCTGCAAACAGTACAGATGCCATGCAAGCCACAGCCACGCTTTGTGGTTCCACCCTCTGGGGGGGCGGGGTCCTTGCCAGGCAAACCCCTCTGTGCTGTACCCATCCAAATGACTCTAATGTCTTGAGGAAATGTTCCTCAGCTGCTCCATTCTCTGCTGCTGCTGCCGCCGCCACCGCTGCCACCACAGAGGGCTCTCATCCTGCGAGGCAGTGTGTCCCACGGTTGTTTGTCTGGCTGCTCCACAGAGCTCAGCAGTTTCCATGTTCCCTAAACCAGTGTTGTGTCCTGTCCCCATCAGCACCCCTGCCCACACCATAGTCAACTGTCCCAGAGGCATTTCCCTGGGCATGTGCCCCATTGCATGACAGAGGGTGTGGCTCTCTGAGTGGGTCTGGCTCAGGTTGCCCCCATCAGCACATGCTGCATTGTTGAGTTGGTGCCTAGGCTTGTTCAAAGGAGACTGATTCCTGCCCTGCTAACCTGTCAGGGCATGGTTGTCCCCTTGAATTGAGCCTTTAATTTACTTCCTTTCTAGCCTGCCTTTCCACTCAGACTCAAGGTGGGTTATAGAATATAAAACAATCAGACAACAGAGAGTTTCAGTTCCCCTTTTGTTTGTGTTGACACACAGTAAACTAGGATTACACAACTGTGTGGCAGAACAAACAAAACGAACTGTTTAAGGCATTGCAGACTACAATACAGAAAGTGGCTATACCTTTCTCAACATAAAGATGACAGGTGATTTGAGGATTTAGCATTTCCTGGGCTGTCTGTGTTCTAGCATCCTCCGATTTGGGCCTTAGTGCCTATCTGGTTCTATCCCCAGGAACTTTCTGACTTTATTAGTTAAAGGCTTTCACTTTGGAAGCCTTATATGCATTAATGTGTTTATCCCACCGAAGAGTTCTATGTCCCAGGAGCCTCTGGGATCTTCTGGCAGCCATCATGGAATCTTTGTATTTCCAGTATCCTAATTGTCACTTTATACTAAACAGAGATTTCAGTGTTAGAATAGGGTTGAGTTCAGTGCATGTCAGAAAAGCTGGCATGAATGCCCAGGTTGCTCTCCTTAGATCATTCATCAAAGGATGTTGTTATTAATAAGTTTGGTCTTAAATTTTTGGAGCTGCTGTCATCAACTAATTTATATGTTTTACACAGGACCAATTTTGATGTAACTAGAGATACTTTTACTTATCTGTCAACTCATCCGGCTAGTACAATTGATTACATTGCTATATTACCTGCCTTAATCAACGTTTGAGGTTATCGACTGCTGTCCACTGTGAGTAATGCTTAACTTCAGTTAACTTCAGTGCTGATATCTTACTGAAACCAGTCTAGGACTTTGCAGAAGACACAATACCTGGCTTAAGGAGGCTTAAATGGTCAGACCAATTATAGAATAATGAATTGCAAAACTGTAAGATCTCAGAATTGGGATCTCAAAGCTCAGCTCTACCTCAGCCTGGCAGTGATGGCATACATCTTTCAAAGCCATCATGAGCTACCTTTAGCCCATGTCTATTGAAAACAGCCCCACAAAATCCATGTCTTGTACAAATAATGAATGGTACAACCATGAATGCAAAGTGCTTAAAGGAGAAATAACGACAGCCATGAGACAAGTGAGACATAGTAATAATGGAGCACTGATGTCTCACCTTTTTTAAAGATCAGGTCTCAATATAAAACCTTAATCAAACAGAAAAATGATCATGCAACACCTTTATGGAAAGTCTTAGAACTAGCAGACTGAAAAAATAAAGTGGCATAAACTGTTGGACTTGATGGTTTGAAGTTCAAATCCCAGGCAAAGCATAGTTCATGTACTTCAGCACAGTCTTTGGATCTTATTTAACTTCTCCTTTAATGGAAATATACACAATTACTTCTCTCAGACACATCAGATTTCCAGATTTGGATGCCAGTTTTGAAATCTGAAATTAGAGGCTTACTCACTTTGCTGGCACCTGGAAAAAAATTGTCCATGTCCCGGGGTAAGTGTCTGGGTGGGACTTCCTATGCAAAGGTGTAGTTGAGTGCATTGTATTGCGGTTGGGGTCATCAGTCCATTTTTTAAGTACTGGTAGCCAAGCTTTGCTAATTTTCAGAGCCTCTTCTTTCTTGATGAAGTTGTCTTGATGTTTGTGAATTTCAGTTGTGAATTTCAATTTCCCTGTTCCACCCAAACACTTAATGATTGATTCCCCACCCTGGGACATGGACAATATACCCCACTAAACTTTCCCTTCTCACTAGATACAGTGTGAAACAGACTTTTTAAAGTACTGATAGCCAAGTTTTGCTAATTCTCAGAGTCTCTTCCTTCTTGTTGAAGTTGTCTTGGTGTTTGTGGATTTCAATAGCTTACATGTGTAGTCTGAAATAGTAACTGTCTGAGTTGTCCAGAGTTTCAGTGTTTTCAAATAAAATATTATGTCCAGTTTTGTTTAGAGCATGTTCTACTGCAGATTTTTCAGGATGGTTAAGCTGACAGTGTCTTTCGTGCTCTTTAATATGAGTCTGCATGCGAGTCTGAATTTCCCTTTTCAAATTCTGATTTTTCACTGTTCCTCCAAACTAGGTTTGCTTAGGAATTCTAATCCTGAACTACTCTCTTGCACATTCCATAGCAGATTAAAAAGTAGAATTCAGTATCTCAGTTACAACAATTTGTTTTCTGGGGAATCTCTTTATTTTGGCTTGGTCTTTTTCATATATTTATTAACTCCTTTAATCCCTTCAATTGTGTTTCCAGGATTTACAAATACCCCTTTGTTCTTTGTGATCAGCTGTGCATACTTGTAATAATAACACATTCAGATTAATATTGTATTACTAATTTCCTAATGATTGTATGAATAACTGAGATGCAAAGTTTTAGATGTTCAGACTCAAGAATGTTAGACCAGTTCCAGTATCTGGGAACTGTGTCATGACTTGGAAATGATGAACTTAGATAAAGACTTTGTGTGTCTCTTGTGGCCTGCCAATCACTGTACTTCCAGTTTTCTTTTTGATTTAGTTTTATTGTTTTGCCAGAAGAGAGAACTGCCACATAAGTATTTGGAGGAATCAGGTACTTGCAGCTTCATTTTAGGCACTGAAGGTTTAATTGTTTTGTAGCATCACAATTAAACTTTATGTTAATGGAAGAGTATATGGCTAATGGGATTTTACTTTCATTACTGGAAATTAATTTTTCTCCAATGACTTCTTATGCAAAATTGCTCTTGAACAAAAGCAGATGTGGAACAGCTGCAAACCATCTGGGCTGCAATTGGAGGGTGAAACATCTGGCTGCATCAAGACTTTCCCTCTCTGTTTTTAACCACCTGTTGGGCATTCCTCTTCAGAGCTAAAATATCTTATTTGCTTCCCTCACTCAGCTGTGCTTTCCAAAGTTTATTATTTATGAGACAGCAGGGCCTCCTAAATAAATGTTAGAAATGAAGGGATAACATTGAACCTACAGCCCCAGAAGCAAAAGACAGAGCAAACTGGATTAAAATAACTTTTTGGAATTAATTGATTGATCTAAAACCGAATAAATGTTGGCTGAAATCCTTCCCTTATTTCAGTGATGGTTACCAGCTGCCAAGGTGGGAGCTAAGGGTTGGCATTTCATATTGCCAGTTTAGGGGATTGGAAAGGAAGCCTTGTTTCTCATATCAGATCAGCCAGTAAAAATGAGCTTGGCCATCACTATGACAGTGAATTCCACAATCTAATTACTAGTTGAGTAAAGATGAATGGGAATGCCCATTGGGTGTAAGGAATTCCATAGAAGCAGAAATAAAAGGCTTTTTGGGTGTAAAAGTCCGTTTATTAAGACATCTTAGAAAGCTCACGTACACGTAGTGGCAGGAATGACACTTCCCGCCAGAAGCACAGGTTATAACACCATTCACCCCATCCCCCCTCCTGCTTCCCATGGGAACGGAGTCTTCATCTCCCGCGCAAAGATAAAGTCTCCGCCGATGAAGCTGGCCCATCGCCCGGGCTGTGGAATGCACTCAAGGTTACTTCACCATCAACACTATTGAATCCTTTACACTCTGCCTCCCTTAAAGAAGACCCCGCCCCCCCAGGTTTATGCGGAAAGGCGCGGTGGAAAGCAGAAATAAGGGTGGGGGCGTCAATATTTTCGGAATAAACCCATTGATTATACCCAGAGGAATATCCCACCCAAGAGACTAAATATTGCAAGCGTTTGCGATTAAAGCGAGAGTCCAGGATAGCGTCAATTTCGTAGTGCTTGTGACCATCAATAATAGTCGGTGGGGGCCTCTCCGGCGGGTCGTGCCAGGCATCGGAAGCGGGAGCCTCCTTGAGCAAGCTGGAATGGAAGACAGGATGAATGTTACTAAGAGAGTTAGAGCAAATCTAAGCGGGCAGTGACATCATTAATCACTTTAGTAATCTGAAAAGGTCCCACTTAATCTTTTGCCAAGTTTGGAAAATTTATGCACGTCTCTAAGATTTTGTAGATAAATACACCCAAGAGCCCACACGCGAGAGGGAAATCCGAGCGGTGTTTATCCGCTTTGCAGCTTTTGGGAGTCCTTAGCTTGTTGTATAAGGCGGTCTGGATCCGATTTCCATCCCTCGGCTAGGGATGAAATCCATTGTTGAAACTCTGGAGGGTCCAAAGCTGCCGCGGGTAGTTGCGGCAATGGTGGGAAGGAGCGACCAGACACAATTTCAAAGGGGGTTTTCTTTGTACTGCTATGACCCGCATTGTTATAGGCGTACTCCGCAAACGGAATAAGCTCGCAACAAGTGTCTTGGTGGTAGTTGGTGTAACAACGTAAATACTGCTCTAGGGTTCTGTTCGTTCTCTCCGTCTCGCCTTTACTTTGAACGTGGTAGGGCGGCGACAGGCGCCCCCAACAACCCTTCTGGCAAAAAAACGCCTTCCAGAACTTTGAAATGAATTGGGGTCAGGTCGGAGACCACCTTAACGGGGGCGGAATGGAGACGGTAAACATGTTGAATGAACAGTCGTGCCAACTTAGGAGCGGAGGGGATGGAAGCACATGGAATAAAATGGGCTTGTTTAGAAAATAAGTCCACCACCACCCACAAAACCGTGTTGCCATGACTTTCGGGCAAATCCGTAATAAAATCCATGAAGATGACTTCCCAAGGGCGGGAGGCCACCGGGAGAGGTTTCAACAGTCCATGGGGCTTTCCCGGGATGGTTTTGGCTTCTGCACAGACCGAGCAGCCCTTAATGTATGCCTCAATGTCCTTGCGCATTGCGCGCCACCAGAACTGTCGGCGGGCCAAATGCAGAGTTTTCAGAAAGCCAAAATGTCCAGCCGAGTGGGCATCGTGGCAAGCTTCAAGAACCTGCTTGCGGAGGGGAGGCACGACCAACATTCCCTCCGCCAAACTCCATCTCCTCCAAACGCAATTGGGAGTCACCTTCTTCCGCTGGAGGCTCGTGCAGCCCCGCCTCCTCGAGTTCCCGCAGGAAAGGAGACGAGACTAGGAATGGGGTGAAGGAGGAGTGGACGCTTGAGATCGGGTGACAGCCAGCCCCAACTGGGAGGGGAGAGAACAGCGCGTGGAATGTCTCGTAAGGCAGCTCCACCCCCCTCCCCGGGTAGGCTAGAGCTGGCGTCAGCTAGTTTATTGGTTTTTTCCGGGGGAAAAATGGACTGTAAAAGAGAAACGAGAAAAGAAATCGCCCAACGGGTTGTTTCGCGGACATCTTGAGGGGGGGGGGGTGGAAAGAGCTGCCAGGTTTTTGTGATCCGACCAAACCTGAAAGGGGTGTTTAGCCCTCCAGCCAGTGGCCAAGTGGAGAGTGCTACTTTAATGGCCGCAGTCTCTTTATCCCCTACAGTCCAGTTGAGTTCAGCACCAGAGAATTTCTTAGACAAATAAGCACACGGAACCAGCCTACCATCTTTATTTTTCTGCAACAGGGCTGCGCCAAGTGCTTTGTCCGAGGCATCCACGCGGAACCACAAACGGGAGATCTGGGTCAGGGTGCTTTAGGATAGGTTCGTGGTAAACGCAGACTTTTAAGAGTTGAAAGGCTGTTTGACACCTCCTCGGACCAGGAAAGGGGCCCCGGCTTGGCGGACAGTGGATCTTTTACCCTTAGTGCGTAAGAGGTCTGTGAGAGGGAGAGTCAGTTCAGCGAATTTGGGGTATAAAGTCACGATAGAAATTAGCAAAACCAAGAAAAGATTGGAGCTCTTATGCGGTTGGTGGGGGCAGGCCATTGGAGGATCAAGGCCAATCTTAGCAGGATCCATTTTCAAGCCTTCGGGCGAGATCCGGTAACCCAAATAGTCAATGGAGGTCTGATGAAAACAGCATTTGGAGAGTTTGGCAAAGAGAGAATTGTTGAGCAAGCGTTTCAATACCTCTCGAACCAATGTTTCATGCTCTTCTATGGTTTGTGAGTAAATCAAAACGTCATCTAAGTATACCACAACTCCCTTGTACAATAAATCATGAAGAACTTCGTTGATAAGGGCCATAAAAGCCCCGGGGGCCCCACTTAACCCGAATGGCATTATCAAGTATTCAAACTGTCCAAACTTTGTGTTAAACGCAGTCAAGTGTTCATAGCCTTCAGCAATTCTGACCCTGTAGTAAGCTTCTCTTAAGTCCAATTTAGTAAAATGCGCCCTTTGCCGAAAGTGCATCTAAAAGGTCCTTTGATCAAAGGCAAAGGATATTAATATTGGACAGAGAGACCGCATTGAGACTCCTCGATAATCTGTGCAAAGCCGTAGAAGACCCATCTTTTCTTTTTTTTTTTTTACAAAACAAAACGAGCAAGCGTGTGTGTGTTTGGTAGCTCATTGCCCGTATGAACCTCGCCGAAATGCGAGGTTCTTGTCCAAGAAGGCACGGAGTTCCTTCTCCTCATTGGGACTCATCGCGGTAGAATTCTACCTTTGGGACAAAGTTGCGCCCCTGGTTCTATAACGATTTTGCAGTCAGTGTCTCCGTGGGGTGGCAACTGATCGCATTCTTGCTCCTGAAAAACTTCTGGCTAAACTTCATGATACGCCCAGGTGGGATGCCAATAGAATCGGGGAGCAATGCGGCTGAAGAAGCCAGGGAGGGGTGTGTCCAGGAGAAGTTGGGTTTTCCCCCCAATTCATGTGTTCACCGCCCAGGGAGGTGGTCAGTGAATTCTAAGATCCGCTTCTTTCCAAATGAGACTTCTTTGGTTCATGTAACAATAACCATGGCATGCCCAAAACTATGGAGTGTTTGGCCACTCGGCGCCAAAATATAAACTAATTTTCTCCCAATGGTCGGGCGCTATGGCGGAGGAGAACCGGCTGTGTTTTGAACTGGGCCGTCCTTCGTTCCTCGAGGGGGGCTGCCGAATCCCATTTGGGTGAATGGTATGGGCTTAGCCAGGGGAATTTGGTCCAGACCTAGCTCCTCTGCCACCTGGGGCCGCATTAAAACAGAAAGTGGGGAGCAGCCAGAATCCACAAGCGGGCCAGCAGGCTATAATGTGCGAGTGTGTTTAGCGGGGTTGGCCAGAAACGCTTTGACAGTAATGGGAGCGCTGCCTTTCACTCACCGCGTCTAGGAGTCGGGCCCATGTCCATGGGGGGGGGCTGAAGAAAGGCAACGACAGCTGCTTCCCCTCCTCTGGAGTTGCCTTCGATGACCGCTTTAAGAGCCGAGCCCGTCCGGAGAGGCGGCCCCGATCTGCGTGGTGGCTTGGCAGATGGAGTCGCAGCGTAGCTGGAAGCGGTTGGTTTTGTTTCTTGGGACAGTTGGCGGCTAGATTACGACCTGGCCCTCCGCGAGTAAAGCAAAGACACACAACCCCAGTCGGGCGACGGCGTTCAGAGGTGGTTTCGGTAGGGGCAGAGCTGGGTTGGCTTGCGGGCATACAGTGGCGAGGTTTTAGGCATGGGGCGTGCCTCCGAGCACGAAAGCCAGTATTCCAAAGCGACGCTTCACCTGGGGACCCCAACTGGATCCAATCTGCAATAGTCACGAGGAACCCGAATTAAAAAACACCGCTTTCACGCAGCTTGCCAGGGCCCACAGCATCCGCCGAGAAGTATTCGCATTTCATGCGTTCAGGCCACTCAGGAGGAGGAAGTTTCGAGCAGCCAGCCCGCATCCGCAGCAAATTCACGTGGAGGCAAATTCTGCAAACGAGGCGGGTTGCCTTTGCTGGATAGTTTTTTTTGATGGTCGCTGGATAGCTTCATTCTCGGCGCTCTGGATCTTGGAAGCGCGCTCTTAAGGCTTCGGAGTGTAGAATGCGGGCACCCGTAGCGAGAGTCTTCGTCTTGCAAATCCAAAAGCGTCATAAACCAGCCGGCTGCTGCCCCATCCAGGACTGAGCCGATGTCCCAGATTTTTTTTCAGCTACCAGACCGGTATAAATCATCATAATAGTCTTCCAAGCGGGCATTGAGTTGCAAAATGAAGTAGGGAAGTTTGGAAGCGGTCCCATCAAAACGGGCTGGTATGAGGGGCCGATAAGTAGTCTCGCTCCATGCAACTCTTGGCGCCTAAGCTGGGGCGGTGGTTGCGCTGGAGTTGAGCAGGTTGGGCAGGCAGCTGTTGTAACGGGGCCGGAATCGGGGGCGCTGGCGGTGCCGCTGAAGATTTGGAGTGGCAGGACCCAGGTATCGGGGCCCCCCTGGTCGCCGGCGTGGTCAGTAACAGCATAAACTCCAACTTGGGGCTTCCTGATCTGCTGCCTGCCTTAGCTCCCTCTCCAACGCAGCCAGCTCCCTTTCCTTTGGCGTGGTCAATGATGCATCCTGAGTGCGCATGCAAGAGCAGCTTTTTTCTCGCTCCAATTTAGCCAGTTCGGGTCTCCGCTTAAGAGCTTCCAGTGAGGCTGCGGCTATGCGGCGCCAGAGCCTGAAAACGCCAAGGCCGTTGTAAATCCAGTCTGGAGTGTTCCAGGACTTTTATCATGGACCGACAGATTCTGGAAGCATATTAATGTCGTTGGAGCGCATCTTTGGCACGGTCCAACCTTCCGAAAGTTGGAGACTTCTTTGGCGCTGCCGTTCCCGGTCCCTCTGCGGGTTTTCGCGCTCTTGCTGCAAACTGTGCCCGTTCCTCCTCCCATAGCTGACGTTCACGGGTCCATGCTTCTTGGGCATCTCGCAGTAGGCCGCCCCACTTCTTTTCATCCCAGGTCTCCTTCGATGGGAGAGGGAACAGATCCGGCTGGGAGTGCAGGCTTTCTTCGGACTCTTTCGTCCATCTGGAAGCTTTTCTAGACATCGGAGAACACCGTGAGCCACCGGTGGCTCCCCGGGGCACCTCACCGCAGGTCGGCTGGCCCGGGATCAGGGGTCCGATTGGAAGAGCGGTAATGGGATACCCCCTCCCAATCCCAGAGTTTAGTCCCCGTGTCCTTCGGACCGGGCTCCCCAGTGCTGTGCCTAACGGTGGTTCTTTGGGAGCATCACCAAAATCACGAAGTCCAGGAATGCGTTCAATGGAGTTCCTGGGTTGCCGCTATGAAAGGTGGTCAGGCCACGCCTCTCCACTGACAGAGTTGCATCTGGAGAGGCTCTTGTAATCCACACTAAAACGGGTAGAGATCCGGATCCACAGGCTCGATCCATAGACAGCGCCCCAAAGCGGCTCATGGAAGTCCCCTATGGTGCGCCGCCACGCCCCTGCGCTCCAACGGAGTAAAGGGGAAGACTCGTGCTGATACGAGGACGGGAAAGAGCCACCAGCGAGGCCCGTTCTCCTGCCGGTTCCTCCAGATCCAGAAGGGAAAGGTCGGAGCCCTCTTTGGGGGCTACCGCACCTTCCGCAGTAACATTCAACCTCTCCATGTCAAGACACCAGAGGTCCACTGCACTAGGAATATAGATGAATTAAGGATTCCTGCCACGGGAAGGATTCCTGAACGGGAAGAAAGATCAGTGAGAATCAGTGAGGGAACGGCAGACAAAACAACAAAGTCCTGTCCTGCTGGTGGAAGACAGTAGTGGAAGGAGACAGAAGACCCTCCGTGGGGAGGGAAAGACCACGAAACCTCCTTCTTGGGTGGCCACTCATCTATCTTTAGATGGCAAGAGCACTGGAAGCCAGGGCTCTGAAGGAGTTCATATGAGGTTAGGCAGTTCGTCAAATTTGCTGGCCCCAAGCCATGTACAGCTTTAAAGACAGTGATGCTTAATGCTGGTAAGTGTAAGGTAAAAAGAATCTTAATGTATGTAAATGAGATCAATACCAGCACCTTGAGCACAATCTGGTACTGAGTGTGGAGCCAGGGCTGCTGGTGGAGCACTGGTGGTCTGTGTGCCCTCCGGGGGGCCCCTGTAAAAACCTGCGCTGACCAGTTGCAGTTTGTGGAGCAGCCACAAAGGCAGTGAGTTGCAGCAGTCCACTCTGGAGGTGTCTGTTGCAGGATCATTACGGCTGGATCAGAGCAAGACCAGCAGGGGATCAGTTGAAATAACACCGACCTGGCTGTGTTGGAAACCTGGGCCTCCAAAAATGCTTTATGCGACTAGTACTTGGTGGAATTCACTGCCAGATGATGTAGTGACAGCCATGAGTATGGATGGCTTTAAAAGGGGTTTAAACAGATTCATGAAGAATAGATCCATCATGGCTACCGGCCGTAGTGAGTCAAAGGAACTTTTTTATACTAGCCTCAATGTCCAGTGCTAGGCAATGGCATCATGGGAAGTCCTTGGCCTCTGTGCCGTGTTTGTTGGCCCTGTAGGGTAACTGGTTGGCAGTGACGCATCTGCCCAGGGATGGGGGGCACCCTCTGTCCCCGGGCGCCACTAATCTGGTCACGTGGGGGGGCTCGCAAAATCGCCCTCCCCATGTGACCAGGAAGATGGCAAGGCAGCAGGAAGTCCTGCTGCCTCGTTGTCTTCAGGCGCCCTTGGCCCCACCCATGTCATCATTGACGTGGGTGGGGCCGAGGAAGCCCATGGACATTGCCCCCCAAGCCTCATCCCCCCTTCCCGGCTCGCAGCTGGCAGTCCCTTCTGCCCTCCCCTCTGGAGAGAGCAGAAGCAACTTGAAGGCTCCGTCCTCATCTCCTTTGCTTTTATCAGTGTTGGGGGAGGGGGGGCTCGGGGGCTCGGCAAGAACCTGACAATTTATAGAGGGAAATGAGAAGGGGGAGCTGTTGCCTTTTTGCTTGTTGGCATCCCAGCAGCATTTAGCAAACCACGGATTGCACGGAGCTCTGTCTGAGCTGTAGGTTGAAAATGCCTTCCACTGATAATGCCTCCGTCTGCCAGATGACAGTGGACACTTTTCTTTTTCACCAGCAAAATAAAAATGACAGTTGATCTTAGGAGTCAGTTGAGAAACCCATTACAGCCGTGCATCATTAGTGCATCATCTCTCCCCCCCCCCCCCAAAGAAACACACATAACCCCAAGTTAGAAGCAACAGCCGGAGTTCCTGTCCCTTTAATTATTGTTGACTTTTTTATAATCCACCTTTCTCCCTGAGACTCAAGGTGAATTACAAGATGGATTACGAAATGTGAAAAGCAATTCAGTCAGACAGCAGAACACTCCAGTGGAGAGTACTGTAGGGCTAGGATTGCAGACTGGAGGGCAGTGTGAATAAAAGTGGCATAAGGCAACATCTCCAAATAAATAAATTAAAAACCAAGAGCCCAGTCCATTGTGGAATCAGCATCGGGATGCCCACTTCGCCAGCATGAAGGGCAGACACGCTGGTGGAGAGGGTGAATGCATGGCTGGTGGGGAGCTGCACCATTCCGCAGCCCCCGGATCCAGAAGTCCAAGCTGCGATGATGCCCACCAGGCATGAAATCTCGTGGCAGTGAGGGTGGGGGCAGGTGCAGGTGCATTCCAGAGGCAGAGCTTCCAAAGGCTTTCAGCCTGGGAATGCCCCCAAGCTGGTGGCAGAGTTACAATGCAAGAAAAGTGTGTCGTAATTCTGATGCTTTAATGGGGTTTCCAGGTTTTTGCCCTTTCAACGCTGTCCGGAACCCCTTTGGAAGTGGCAGGGCTGCGCCACTGTGGCACCACCCGTGGCTACCTTGCATTTCACCCCCGGAGGAGGCAATTACAGAGAAGAAAGGGAAGTGATACATACAATCAATATTGAAATAGACTACAATATTATTTCCTTGCAGAAGCAACCTCCTGAGTTGTTTTAGTACCTTGGTGAAAAAATGTTCTCCTGAACATTACTGTTTTGTGGAATTATAGCAAGACGGGAGCCTATCAGACTTCCTTAGCCAGGCCGTTCCACAAAGCAGGGGCCACCACCGAGAATGTGTTTGGACGAACAGGTACCAATCATACCCATTTACAGGGAGGCCCCCTGAAAAAGCTTTATTCCGACGTGTGCGTCTGCCGTGGCAGGGCAGAGTCAGAGAGGCCGTTCTGCAGCCCTGTGGGTCCCAGGCCGTCTTGGGCTTGCCCCTTGCCCACCCTCCGGTGCTTCCAGTGGCAGCTGTTTCAGGGTAGGAGCCACTTGCCAACAAGAACCCTCATGAAGCCGTAGCCTTGCCCTCTGTCCTGAAACGTGGGCAGGTGCCGCCATGGGAAATAGAGGGACTGGTGGTAGGCCAAAGAGCCAAATCATTAGATTAGATTAGATTAGGTATTTAATTTATATACCGCCCTCCCCTGGAGGGCTCAGAGCGGTGCACAACATAGATTCATGGCACTAGATTCTTAGATACCAGAATAGCCATGCAGATCTCTCCAATATTGAAGGTTTTTGCATGGTTCTTTAAACTTCTGAAATGGATGCTATCCCTCTGTACCCAGCCACTTTTCATTGGCAACTATTTTCACTTCCAGCAAGCAAAACTAAAACCAAGTCAGGTCAGCTCTGTACCACGAGCCCTAAAAACACAGCAGAAGTGAGTGTAACTGAGGCTCACTTCTCTAAAAGTGTGAGCTGTGGAATTCTGGCCTTCCTTCCTTCTTGGTCCCTCTCAGCAGGGTTGCTGTTAGATTTGTTCCCCTCCCCTTCACTGCACCTCTGTCCCGCTTTTCTGGAGGTGAGGGTGGCGTAGGGGTCCAGTCAGAGCTCTTTAGTTTCACCAAGGTGGCTGCATCAGCTGCTTTCAGACTAAACCTTGTTCATGAATAACGGGGGGAAGTATCTGTTTGGTAATCAAGTATCCATGTTAGCTGCTGCACATTTTGGGTTAGGTTTTGTTTCTTTCTGACACTTCAGAAGAAAATGAATGGTGCCTTGCTTGGGAGCGTCACGCAGGGGCCTCTCTTAAGTGCTTCCCGTGCTGCAGAGTGGTCTGAAAACTGAGCCGCCCAGAAGAGCTCCTTCTGCTGAGCAGCCCCTCTACTGGGTGGCACTAATGTGATCACCTGTCAGTTCTGACAGGCCTGGCCTTTGCTATCCCCTTTATCCCCATTGTCAGTCCCCCTCTCCTGCTTTCCCAAGAAGTTAGAAAGAAAGAGTTTGCGAAGCTGAGGCGTCCCAAGGTTGGCAACAGATAGTGATAGAGAGCCACTTGGCATCCTGTCCCCTCGGAACAATGGAAACAATGCCGTATCTCATGAGACCAGGGTGTCAGGGGGAAGCCTAGTTATCTACAGAGCATGTGAAGCTATAAAGTAAAGATCAAGGAAAGAATGTGCCAGATGGCAGTGGTATCATAAAACAGGCTGGTTACAGCTGTCTTGTAGCAGCATTGATATATAGTTGCAAGCAGTTACACTGAGTTAGGAATGCATCTCAGTCACTTAGATAGCATCCCCTGACATGATCACGCAGCTGCACGCACGCACAACTGACAGGGAACATTGGGAGCATGCCTTCATAGGAGCAGAATGGGCAGGGAATGTGAGCTGGAGCAACGTCTGCAATGTCTCCCAAAAAAGACATTGTCCTGCTTATTACCTGGTTTTTTAAAGTTCTCAGTCACTTAATCTGTTTTATTCTACTAACTTCAGCTTCAGTTTATGGAACATATCTGTTCAGGTGATGCTAAGAGTTTATTTATTACTTCGATTTTTGTCCCGCCCTTTCTCAAAGAGGTTAGAACAGCATCATCCCCAACTGAATTTTCACAAAACCCTTAGAACAGTGGTTCTCAACCTTCCTAAAGCCGTGACCCTTTAAAATAGTTCCTGATGTTGTGGTGACCCCCATGGTCTCTCTAAACTGTTCATGAGTGCATCTGGGGGAGCGTCCCTCCATGAGCCTGCTCGAAAGGCTCTGTTTTCCTGGCCGTTTGAATTGGAGGAAAGAATGGGGGAGGTAGCCCTGCCCACCCTGGGGGTTGCTCTGCCCTCCAGATCTGGGGTTGCTCTGCCCTCTGAGGTTTGGGTTGCTCTGGTCTCGGGGGGGGGGGGTGTTCTCTGCCCTCTCCACTGGACGACTCGCCTTCCCAGCCCCCCACACCCCAATCTTGCCTGGATCCGGCATCAGCTCCAGCTGGGAGGAGTGGATCATCCTCCGCGACAGTGGGAAACTCCTTGCTGGCCCCGCCTTGCAGCCTTGCTCCTTCACTGGCCCTATAGGGGCCGGAATCATGGCGTGACCAATTGCCAGGTGCCAGGAGCCTCTGCTGTGACGGAGGAGCTGTACCCCTCTCGGCCCGGGTCGTCATCTTTGTTTTTGGCGCCGCGGCAGCAGCGGTGGCAGTAGCAGGGGCTGCTGCTACCTTCTCCCAGGTGTCCTCTTGCGTCTTGTTGGGGGCTTTTGCCCCTTGGCGGGTTGCTGCTCAGGTCCTCTCAGCTGAAGACCTATGGAAGGTCTCAGGTGGAGGCGAAAAAGTCTGCACCTGATCCACCATTATGGCGTGGCTGTGGCTGAGAGAGTGATGGGAATTTCCTGGTCTACGGTGGTCTTGGTTACTCCTGTGAAAGGGTCGTTCAACCCGAAAGGGGTCGCAACCCCCAGGTTGAGAACCGCTGCCTTAGAAGAAAGTAAAGTTCAAAGAGTGACTGGCCCAAGTCCAAGTGAGGGATTTGAATCTATGTCATCTTGATTGTAGTCAAACACTGTTTGCGGCAACAACACTCAGTGGAAACAGCGTGGAAGCAGATCTTTGTTAACCTATTTCCAAAGGAGAAAAACATTGAAAATTTGGAAGGCACGTTGCACACCAAATTTTCCAATTGCTCTACTCTTGAAGGCAAAAGAGCTTTGAAATTGTTTGCTTTTTCCATTGTTGATTTCTCCAATTTCCTGCCTCTACCTAGTCCTTTGTTTGAATATAATTAATATACACAAAGGGAAGGGAAAGTGATGTGTGCCATATGTGTATACTTTTAATTTGGAGTATTTTGCATGTTTTCAGATGTCTTTCAAATTGAAGCAAGGCAAACTGGGGATTCTTTGGGGCTTCAGTGCTCTTGGCACTCTCGGGTGGAGTCTGTCTTCCTTCCAGATTAGAAGATTTGCTTTTTTTAGAATTGTCTCATCTGTCATCTGCCTCACATCTAAGGGAGATGAATGAGACACAGTGAAAACAAGGAAGGGACCAAATTTTGGTGCTTCTTGATTTAGTGCTTTGTAAGGACAGAATAAAAGCACTGGTGGATTAGACCAGCTGTCCACCATGTCCAGCATCCTATTCCATAGTGTGGCTAACTAGGTGTCCAAGAGGGCCAACAAGCTGCGCAGAGAGGCCAAGGCCTTTTCTGATGTTGCCTCCAAGCACTTGGAGACATTGGAAGACCTTTGAGTCCATGACTGCGAAGTTTACTCGGGAGTTTTTGCCAGAACAAGCCTTGAATCCAGTAGCACCTTAGAGCTGTTCCAGGATGTAAGTTTTCATGAGTCAAAGTTCACTTGATCAGATACAAATAAGAATGAAGATCCATCAGCCCTTATATCCATGCCAGAAGAGAGGAGTGATGATTACTGAAAGGGCCGGTTGGGGTCAGGATGCAGAGGCTCCCTGCCAGATGTAATCAGCATGACTAGAGCAAGGAGACATGCATGGAGCTGGGGACTGCAGAAAGCTAGCAGATGACAGAGCACAGGAGGTTCCTGCTTTCTTTGTCTTCAAAAGGGGGTCACTCAGCTCCTGGGATGACATGAAGCAGCGCATCACAGTGGCTTTCCAGTAACAATAGTCGTAGCCAGGCTGGGGTGCATGGCCGGTATTCATTTCTGACGTGAATGGCAAGGGTTGGTGTTGCAGTTCGAAAGAAACATTTTCCTGGGAGTAAACCCTGTTGAATAAAATGTGATTTATTTCTGTTGCCTTTTTGAGGAACCAGACTATCTTGGACTGCATTGCAAAAATGCTGTTGCCTTCCTGTTTGGAAAGGTCATAGTGCCTTAAAACATGTGGCATTTTAGCTCTTTAAACCAAATAACTAGATCTCTTGCAGGAAAGCAGGTTTTACTTTGCAGTCTCCACCTGCCTCAATTCCCAAAGAAAATTTAAGATAAATATAAAGTAGCTGAATGACCTCCCTAAGGGGATCAAACATTCCTCTGTGTTGAAGTATCCTAGTCTGTTTGAAATCTTACACGGGTTTCAGCACCTGTGTAATGAGTTTATAGCCTATGTTACAGTAAATTGTATTACTTATGTGCCAAAGAATCATGATGCATTTTGATCTGTTTAACTACCATATTGTTTCCATTCTGAGTGTTCCTGACTTTTTAGTTTTGAAAATAAATGCAGAAGTTTTTATATTCTGAATTTAAAGTCTTTCCTCCTAAACTGGGAGGCTAAACTGCAGTCTATTGATATCAAAGTTGAACATAGCTTGTGTAAAGTTGAAGCAAGTCACTTGCTGGTCTGCCTGGTACTCCCCTCCGCCCCATCCCAAAATAACTTTCCCCAATAGCAAACTTCATTGACCAAGTGCCTATCAGTAATTCAACCAAATTGAACCAGACCAGGAATACTATTATCCACACTTCGGAAACTCTCTGGGAATGCATGAGATGATTTTGTACATTTCAGAAGAAAAAAAAGTCTGATGGGGACTGGGCGGGCATTTCCCCAGGAGGCACGGGATGGTTGCGGGCATCGGAATGTCTGTGAAATGGGGCAGAAAGGAAATTGACATATTCAAGCTAATCGTGGCTTGTATAGAGTATGTGGAAAGATGTCTAGAATGCCCATTCTCCCATACAATAATTCTCCCATACTGTTTGTGTGTAAAGTATGCTCTTCTTCCCACTGTCTTACTCTGGTTTGAGGATAATGGACAACTTAATGTCTTAAGTGTTAAGTGGTTGGCAATGTGGGGCAGCTGCATTTTGCTGAGATTGAAGACTAGATAAATAAAAAAACCCAGTCATCGGCCTTTCCTGCACGATCAAACTCTCGGGGAATGGAGGGGTTGGGTTCTTCCCAAGGGTTTGCCGCCCTCCTTCTCCTCGCAGGCTGTCTGTGTATGGATTTCTAATGGTCCAGTCAATGTAATGGCAGTTGTGCAAAACATGCCTGTTGCCTTTGCACCCTGTGCTCTCCACTCTAAAGATAATCAAAGAGACAGTTGTGGTTTCAAGAGCTGATGCTTTGACCCTTTGAAGCCCAGGTTCTTGGCTGCTGCATTTGGTTCCACCTTTGTCTGTCTTAGTTCTGTCTTGCAGCCTTAGCAAGGAAATTCGTGTTTTAAAGGCACTTAATGCACTCATTTTCATAAATGACAAAAACATTTCCAAGGATCAAGATGGGCTACACATGGGATCCATCTCTTGCATGACTAAGTCAAGTCTGACTGATGAAAAAAAATCAAAACTAGAAAGATGTTTTAATGTCTTTGCTGCGGATTTGCTGGGGCATGGTTTGGGTGCCCCTTTTCTGTCCAGAGGATTTTAGCATCTTGCATTCATTTTTCAGGTGGCATTTCTGAATTTTTTCTCTTCTGAAGAAAGACCTCTCCTGGAAGAAGAAAGCCAACCTATCCGCCGAAACAAAAGGAGCAAAAACAGTGAAGGATCAGAGGGTGAGTTTCTATTTTCCTCACACTTTTAATGTGTCTTGTCTTTGTGGCATATGAGAAGACTTTACATGCAATTCTATATAGTGGTTATGGTAGGTAAATAGCTTTTCCCAGTATTTGTTGTTTTAGGTGATCTTTGCGTTGGAATTCTGGAGTGCAGGGGGATGGATTTCACACACTTTGAATTGCAGGAATATAATTTGTTTGTTTGTTTATTTATTTTAAGAACTCATCTATATACAAAGCTCTGTGCATGCTGTAAACAAGAATATTGAGAAGGCTACATTTCCCTTCTACTCTGAGAATCTAATGTGTTATTTTAATACATTCAGAGGACTTTTTAATCTGGAAGGAGAGAAGACACACACACCTCCACACACAAACATACTTACACACTTTAGTTTGAAGTGTAACAATCTTGAATTCTGTCATCTCATTCTGCATAAATGCATACCCCAATTCAAAATCTTCCATTCCTAATGTAGGCTATGCTACATGTGTACTTGAAGATCAGTTTTAGTTTCATTATTTCCTTATGTACACTGTTTTCTGGCAAAATTAGGATTTTCTTTACTCAGAGATGACAATCATTTCTACAGAGCATCCTTCACTTTCAGAGTTCTGCGTTGTGGAACGGCCGGTCTGCTGAGATCAGGAAGTCTCCCACGCTCCGGACTTTCCATAAACAATGCAAAACAATTATTCAGGAGGGCTTTTTGTACAGGAAATAAGGCTATACGGTAACAAAGTGACTCAGGAAGGAGCTTGGGTTAAAGGGTTAGGGACTGTAGAGTATACCACTGTGTATAGTTTGTACTCTCAGCTGCTATAAGTAGGTTTCTGCTATGTAATTTGTGCATCGTTCAATGGGTTTAATGGGTTGTGTTAAAGTTTTCTTTGCTTTACCATTGTTTTTGATCTCTGGTTGGTCCAGGATTTCTATGTCAAATGCTATTGCATTGTCTGTTGGATGCCCCATGGCATTGATTGTTTCAACCTATTCTGTATCATCCACCTTGAATGCCAGTGAGAAAGAGCAATTATACATAAACTCAGCCGGCCTTGATTATTGCTGCCTGTATAGTTGTGTGTGCAGAAAGGTGCCAGGCTTTGGGCCACTTGCCTGATGAGCCGCAGTGCTCCTACCAGGTTCAGAAGATGCTGCTCAGCACCATGGATGCTCCTTCACAGCCCACCCAGCTGTGAGGCATGTTCTGGTCTGTTTTCCATCACACCGGACATCTCAAGGTGCTTGCCGATTAGTCTTGCTTATCCTGAGCAAGCCATCTTACTCCTGCCAGCTACTTGTGGCCTAACCAGTGCTACCCAGTGGCATAGTGCCAAGAGGGTGTGGGGGTGCGACGCACTGGACGCACGCCATGGCGGGGGCAGGGCACACATGTGCCCCAGGCACAGTTCCCCCTCACTCCAGTCCTGGTGTTACTAGGCCTTGTAAGGCTGGACACACTCAGACAAAGTCGACTTTGGAACAAAGAAACGAACTTTATTGAATTGTGTTGCCCTATGCTACAGGGTGTTGGAACTGAGGGTTCTTGCCCTCAGTTCCAGTATATATAGGGGTTGTTGGGGGCGGTCCCTCCCAATGGCGGGAACAGGAATAACTGGGGAAACAGAAACTTACTGGGGAATAGAAACTTACTGGCAGGGCCGCAACCCTGACAACCCCTCTCCCCTTAAGGCCCCCTCCCACCCAGTTTGTCGGGGTAAGCTCAATGGAAGGCCCGGAGGAGGCGTGGAGCTGCGACGTGTTGTGCGGCCACCCACTTGTTGTAGCCAGGGGGAAGGTCCTTCTATTCGACCAGGTATTGCAGCATCCCCCTGTGCAGTCACGAGTCTATGATGGCCGCCACCTCCTGGTGTATCTCGCCGTTGACCACGAACACTTCAGGTGGCGGGGCATCCGGGTGCCAGTTGTCGAAGGGTGCAGCCTTCTTTAATAGGCTGATGTGAAATACTGGGTGCACACAAGCGAGTGTCTTTGGGGGTTCAAGTTCAACCGCAACCGGGTTGATGACTCGGGAGATGCGAAAAGGGCCGATGAACCTGGCTCCAAGCTTCCGGGTCCCTGGGAAGTCCTTTAGATTTCTCGTAGACAAATATGCCCGGTCGCCCACCTTGTAATCCACAGGGTGGCGTTTACGGTCCGTGAATTGCCTGTAGTCCGCCTTCGCTTTTGTTAACGATTCCAGCGCTACGGTCCAGGTGTCTCACAGGGCGGCAATCCACTCCTGTAGGTCCGGCGGCCCGTCCGCTGGCTCCCCCTCAAGGGGAAACGGTGAATTGTCATGCCCATAGACAATTTTGAAGGGGCTTTGGCCGGTGCTTGAATGAACCACATTGTTGTATGCGTATTCTGCGAAAAGGAGGAGGGGCGCCCAATCATCGTTGTGTTGGTTAATATAGCAGCGGAGGTACTGCTCCAGAATGCCGTTAACCCATTCGGTCTGGCCGTCGGTTGCCGCATGGTATGCCGATGAGAGCCCCAGTTCCACCCCCAACAGTTTCATGAACACCCGCCAAAAGCGGGAGATGAATTGGGGCCCTTGATCGGAGATTACTTTGTGTGGGGCCCCGTGTAGGCGGTAGATGTGGGTTAGGAAGAGGCGAGCCAGTTTCTGGGCTGAGGGTAAGCCACTATACAGGATGAAGTGAGCTTGTTTCAAGAACAGGTCCACCACCACCCAGATTGCTGACTTCCCACCACTGGAGGGGAGGTCCAAGATGAAGTCCATGGAGATATGGCACCATGGAGCATCAGGGAGGGGATGTAACAAGCCAGGCTTCTTCCCCGTTACATTCTTGGCGGTGGCGCAGACCGGGCATCCCGCCACGTAATCGGCCACATCTTTGCGGAGGGATGGCCACCAGAACTGCCTCCTGGCGAGGTGGAGTGTTTTAATGAAGCCCCCGTGTCCCGCCGACTTGGCATCATGGCAACCCGCGAGTACCCTCCCCCGTAGTTCTGCTGGAATGTGAACCTTGTCCCTCCTCCACCAAAGGCCCCCCTATCGGTGAGGGCGCCCGCTTCCCGATCCGTGTCTGTGGCTGACGTGGAGTGTGCGCGGAGCTCCGTTTTGAGGGCTAAAGGGAGGGTTGGCGTGGCACCAGGGTTCGATCCGTGCGCCTTGGCGCAAGATCAGGTGACCGCCTGCATGCCGAGCTGGGAGGGGGAGAACACCGTCCCTATGGGGCGCTCCTCCGCTGGGGAGGAGTCGGGTAGCTGAGAGAGTGCGTCTGCTAACGGGTTGCTTTTTCCCAGAAAAAAGTTCAAGGTGAAGTTCAACCTGGCAAAGAAGTCCGCCCAGCGTAACTGTTTGGCGGAGAGTCGACTGGGGGATTTCAGGAAAGCCAGGTTCTTGTGATCTGTCCATACCTCCAATGGGAGGAGGGCCCCCTCCAGCCAGTGCCGCCAGGTCGCCAAGGCGTGGCGAATTGCGCTCGTTTCCTTGTCCCCAACCATCCAATTTAATTCGGACCCGGAGAACTTGCGCGACAGGAAAGCGCAGGCGTGGAGTTTCCCATTCCCCCTTTTGAAGCAGGGTGGCCCCCATCGCCACGTCCGAGGCATTGACGCGCACGATGAATTGTTTGGTCGGGTCTGCGTGGGTTCTGATGTGAAGGCGATTTTTAGGGTTTGGATTGCCTCTTGGCAGGCAGGGGACCATGTAATGGGAGCCCCCGGCCTCCCCCCTCCCGGCCCAGTCCCCTTCGTGCAGAGGAGGTCAGTGAGGCAGGGGCACCCCAGGCAGGGCCATTAACCAAAATGTGTGCTAAATCCCAAACCATATATGGTTTTAAAGGTCAATACCAGCTCCTTGACTTGGACCTGGAAACAAATTGGGAGCCTGTGGAGGCAGAACAGGACTGTGGTCCCTGTGGCTCATTCCAGACAACATTTTGGCCAGATGTTCTGTACCAAACACATTCTGTACCAAGCATTAAGGCAGCCCTACAGAGAGCACACTGTGGCAAACAAATCTAGATTTTACAAGGGCATGCACCACACATCTTCCCCCCCCACCCCCCAGTCAGGAAAGGCTGCTGCTGGTTCACAAGGCACCCCAACCACCACTTCCACTTGTTTATCTAACAGGAAGTCCCGATCCTAGCAGTGACATCGGTATGGATTTTTATGGGGTGGGACTGAGGGCTTTCTGGCTGTTCCATTCCATGCATTGTTTCAAGCAAGTTGGACATGTAATGGGTGGGGTATGAACCCGAGGGAAACCCCCCCCCCCACCTATGTCCCTGGATCCTAGGAGTATCCCCAAGATAAGAACCTGCATCTTTGGGAAGCAGCCCCATCCAGAACACGAGATAAACCATCTCCTGGGTCAGGCTTCCCCATCAACAGCACCTTAGTATTTGTCAGGATTATGTTTCAGTTTGTAGCCCTCATTCATTCTGAAACTGACACCAGGCACTTGTTCAGTTTCCACGGCCTCCACGGGATCTGCTGGAAGTGCAAGATAGAACGAAGTGTCATCTGCATATTAGTGGCCATTCAGTTCAAATTTCTCGATGACTTCTCCCAGCAGCACTGTATAGATGCTGGGAAGCATGGGAGGCAAGATGGGAGGGACCTGAAGGCACCCTGTAAGCAAGGGGCTCAGGGGAAGGGCAGCAGCGCAACGGCACCCCACTCTGACAACTATCCTTCAGCTGGACTGACACCACCACAGGACAGCACCTCCCAATCCTAGTACTAAAAGGTGGTCCGGAAAGATACTATGATTGATGCTATCAAAGAACGTCAAGAAATCTGGGAGAATTAGCAGTCATACACCAGGCATTTAAAAAGTGTGCGGGGCTTTTGCGGGGCAACAAGGATTCTAGTAGGTGGCGTGTATGCAGTGGTGGGATTCAAATAATTTAACAACTAGTTGCTTACAAGCACCATTTTAACAACCGGTTCTGCCAAAGTGGTGCAAACCTGCTGAATCCCACCACTGCGTGTACGCAAGAAAACCTTTTAAAACAATATGTTCATGGTCATGTCAAACAGATTCAATGGCTACCAGCCATGCGGCATGAAGAGAAACCTTCAGAGGATGTAAATCCAGCACGAGTGGGCAATTTCAAGGGAAGGCCTCATAGGATGCTGAACCAGACAACCACTGGTGGTCACGGAATGTCATGTTAATCATCTCACTGTGTCATGCTGCTGTATGCTAAAAAAATACATATTACAGATTTTGAGTAAAACCTTTCCTTAGAAACCCTTCATTCTGGAAGAGGAAAAATAGGTTTTTTTCCCCAGTTCTCACCCAAATGTCCCAATTTAGGTTTATGAAAGATAAGTCAATCAATGGTTTTGAACCATGGGGAACTATAGGAACCTCTGTATACCAGTGATGGATGCAGCACCAGGGAAACACCTCAGCCTCTGTGCCCCCCCCCCCCCCCCCGGCTGGTTGGCCCTCCTGGTTGGCCACTGTTTGAGAAAGGCTGCTGGACAAGATGGGCCCTCACTGGTCTGATCCAGCAGGGGTCTTTTTACATCATGGTCATTTTCTTTTATGTGTGTTTTTTTCTGGGCCTTCACATCTGTAATCCACATTCGAGTACCGTATATTCTTGTGTATAAGTCGAGATTTTCAGCACACTTTTTGTGCTGAACCCCCCCCCCCCCAACTTATACACAAGTCAGCTGTATTTTAAAAAATATTTTAGGGTTTTTACTTTGCCAGCCGCCAGGGGGTGCCGTTTTTAGGCTAGCAGCACCACAATTTCAGGATATCATCAGGTGACACTCCTGATGATACCAGCCAAGTTTGGTAAAGTTTGGTTCAGGGTGTCCAAAGTTATGGACCCCCAAAGAGGGTGCCCCCATCCCTCATTGTTTCCAATGGGAGCTAATAGTAGATGGGGCTACATTTTGAGGGTCCATAACTTTGGACCCCTTGAACCAAACTTTCTTGGTCAGAGCACCAAAGCTCTCCCTCCCTAGGGAGAGTCATCTGCTTCCCTTGGTGTTTGTCTTCTACCAGCAGGTGAAGACTTTTAAAAAAAAATTCTGTTTGGCAAACCCCTGACAACTATTACTGGCTGTCTGCCAGTTTTCAGTGTTATGTTTGTTTGTATGTTTTTATTGAATTGCATGTATTATTTATTTTAAATGTTTTTATTGTTGAATGGTTTTAATGTTTGGTGTTCACCATCTTGAAGGCACTATTTGGGTAGAAAGGCAGCAAAGAAATGTTTTAAATAAGCAAACAAGCTGTTTAAACTCATCCCACAAGACCACTTGGGAATAGTTTGTCCTGGAATTCATGGTGCATGTTTGTTTATCTTAATAGGATACATCTGAAATGTCAGCATGGCCTGTGTTAAGCAACAGCTGAACAAAATAGGCTAAAGCACATCTGTCATACTACAATTTAAATTGCTGAACTTTTACCACATGGCTTTGATTTTAAAAAAGCAAGACAGCTGTGTAGTATAGTAAAAACTAACTCCATTATTCCAACCAGCAAGTCTCTGGATATTTGATTTAAAATTATGGTGATGTATGTCAGAACTGCTTGAATTCCTGCTGAAATGGCTGCCAGGACGATGCAGGGCTACCTGAGAGACTCATCCTGTAGTCCTTCTAGATCCAGTTTTACCCTCCTAGAAGGAAAGACACAGCCAATGCTAGGGAACCTGAATAGCTTATCTGACTGCCCAGGAACACAGCAGCCTGCAGATCCAGGGGCACAGGGGTGTTGGTGGTGGGTTTTGCTTTCAAACTCTGTTGCTCTTTGAAAGGGGACTTGAGCTGCACACACGACTAAGCTGCAAATTTTCATTCCTCCGTCACTAACCTCAAAAAGTGCCTGTATCAAAGTGTTGGTAGTATAAAAACGTGTTTAACTGGTACAGGCTATTCAGACTTGCTGCATTCATTTCAGTGGGCTTACGCTGGATTAACTCAGCACAGTATTGCGTTTTTAATCAGCCAGGAGTTTTTTTCCTCCAAGTCTTGAATTAGAGAACTTTCCATGTATAATGCTTCCAGTAGAGCTTATTCTGAGGGAAATGTACGTGTGTAAAGTGCCACCGAGAGCCAGTGTGGGGCAGCGGGCAAGAGCTGCAGATGCATAGTTCTGGGCACCGCAATTCCAGAAGGATATTGACAAGCTGGAATGGGTCCAGAGGAGGGCAACGGAAATGGTCAAAGGTCGGGAATCCATGCCCTATGGCCGTGGTGGCAAACCTATGGCACTCCAGATGCTCATGGACTACAATTCCCATCAGCCCCTGCCAGCATGGCATGGAGTGCCATAGGTTCACCACCACTGCCCTATGGGGAGAGACTTAGGGAGCTGGGGATGTTTAGTTTGGTGAAGAGAAGGTTAAGAGGTGACATGATAGCCATGTTAAGATATTTGAAGGAATGCCATGTTGGTGAGGAAGCAAGCTTGTTTTCTGCTGCTCTAGGCACTAGGACCAGGAGTAATGGGTTCAAGGTGAAGGAAAAGAGATTCCACCTAAACATCAGGAAAAACTTCCTGACAGTGAGGGTTGTTCAACAGTGGCATGTGCTACCTCGGAGTGTGGTGGAGTCTCCTTCTTTGGATGTTTTTAAAGAGATACTGGATGGCCATCTGTCAGGAGTGCTTTGATTCGTAAAGTGTCTGCTCTATCGCTGTTTTTAATTCACAATTTCATGCATATTAATTATTAAAATATTTATTACTATATTCACTCAAGGACTCCTATTTTCTGGAGCGAAGCTAATGACTTAAAAGGTCCGAGGGGCTCCAGTGAGACCTCCATTTGCAAGAAGCTTTCCATCCTTGCCCAGGTGTTTTTGGGTAAAACTCTGTCACGGTTCACCTTGACTCCTTTACGTGCTATTTTCATTCATGCAGTGCCAAAGACATTGAGGCTTTTATTCTGATGGAGAGGCTGTGATATATTCTATGGGACTGAACCATCATTCTCCTTTTTCATAGCCAGTGGATTCCTATAAACCTGTCCTTGATGTCTCACTCCATAACCTGAACTCATCTGCTTGAAATTGCATAAATGTCATCTTTTGCCAGTGTGATTTTTTTTGTACAAGTTTGGGCCAAGTTAGACAAGTATCTGAGTACTTTTTATCTGAGTAATTTTGTAACTGGCTGCATATCTGTATGCCTCTCTTTGCTTGTCATTTCTTGATTTTTGAAGTAGAAATGCCAAACTTGTTTGTGAGGGAGGGGACCAGACCTCTTTGTCAACTACTGTTCAGTAGCCCCATCTCCGTGTCCTTCTTTCCAGGAAACGCAGCTGCATTGCTAGACCATACGTACCTTGTTGAGCCTACAGTGAAAAACACATCCTGCATCCTACAGGATGCTCTTTGGATTCTCTTTCTCTTTGTTCTGTCGCAAGGGCTTCATGTAGTGTATTAAAAACCTTGAAAATGCAATGGATCTGAAGTAGAATCTCTGTGGGGTTTTTTAATGAGAAGCATAATCTCTGGGAATGAAGAAAGCTTATCATTAATCAGATGACCACAGACTCAGTACAGCTTTGGAGGCAAGAGGGTAAAATATGGTATGCACCAGATTTAGAGTATTGAACAAATTGTTTAACTTGCTCTACCAGCTTTCTGACTGTTGAGAATATAAGAAGAGTCCTGCCTGATTAGGCCTATGGTACATTGTGGTGGCCCCAAAGAGGCCCAGCCCAAAGGCAGAGTGACAGCTGCTCACCAAGAGGAGCCTATGCTCTGCAGAAGTTGGAGCCAAGGACATGTGGTGATAGAGCTGTGCCACATTTCCAGTGCACTTCCAGATGACCAGTGGGAGCTAGTGTGTACCTTCTGGGCCCTGCAGATAATGCCAAGAGGTGTGAGATTGCCTATTGCTTCGCCAAGTTGCCCAGCGTGCCCAGTGGATAGGGGCAGGCTTGGGGACATGGCTAATCTAGGAACAGTGAGCTGTCATGAGCCACATGAAGACTGCATGGGAAGAGAGAGGCTGAGCACCAGACAGGGGGCCAGACAGGAACCAGGCGGCTCGACAAGAGGCAAAGGAGGCAGCAGAGGAAAGAAGAACCTGGAGAGACAAGTAACCAGGAGAAGAGACAGCAGGACACTCAGCCAGCAGTGGCCAGAGCAGGAAGCCCATTTGGATACCTGAGCGTAGGCAGCCTCAGGCTATTGTCACCCTCTGAATGGGGCCATTCCCAATAAACTTGGTGAAACAAAGGGAAGAGGCCCCACTCACATTCTGCTGCTCAGGGCCCAAACAAGCCTGGACCCGGCCTGGGGGATGCACATTCTGGAATGGCTGTGCTCCTACCTAGCTAGGAAAGTGACGTGGCAGTTTAAAAACAAGAACCATAATGAGAGCACAGCAGAAGGCAAAGACCATGCCCAAATATCTCTGCCACTTCTCCCCTGCCCCTTTTATGCATGTAGCATCTAGCCTGAGAAAGTTCTAGAGAACTCAGAAGCTCACACAATGAGCTATGTTATTGGCCTTACGTGGCTTTGAGGTTTTGGGGTTTTTTTTAAAGATGTTGAAGCTGTTAGAGGGTCAGCATGGTATAATGGTTAAGAGCAGTGAACTTTAATCTGGAGAACTGGGTTTGATTTCCCACTCCTCCACATGAGTGGCAGACTCAAACCAGATGACCAGATTTGATTTTCCACTCCTTAGGAAGCTTGCTGGGTGACCTTGGGCTGGTCACAGTTCTTTGAGGACTCTCTGAAACCCACTATCCTCACAAGGGATCTGTTGTGGGGAGAGGAAGGGAATGAGTTTGTAAGCTTTTTTGAGACTCCTTATAGAAGAGAAAGGAGGGATATAAATCCAAACTCCTGCTCCTCCTCCTCCTCTTCTATTTCTATGTTCAGTTGGCTCTTAGAATAATATATTAGAATAACCCATTGGATACTCACTGTGAAGGAGTCTTCTCCTGGGGGAAAGGAGGTCATCTTGTTGGGTTCTTTCTTACCCCAATCTCTGAGAGGCAGGATCTAGTTTTTTCTTCACTAGATTAACTTCCTGTGAGTCTCCATCTTAGGTTAGTATACGACTGTCAGAGCAAAACAGGATAGAATGAACAGTGTCCACAACAATACAAGTTAAATGGCTTCCGGTTCCGGATTGGTGGTTATCAAACGTCTCCGGAGTTTCTCCGGAGAAATCCTACCCAATCTTCACAATCCCCAGACAGGGGAAGAAAAGGTAGAGGAGAACGAAAGAAACAAGTCGGGGGAGAAATGGCTGCAGGCAATTTCCTCTAAGCCCGCTTTAACAGCAAGAGAGGGAAGGCCATTACAATGGAGAAGATAGCACCATAGGAGCCGCCGGAGACAATACGCTAAAGATACTAAATACTACAAAGAGGTCCTTCAACAAATAACAGCTAATTAAAAGAAAGAATTGCATAGAAATAATGTCAACGGGAGCAAAAACTAGAGTTGGTGCGTTGCAGAGTAGCAGAATAGCTGAAGAAGAGCAATGCTCGATCGCCACAGCAGACGCAATCGCAACCGCAAAACAAGGAGAAAGACTGTTGGCTAACCAGAGACAAACGGAGGACAATCTTCTAAGGGTGAGAGTCGGCAGGAGCGTGGGAATGAGGAGATGAAGGTGATTCCTTTTTGGGAGGTTGGAGCCGTGCCAAAACAACAGCCCCTTTAAGGAGACATCCCTCGGTAAGCGTCGCACTCGCCTTAACCCGGAAGCGTCCAATGTAAAAGCCAATAGAAAGCAGCAAGCAAACGGGAAGTGCTTGTTTAGCTACTGAGTGAACAGCAAACAGGAAGAGGAAACCATCGAGTCAAGAAATAAAGGGGGAATGAACGACGAAGCAGAAGCAGCCCAAACCAGAAAATAGCGGAAGCTTGTTATTGATCAAGCTGCGACTGTAGTGACTCAAGCCGCAAAAGAACGCAACCTGCCACATTTAACTACTGGAAGAAAATTAAAGTGCAAAGCAAATAAACCAACATTTTCTGGCGCACAAAGGAAACAACAGAAGGTACGAAACTCCTAGCTACCCCATTGACTTTTATTTAGAGGAGTTAATAAGAGAGACTGGGAGGGAGAGGTAAAAAAAATTACTATCCCTGCAACAATGACAACGCGTAAAAATGCTGCAGAAAATAAAGTCTTTAAAGTATCAACCAATCAAGTTCTGAGTACCCCTGACAGACCCACTGATGGTGACTCAAGAATTGAACAATTAATTGAAATTGTGATGAACTTTCAAAGTGAGACAAAGGAACAAAGGAACATAGAAGAAGTGGATGATAAACTGGGCACATTAAAGGAACAGCATGAAAAACAGTCTGACTTTATGGCAGTGATTGAGTACAGGCAGAAAGAGGTTTAAGACTCAGAGGTTTTCCAGAAGTGGAAAATGAAAGGCTGGCAGAACGGGTGATACCATTACTTGGAAATGTCTGGGGCCTGGGAGATGATTGAGCTAGTAAAGAAATCGACAGAATCTATCGGGTAAATTCAAGAATTGCGCATAATAAAAAATTACCAAAAGACATAGTCATTGATTTCATGAGGAAGTGCATGCGCGATGAGATTCTGCGTTTTCATTCAGCATACCAGTTACAAGTTGATGGCAAAATTCTGATTGTGTTAATCAGAATTTGTCTCAATCAGACAAAAATGTATGAACTACGCTGAACTGGTGGAGATGCTTCGCATGAATAAGATCAACTTCAGGTGGAATGTACCTGAAGGGCTTTTTTTCAATTCAATGATAAGAACTACAATATCCACAATGTGAGCAAGGCCCAGGTATTTATCTCAAAGAATAAGAAACACCTGAAATCCCTAAACCAATAAGGGAAAGGGTAAGCATCTGGTTTCTCTGCAGATTGTATAAATCTTTTGTCTTTTACTTTAAAAAAAAGTCTTGTAAAATCCTATCTTGGAACGTTAACGGGCTTAATAATCCAATTAAAAGAAAGAATGGTTTTCATCAGCTTAACAAAGGTAAATACAATCTAATTTGCATTCAAGAAACTCATATAAAACAAACTGAAATAAAATACCTTCACAACCCCAGAATTGGCAAATTATTTCACGCTGGAAGCGAGAAAAAAAAACCCACAAAGGTGAAGCCCTATATATTAAAGAAAAATTAGAACCAAAATTAATGTATACAGATCAAAATGCTAGATTTTTAATAGTTGAAGTCACTATAAATAATGAAAAAATACTAGTGGCTGGGATATATGCTCCTAATGACAACAAAGCTCAATATTACCAAACACTACAAAAATACCTATTAGATTTATACCCTAGTAATTGGGTAGTATTGGGTGATTTCAATGGTGTAGTAGACCCAAATAAAGATAAAAAATGCATTAAAAAGAAACACGAGCTGATGAAAGACAATAAACTACCAAAAACTTTCTTTTTTATGGTACAGGAACTGGGACTACATGACATCTGGAGGGGAAAAGCAGGTAATTCTCTTGAATTTACTTTCTATTCTGGAAGACATCTGTCGCATTCCAGAATAGATATGATCTGGGCATCAAAACCATTGAATTTACATACTAACAAAATAACAATTAACTGTAGAACTATTTCAGATCACAATCCAATATCTTGGGAATTTTGATATAGGAAGAGGCACAACATGATGTCTCTTTGATAAGGCCAGAAGAACTGCTGCAGTGGTCTCGCATGCAGTCTGCCCCGCTGAATCATGTCCATAGTGGATATGAGAGCTCCTAATAGTCTGGCTAACTTCAGAAGAGGTTGTCGGTTTCTCTTCAGAACTGAAGACGTTGCCCTCTGCATCTTGATAATCTTCTCGTTGGTCACAAACAGAGAATTCTTTGTCGAATCGATTATTGCCCCGAGATGTTCCATTCTGGTACTTGGGACCATGGAGCTCTTCTCACGGTTGATCTGAAAGCCATGGGACTCCAAGACCTGAATGATCAGTGACAACTCTTGTTTCGCCCGGTCCTTGGACGAAGAGCAAATCAGCAGGTCATCCAAGTACAGGTGGAAAGGGTAGAGCGCGGAACTGGAAATGCTGACGGTGAATTGCGAACCTCAGAAACTTCCTGTGTGCCAGATTGATTGGGATGTGCAAGTAGGCCTCTGTCAGGTCCAAGGAGGTGAGGAAGTCGCCCGGGCGTAAGGCTTCTCTGAGAGTCTCCATCCTGAACTTTCGAAGATTGATAAATTTGTTGATAAATTAAAGATTCAGGATGGGGCACACGTCCCCATTCTTCTTGGGGACAGTGAAAAAATGCGAATAAGTCCCTGAGGACCTCTTCCTCTGGAACTGGCTCTATCGCATTGATTTGAAGAAGATGCTGATCCGCCCTGGTCAACCTTAGAGTTTTTTCAGTGTTGTGACTCACCGCAGAAAGAACGAACCGAGGTCTGGGAAACTGAGCGAACTCTATGCTGTACCCGCTGTAAATCATCTCGTGGTCACCCTGCCAAGCCATTGGAAATAGTCCTAGGCGACCTCCAACTGGGATGCCCGGGTAGTCACGCCTTTGAAGGTTTGTTGGATCTGTTGAACTTGCCTGATCTCCCAAAGGGATGAAAGGATCCTTTGCCACGAAAGGAATGGGAAGGTTGCCAGGATTGCTGCTGCTAGTTGGGACGCCTGCCATCCCTGGAAAACCTGGGCAAAACCCTTTGGGTCCTAAACAATGTTCTAGGAAAGGAATGTGGAGAACTTGATCTGACCATTGTAGGCAAAGTCTTCTTATCTTTAGTCTCAATCAAGGTGTGGTTCAACTCCCTCTCAGACAACATGTCACTGTAAAAAGCGTAACCGGCCACCACCAGCTTGGAATGAAGATCCGCCATCCAGACCCTCAACCAAGCATTTCCACGTGCCACTACCGAAGAGACCATCGATCTGGCTACTAGTGCCAGAGCATCGCAGGTGGAATCAGCCAGAAAGGAGATACCCATCAGGACCCTGTCCAATCCCTCTCTGATACCAGGCTCCTCTGGAGATACCATGTCTATTAATCTTTTAACCTAAACCATGGTAGCTCTAGCTATGATGGACGAAGGCACTAGAGCCTCATGAGCTCTCCTGAGAGCCACATCTGATTTATTATCTAACAGGTCTTTGGGACTCCCTTCTCCATCCTTATACACCAGACCCGTAGTTTGGAGACCTGCCACTGGCGAATCCACTAACGGTATCCTAACTCTCCAATTGAAAAACTCAGGCACCATGTAAAGCTTTTTAAATATTACAGGAAAACCTCTGCTGGCTGCTGAATTACTCCATTCCTTCAGAATCTTGTTTTCAAACATTTCTGGGACCGGAAAACAAACAGGGGTGTCACTCTCCACTGGGAACTAATCCCTGTTTCCCCTGGGTCTGCCCTTGATGGGAAGATCATTGGATGACTCATCTTGTGGGTCCCTGGCTCCCTCTGGCTCATGAAGATCCAATGCTGCAATAGCCTTGGTAATAAGGAAGGGCAGGTCATCCAATTTGAAGAAGCGGGGAGCTTGCTCTGCAGGGTCAGGGACAGTATCCTGTGTCTCAGAAAAACGTTCCAGTTCACCCTCTTCCTCATATAAAGGCTCCTCTCCCGGGAATGCTGTTGGATCTCTATAAGGTGTTATCAACCTGTCTGAAGTGCCCTCTAGTGGAGATCTGGACCGTTGTCTTGGACTGGGAACAGGCGGAAGGGCGTTCCCTAAAGCAGGGACCACACTCTGGGTTGACTGAGACCCTGCTACTGCCTTTTGAACTGTTCTGGTCAAAAGATTTACAAACTCTGCAGGGGGAAAACCTTGCCATCCTTGCCCTTCCAACTGTGAGTCCCCTGTCATCTCAGGGGAAGGGTCTCTCTCTCCCCCCCCTCCCCAGTTTGATCTTGACTGTCTGAAGTGATCTCCACTGAAACGATCTCCGCTGGAGCAGCCTCGGGGCAAACTGTTGTCCTTTTGGTGCCTCCGCGCTCCGTGGCACCGCTACGGCGCTTCCCCTTCTGCTGCTTGCCCTTCGTGGACACTGCTCCTCCGTCTCCATTTGCGCAAGTTGCTCTGTCCTCCGGCCGCAAACCCAGTCTGTCGTCAACCATTTGGCTGCTACAGTGGGGTAACTAGGCAAACTGGAGCCCTGGGCAAAACCTGAGTTTGATGCCCCCCCAGGCACATGCCCGGTGCAACATGCACCCCTGGTACTTGTAGTTACGCCCAGTGGCGTATCTAGGCAAACTGGAGTTTGGCACACACACACCCCCCGGGCAGCCGCCCTCCCCCACTGTGACCAAACAATGATTTTTTAGACCAGGTCGTTTCAAAGTCACCATCACCTTACAGAACATGGCTCAACTCACAAATCTGAACACAGCAATACACAGCAGAAATAATTTTTTTGAAAACATTTTCAAAATGCTTTCAAAATGTTTTATTGCTGCTATGAAAACATTTTATGGTGGTGTATCCAGTCCCCCCAATTGGGGGAAACAGCATCAATTTCAATGTTATTTAAACTGGGAACCCCAGCTTCTCCCTTTAAGGTGGATTTAAAAGGAGAATCTGGGCTCCCTAGTTTAAACAAGTGATGCTGGAATCCACCCCCAAACAGCATCATTTTCAATGGTGTTTAAACTAGGGAGCCCAGATTCTCCTTTTAAATCCACCTTAAAGGGAGAAGCTGGGGTTCCCAGTTTAAATAACATTGAAAGTGATGCTATTTTGGGGTTGATTCTCCCCCACCCTGAAACAGCATCACTTTCAATGTTTAAACTGGGGACCTCACATTCTCCCTTTAAATCCATTCCAAAGGGGGAGATTTAAAAGGAAAATTTGGGGAAATTTGGGGGGTGCCTGCTGTCAGGGATGCAATTGTTAAACTAGCAGCACCAAACTTTCAGGGTATCTTTAGAAGACTCTCCTAATGATACCACCCAGGTTTGGTGAAGTTTGGTTTAGGGGATCCAAAGTTATAGACCCTCAAAGGTGTAGTTCCATCTTCTATTAGCTCCCATTGGAAACAATGGGGATGGGGCACCCCATTTGGTAGTCCATAACTTTGGACTCCCTGAACCAAACCTCATCAAACCTGAGTGATAGCATCAGGAGAGTCTCCCAAAACATCCCTGAAATTCTGGTGCTGCTAGCCTAAAAACTGCGCCCCCTGCAGGTCAAAAATGGAAAACCCACTAAAATTCCAAAAAACCTCACAAACTAATCCTGCATTTTTGGCGCCCACCACAAGGGGGTGCTCTGGGCAACTGCCCATTTTGCCCAATGGGCATTACACCCCTGGGCTGCTAGGGCGATCTGCCCTCTGACTGGTTGCTCTGCTCTCCCTCAGCCGTGTGGCTTTCAGGGCACTCTGAGCTAGGGCCGTCCCATCACCGGTTGCCCTGCCCTCTAGTGGCCTTGCAGGTGGGAATCGTTGCCCTCCTCCTGGCCAGCCGAACGGCTTCCTGAGTGGGATACTCTGCCATGGCTTGAAGCAAACCTAGTTGCTTCTCCTGAACTCCTAGCAAAAGCTGGCCTAGCGGGTGAGAAGGAGCCACCTGCCATTTTAAGCAAGGGGAAAAATAGACAGGAAAAACAAACAGGGCAGGGGAACACTCCCTATACTACCTGAAAAGGAAGGATAGACCAATTAAGAAGACACAACAAGAATTTTAGAAACCACAGGACATACGGAATAATTCAAAGTAGGGAAGAAATAGAAATAGCCTTAAAAGCTGAGGAGTCTCTAAGAGATCCGTTCTCTCCTATGTGAGGCAGGAAAACTACTAACCTAAGATGGGAGTCTTACAGGAAGTTAATCTAGTGAAGAAAAAACTAGATCCTCCTCCCAGAGATCGGGGTAAGAAAGAACCCAACAAGATGGTCTCTGCCTCCAGGAGAACCAGCAACAAAGGCCATTGCAGAGGAGATGCAAGGGGCCCTAGCAATGTGTTGGAGAGGAAGCATCTCCCCCTGTAATGGGTTGTAGTGGGGCTGTAGGTGGACAATGGAATGGGAAGGCTGGTGGCAGTCTCAGCAGGGCAGCTGGAGGACATGTTCTTCTGTCCCACCAATCCGCCTTGTCTTTGTGGGGTGGATGAGGTTGGGCAGGGGCAGTGATGTAGCTATAGATTTTTTTATGGGATGGGTTCAGGGGGTGAGGCAACACTCCCCAAGCCCCGCCCCCCCACCCTGCCCCCACTGGCTGGGCTCCCAGACAGCAGACGGCAGTCCCTTCTGCCCTCCCCTCCAGGCAGAGGCATAGCTAGGGGAAATGGGGCCTGATGCAAAATCTGAGTTTTGTGTCCCCCTCCCCTCCCCAATGGGTGGCCGCTGTGATGCTGGAATCCACCCCCAAACAGCATCACTTTCAATGGTGTTTAAACTAGGGAGCCCAGATTCTCCTTTTAAATCCACCTTTAAAAAAGAATCTGGGGTTCCCAGTTTAAACAACATTGAAAGTGATGGTATCTTGGGGTGGATTATCCCCCACCCCGAAACAGCATCACTTTCAATGTTTAAACTGGGGACCTCACATTCTCCCTTTAAATCCATGCCGAAGGGTGTGGATTTAAAAGGATAATCCAGGAAAATTTGGGGGGTGCTGGCTGTCAGGGGTGCAATTGTTAATCTAGCACAAGGGTAGGGAACCTGCGGCTCTCCAGATGTTCAGGAACTACAATTCCCATCAGCCTCTGTCAGCATGGCCAATTGGCCATGCTGGTAGGGGCTGATGGGAATTGTAGTTCCTGAACATCTGGAGAGCCGCAGGTTCCCTACCCCTGATCTAGCAGCACCAAACTTTCAGGGTATCTTTAGAAGACTCTCCTGATGATACTACTCAGGTTTGGTGAAGTTTGGTTCAGGGGGTCCAAAGTTATGAACCCTCAAAGATGTACCCCCATGTTCTATTAGCTCCCATTAGAAACAGTGGGGGATGGGGGCACCTCCTTTGTGAGTCCCCTGGACCAAACCTCAGCAAACCTGGGTGGTATCATCAGGAGAGTCTCCCAAAAAATCCATGAAATTTTGGTGCTACAGCTAGCCTAAAAACTGCGCCCCCTATAGGCCAAAAACTGAAAAAACACAAAAAATACAAAAGCCCCACAAACGGAGAGACGGAGCTTTGGACATGTAATGGGGGGGGGGGGTTGAACCCAGGAACACCCCCTTACCTTTGTCCTTGAGCAGGGGGGTGGTTGCCGTGGGTGGGTGGGAGGGACGCGGGAGAGCTTGTTTGGAACCAGGGTAGTTGGTGTGGATGGGGGGAGGGCTTGTTTGGGGCCAGGGAGGATTTGCTGGGGTGGGAGGAGGGGTGGGGAGGGCTTGTTTGGGCCAGGGAGAGTTCATGGGGGGTGGGGAGGCCGGGAGGGCTTGTTTGGAGCCAGGGAGGGTTGATGGGGTGGGAGGAGATGGGGAGGGCTTGTTTGGGGCCAGGGAGGATTGCTATGGGGGGAAGGGCAGAAATGCTTGTTTTCTCACAAATCTCTTGATCTGCTGGCCAGGGAGGGTTGCTGGGTGTGGAAGGGAGGGTTGGAAGGAATTGTTCGCCTGCCAGACTGTTTTGGGGAGGCAGAGGAGGTTGGCGGGTGGTGGAGCAGCTGCTTCACCGCCCAGCTTGACTGGTAGGGGGGTGGGAGGGCTTCTGAAAGGCCACAGGGCCAAGGCACTTATGCTCTGTGGAGAAGGAAAGATGAATGTCAGGATGATGAACTCCAACCAATGGGAGAGCAGGACTCATTCCATGAGACCTGTTCCCTCATTTGTGAAAGGTTCGTTGTCCCGACATTTAATTCTTTAGTGTTTTATTGTTTAGGACATGCATGTAGGTAAGGGGGGGTTCTCGAGTTTGAACCCCCCCATTCATGTTCGAAGCTCCACCCACCCGTTTGTGGGTTTTAAAAACATTTTAGTGTTTTTTCAGTTTGTGGCCTGCAGAGGGCGCATTGTTTGGGCTAGCAGCACCAAACTTTCAGGGATTGTTTGCGGGACTTTCCTAATGATACCACCCAGGTTTGGTGAGGTTATGGACTCCCAAAGGGGGTGCCCCCATCCTCCATTGTTTCCAATGGGAGCTATGGGGGCTACACTTTTGAGGGTTCATAACTTTGGACCCCCTGAACCAAACTTCACCAAACCTGGGATATATTATCAGGAGAGTCTCTTACTGATACCACCCAGGTTTTGTGAAGTTTGGTCCAGGGGGTCCAAAACTATGGACTCCCAAAGGAAGTGCCCCATCCTCCATTGTTTTCAATGGGAGCTAACAGAAGATGGGGGCTACAGTTTTGAGGGTCCAAAACTTTGGACCCCTGAACCAAACTTCACCAAACCTGGGTGGTATCATTAGGAGAAAGTTTGGTGCTTCTAGCTTAACAATTGCATCCCTGACAGCAGGCACCCCCCAAAATTCCCCAGATTCTCCTTTTAAATCCACCCCCTTCTGCATGGATTTAAAGGGAGAATCTGAGGTCCTCAGTTTAGAAGAAGAAGAAGAAAAAGAAGAAGAGTTTGGATTTATATCCCCCCCTTTCTCTCCTGTAGGAGACTCAAAGGGGCTTACGATCTCCTTGCCCTTGCTCCCTCTATGCACTCTGTGGGGTGGGTGGGAGCCTGAGAGAGAGCTCCGAAAAGCTGTGACTAGCCCAAGGTCGCCCAGCTGGCATGTGTGGGAATTACACAGGCTAATCTGAATTCCCCAGATAGATCTTCACCCAGTTTGAAGTGGCAGAGCACAGAGCCTGGTTCCTCCAGATTAGAATGCACCTGCTGCCACTACATACATTGTGAAAGTGATGCTGTTTCAGGGTGGGGGATAATCCACCCCAAAACAGCATCACTTTCAGTGTTGTTTAACTAGGGGCCCCAGATTCTCCCTTTAAGGTGGATTCAAAAAGAGAATTTGGGCTCTCCAGTTTAAACACCATTGAAAGTGATGCTGTTTGGGGGTGGATTCCAGCATCACAGCAGCTGCCCGGGGGGGGGGGGGGGGCAAAACTCAGATTTTGCACCAGGCTCCATTTTCTCTCTATGCCTCTGCCCAGAGGGGAGGGGCAGGACAGGGGAGGGAAGTCTGTCATCCCCAACCTCGGAGAGCTGCTTTTATAAGCGCTAGGCCAGGGGCGGGGCTTGGGTAGGCATGGCCATGCCCTAGGGGCGGGTGGGGTGTGGCCCCACCCCCGAACCCCCCCCATAAAAAATCTATACCTACGTCCCTGGTTTAGGATGATATATCAGAATGGCTACTGGAATACTATATTAGAATACACAGTGATGATTATGTTTACCTTTTGTATACCACCCTCCTGTCCACTCAAACATTTTCTAAAGTTACTTACTGTCATACCATATGAGAAATCTTTTTTCCTTTCACAGTTCACCAACATATCCCAAAACAAAGCTTTTATGAAATATTGACAGCAAAAACTGAGATAAATACCAAAAAGTTGAGAGAGATTCAAAAGGACATTAAAACCCTTAGAAACATCTTTGAGGCTTCAGTGAGGAGGGAATGAAGGAACCTGCATTTCTGGATCTTTCTTGCTGTGTGCCATATATCCAATACAACAAATATACACCTCTGTTTTCTCCAAGTAATTAGCACTGAAATAAGACAAACTAGAAACTTATATCTTCACAAAGTCATACTACTATACATAAGAAGTTAGCCAAGCAGCAATAGAAGTAAGAAGTTGAATATTCTGAGCAAATGACATCCTGCCCACAATAAGCCTTGTTCATGGGAGCTTTGATTGCACTGTGTGTATAATAAGTGCTGTCAAGTCACGACTGACCCATGATGACCAAAACATCCTATCTGCAGGTCTTGCAAACTGAGGACCGTGGCTTCCTGTTTTGAATCAGTTCATTTTGCTTTGGAGCTTCCTCTTTTCCTGCCACTTCCACCTTTTGCTGGCATTATTGTCTTTTCCAGTGACTCTTGTTCTCATAATGTGACTAAAGTACAATAGCCTTAGTTTAGTCATTTTAGCTTTTAGGAACAGTTCAAGCATGATTTGATCTAGAACTCAATTATTTGTCTTTTTAGTGCACCAAGGTACAATCTGTAAAATTCCCCTCCAGCACCACATTCAAATCAATCAACTTTTTTCCTAAAAACATTCTTCATTGTCAAACTTTTTTGCGTGTATATATATATAGTAATGGGGAATATCGTGGCATGAATTTATCTTGGTCACCAGTGACACATCCTTACATTTAGGAATTGTTTCCAACTCCAGACTGCCCTTCCCTCCTCCTTTCTTGGCTGCAGTCTCTGTTTTGGTTGATGATGAAGCCAAGATAGAGAAAGTCTTGAACAATTTCAATTTCTTTCTCATCAACCTTAAGGTTGTCTAATTCTCAGTAGTCATGACTTCTTCTTGATAGTCAGCTGTGGCCCTGCTTTGACCTTCATCAGCAGTCATTTGACCTCTTCAGTGTTTTCTGCCAGTAATGTGGTATCATCTACACATCCCAAATTGTTAATGTTCCATCCACCAATTTTCATTCCATCTTTATTTAAATCTAATCCAGCTTTCCTAATGATAGATTGAACAGATAGGGAAATAACATACCAGTTTGATACACATACCTAGGCTTAATAGCTTCAGATTGCACTGGCTGTGTGAATGTAAGGATAAGGTCATTTCATGGCTTAACCTTCTGTTCAGCAAATACCTGCGGAGCATAATTTATTCCAGTAGAATTTGCTAGGTTGACTGATGTCTTGAAATAGAATTTATTAATGCGAAGTGTGTGATCAGAATTGACGACATGTGGAGGGGGCCCCGCCTCTGAAGCGGTTCCATGATTGGGATGCTCGCCTTGCAGGGGATCAATGTCTGGTGTTGCAATTTCCAGCCTGCTTCGTTTGGTGCAGCCTCCCTGATGTTAATTCAACATCTCCAGCTATATCGGGGCATGTCTAAGACCATGACAAAATTACAGTAGTTTCCCTAATGTATGTTTAATAAAAGAAAGGGAACCGGGATGAAGGAGAACTCTTAGTCTTGTTTAGACATCAGTTTAAATTTGATAGGGTGTGCGTATGCATGCGCATCAGCACACACCTTCAGTTTAATGCCAGCACAGAGTTGTACGCATATGGAATAGCTATAGAACATTATCTGAATAATTTAAAATGATACTGAAGCTAAGACTCAACAAACCACTTCTTCTCTTGCTACCAAGGCACAATCAGCTCATCTCAGCTACCCTGAAAGCCAAGTGGGGCCTCAACAATATATAGAAAACATTCCAAGTTCAATATAATTCCAGATGGAACTTCTTTGTCTGCAGAAGTTGGTCCCTTCTTTGAAATGGTAGAAGCAAACTAGTTCCACAGTCTCAAGATCATCTCTCAGATGCTGCCTGCATTATTTCACAGTCCCAACGAAATACGAGGGCAGTCAAGCAACTATGGCTGCCAGGAGGACAAATGAATTCATTCAGGGTGATCACACTGCAAAACATCCTCATGCTGCATGACAGAGTCACATCCACTGAACGAGAGGAGGCCTGCTTCCACATCGCAATCCAACACATTAACACAGAAGATACCTGTGTTTTGCTGTAGGAAACCATATTGTGGTCGCTCTTTTTGTTTAGCCATTGGTCTGTGTGTACTTCGAGGGCAGAGCGGCTGGACTCAAGCACCACCATCCATAGTTGAGCTGATAGATGGGACTGAGGGACAGTCCCCCCGTCCCCACCTCCACCAGTCAAACCAGGATTGATTGATTGATTGATTGATTGATTGATTGACTTTATTTATTTATTTATTTATTTACTTCATTTACTTCCCTTTCTCCCCAGTGGGGACTGGAAGAAGAGTTGGATTTATATCCCCCCTTTCTCTCCTGTAAGGAGACTCAAAGGGGCTTACAAACTCCTTTCCCTTCTCCCATCACAACAAACACCCTGCAAGGTAGGTGGGGCTGAGAGAGCTCAGAAGAACTGTAACTACCCCAAGGTCACCCAGCTGGCGTGTGTGGGAGTGCACAGGCTAATCTAAATTCCCTAGATAAGCCACCACAGCTCAAGTTGCAGAGCGCAGAATCAAACCCGGTTCCTTCAGATTAGAGTACACCTGCTCTTAATCACTACGCCATTGCTGCTCCTAAAGCAGTTTACATTGTTCTCTTCATTTTATTCTCACCAACAATCTTATGGGTAGTTTACACAATGTGAATGTGACTTGCCCAAGATCACCCCACAAGCTTCCATGGCACAATAGGAATTCCAACCTGGAATCCCCAGATCCTAGTCTGACATCCTGTTGACTCTCTGCCATGGTAAACATGAAACAAATTATAATGGGATGAGGCGATGTCAAGGGACAGTTGCTTTAGATTAGGATACCCAGGGATCTTTAATTTAGTTTATCCATTTAGTGACAGAACTCGCTGGTACAGAGTACCTGTGTTGCCAAGAGGAAAAAGGATGCTTTGCCACTGAGGTATTCAGAGGCTGGAAACATACATGATGAAGGAAAAACCATGTTCTTGAAGTCTCTGTAGTAATGAGAAATCAACGAGTCATAAGAGAACAATAAAGAATGTACCCTTCTGCTTTGGACACCTTGAAAGACGAGAGCAGGCAGACTCCAGCAACTAGCCAGTGTGCTCAGCACTGCAGTCCAGCCAGTGGCACCCGGGGGCATGACTGGCTTACTGCACCCCCCACCCTGCCTGGCTCCCCACGCCCCATTTATGGGAGCCAGCAGGGAGGGTGGGGCTCGGGGGCTCAGATAGATGCCTCCTCCTCCCTGCAGGCCGGCTTCTGCCCTCCCCAGGGCAGAAGCCAGCCTATAGGGAGGGTGGGGCGCTGCAGCAGGCAGCCCAGGTGGGTGTTGTGTCTGCCCACTGCTAAGCCCTGCCCTCCGCCTCCCTGTAGACTGGCTTCTGCAGAACCTGGTCTGCAGGGAGGGCGGGGTGCCACAGCGGGCAGCCCGTCTACACCACAGCCGCTTGCAGCCAAGCCCCGCCCCCGCCTCCCTGCAGGCCGGCTTCTGCCCTCCCCACGGCCTGGCATCCCCTCACGTCATGAAACGGTATGCGCCTGGGGACATGAGATACCCCATGTCCCCATTAGCAGTACACCACTGAGTCCAGCCTGAGCCACTTTTCAAAAATCAGAGTGGTTCTCAGTGACTTATTTGCCATTCTAGTTTTTCACCTGCGTGTTATTCCTGTAATTACCCTTGGAGAGGAGAGATGCATTCCAAGGCCAACTGATTAAGGTGCCAGACAAAAAAGGTTAAAAAAAATACCCAACATTCTAGTACCAGGAGCATTAGTCTAACACTAGGTTGCCATATCCAGGTTGGAGAACTCGTGGAGATTTGAGATAGGGCCTGGGGAGGACAGGGACCTCAGTGGGATACAGTGCTGTGGAATCCACCTTCCAAAGCATCCAGTTTCTCTAGAGAAACTCACCTCTGTAGTCTGGAGATGAGCTGTAATTCTGGAGGATCCACAGGTCCCACATGGAGGCTGGCATCCCTGGCCTGACAAATAAACAGCCCAGAGTGCACTGGCAGAAATAAGTGAGCATTAAGAAGAAAACATTTTTGGGGAGAAAGCAACTTCTTCAGGTCTGGCTTACTTACAGGGCATCTTGGGCTCAGAGTGGGAAAATGTGGTTTACAACTACCGTATATATTCACGTATAAGTCGACCCGCATATAAGTCGAAGCACCTAATTTTACTACAAAAAACTGGGAAAACTTGTTGACTTGTGTATAAGTCAAGGGTGGGAAATGCAGCCGCTACTGGTAAATTTCAAAAATAAAAATAGACACCAATAAAACATGTTTTTAAATATTTATTTCAAAGAAAAACAGTCTGGTATCAACAATAACTTTAAAAGTTCTGAAGTGGAATATATAGCTCTCACAGACAGTATCTCTTCAGAGTTTAATAGGGAAGATGCTCAACAAGATCCCCCTTTTGAAAAGTCCCTACAGGTTCTCCTTCAACACGGATAGCTTATCATTGCACAGCGAAGATGCTTGCATGGTGATGGCAGCCACTGCTCCAAAGCAAGTCTTTTTTACAGGTCTGCAAGCTCAGCTGAAGTCCCTCCTGCTTTCCAAAAACACTGGGTGGGGGCCGAGAAAGGTGCTGGCAGAGGCTGCACCCCAGGGCACCGTGTGTGTGTGTGTGTGGGGGGGGATTCCTGTCACCATGGGCTCGAATTGTGCAGATTTCCCAATGAGTATGACTCCCTAGCATTCATGGAGCATCCTGGCCTGAACAAAAATTCTGTAACATATACATTTAATATTTAATATTCACACCTATTCACTGAATATTCACTGTGAATGAAACTACTGGCCACCTGGAGTGCAGCAAAGCAACAGCCTAAGGCTTACCTGGGAGCTGCCTTTGTGTCCACATAGCAGGGAGCAGGTGCAGAAAAACACCCTCAGCTCCCAGTCTTTTTTCGCTCGCCACCCGTTCTCTTGCGTATAAGTCGAGGGGGGCTTTTTTCAGCACAAAAAATGTGCTGAAAAAGTAGACATATATATGAGTATATAAGGTAACTCATAGAAGTATAGTGATCCTCAAAGTGCCACTACAAGAACTGTACCTCTCTGAGGGCCCTTCTAAGTCCAGAGGAGAGAATTGGTAGAAATGAGTTCAACCTTGTAGATGAGTATCAGCATCTTTACTTTTTACAAAGTCCAGACTGAGACCTCAAAGGAGCTTGAGCTTTGGAGATTCTGCAGGACAGAGCAAGGAGACAAAGGTGTGACTTGTGCAGATATGAATACAGACTTGGAACATGTTCATCTGCCTAAATCCCAGCTTATTGCTAAAATCAGTAAGCAACATTAGTCTTCCCATTTTGGAAAAGGTTTGTAACTTGCTGTGATTATAAAAACTAATGTAATAAATCTTGACAGATATGGTATGTAGAAAGTACAATTAATGAAGAAATGTGAAATGTTAATCTGCGCAGGCGAAAAGGTGCCAAATATGACATCTGCCTTGCATCACCACTTGTTTTTCTGAATCTTGGGAACGCTTCCAGAAGAGCAGTTTTGCATGAACTTGAGGCCAGAACATGTTCTTTGAAGAAGGAGATGTTTTACTCTTGTCTTTTACTGACAATGCCACAGGTGCTCTCTTGCACAACAAAAACATATCTGCAAGACATATTATTTTTCAAGTTAATTGCTTTAGAATTGGCCTGTTACAAAGATAAATTTGCATCATATGCTTGAACGATGATGCCTCAAAGGGACCAAATATCATCCTTTTTACTTAAATGTCTGGTGTATCATGTGTGTCCCATCCCCCCACCCAACTTGCTTTTTTCATTTACCATCACATTCAGAGATGCAAACGCATCATCCCCTGTTGATGTAGTTACTCTCACTCAGGCAGTCTGTGGTTTATTTTACTAACTCATATACTGGATTCTCTTTCTTTTCTCTTTCTTGTCAAATTACAGTGATAAAACTATTTGTAAATTATTTATATATAGATTTATAGATATATATAACTGTTTATGACTGTTTCGACATTTTGCTGTGAAAACTCATTCAGGAGAAAGTTTCTCCTGATAAATGGTAGAACAAAGTAAAACATCAGTCAGAGCCCTCCAGGGATAGGCGGTATATCAAATCAAATCAAATCAGTCAGTCAGTCAATCAATAAATGCAAAGCTATTATGGATTTTGGGAGAACCACACAGTTTTTAATCCCATTTGAGCAGGGTCGCATGGCCCACTACTTCTATTCTCTAACTGACCCCTGCTCAAGGAGAGCCTTCACAATTGCTAGATTCAATGTCATGCCATCTGCCTTACGACATGGCAGGTTTAATAACCTGGAAAAATCTAAAAGGTTGTGTAGCTGTAATTCTAAGGTAGTTGAAACATTGGCTCACCAGCTATTACATTGCACTAAATTTGCTAAAATTAGATCTAAATATGTCAATCTACATCCTCTCTTCCAATCTGAGTTAACAGATTTGATTAGATTATTTCTCTTGTTGAATAACGCTGATTCTGTTTTTTGTGAAGAGGTTGCAAGCTTTGTTATGGAAATAATTCAGAGCCAGGAACAATATGTATTTATCTGAGGTTATCCTTTTTGCCTTTAAAATTTTTATGTTTGCTGTGTTTTGTTGCTGTTGTTCTATTTATGCCAATAAAGGCTTTGCTTTGATTTTGGGAGAAACTGTTGACACCAACAATTTTTATCTCTTCATCATTTTTCAAGTTTTTGCTTATAAGACTTAAACATAATAGTATTGAGTGTCATATTTATTTTCCTGTGTTTTTAGTTAACTGAACCAGTTGATTATGAAGTCATCCTAGTCGCCCCGTACTGGCCCAGGAGAACATGGTTCTCCACAATAATGGAGATGGCAGTATCTCCTTCATCCCATTTTCAGACCGCTAGACCTTCGGTCCCAGGGTCCTCTTCGTTATCCCAGCATTCAGGGGAATGTCATTCAGAAGTCTTCAGAGACACATAGCAGCAAATTAAAAGCAAGGCAGGTGGTTAGAGCACAACAGCAAAGGAACAAGTAAAGAGTAACATGATTAACTAGGCCCAAAACTTAGAGAGTTTTGAATGTCACCACCAGCAGTTCTTGGGGGTGGGGGGGAGCATTAGCCCTTCAGGGATAGGGCGGTATACTAAATTTAAATAATAATAATAATAATAATAATAATAATAATAATAATAATAATAATAATAATAATAATAATAATAATAATAATAATAATAATAATAATAATATCAGCATCAAATTAGTGGACTGTCCTTTGAAAGTTGTGAGCGCCATTTCAGACTGTTCAATAATGGAACTGTTCAAAACCAAGGTTGCAGCAATTCTTACAAGATCATCTCGCAGGCAGGTAGTGAAGAAATAAGGGACTCTCTTGTCTGTTCCCCAAGCATTATTGCTTTTTTTGAAATGTAGGTTGGACTGGCAGGCAGGCTAAACGGATTAAACAAATTAGAAGGAGAAAAAATAAGCTGAAGCCATCAAGGGGGACAGGCGGCTTCGCTTTGTGACCGCGTTTCCCCTGACTCTCTCGTACTTCACTGTTTCCTGCCTCTGCCATTTATTTGCTAATTATACCTTGACTTTTTATGTTCTGCTGCAGATGGTTATCTTTCCAGAGTGGCTGCCGTCTCTCTTTCGCTCTCTCTCTGTGTTTGCGTGTTTATGGAGTGGTTTTTTTTTAATTTTGATTTTTGCAACATCAAACATACTATTTTATGGCGCAACTGTAGTACTAATGGATCCTATCTGTTCCGTAATAAGTGCTGCTTGAAGAAATTATTGCAGGGCTTGGTAAAAATAGTAATAGAGAATTAATAGTGAGGGAAACACAGCAGTATGAATGAGGGAAAGGTGTTTGTTTTTCACTTTTTTCCTCTTATTAAAATATATTTTCCAAAAAAAACAAGGTATGCTACTGTCAAACTTTAGTCCAAAATAATGAAACTGTAGATATTCTGTAGATATATACTATAGATATATACTGTAGATATATACTTTAGATATATACTATAATCTTTACTGGGAATACTAAAGATCAGGAACAGTAATTGAGGATTCTGAAGATCACAAGCAAAGATTGGGCTTAAATTCCCTTGTTCCCCGCACTCCCGAGCCAGGGCTCCAACCCTGTTCTCCTGGAGGCAACCTCGGGCATCCTGATTGGGTGATTTCCCAATCCATATTCAGGGAGGCAGGAGTAATTTTGTTGTCACTTCCTGCATGGGATTAGGCACCCATCTTGCTCCAGTTTGTTTCCTGCCTGAGCAGGGAGAGCAGGGCGTGGATCTAGCTCCAAGCAAAATGCAATCTTTGTCTTTCCTCCTTTGTTCTTCTTAGTTTTATTCCACTTTTTTGTAATGTTTGTAGCGGGTGTTTTTTCTCCCACCTTCTCTGTCTGGATCCTCTACACCTCCTCCCCCTCCCCCGGAGTTTTCCCGCCAAAAGATGTCCGCCTCAAGATGGCTGCCTCTCGCTCTTTCTCTCCCCCCCCTCCAGAGACCTTTGGCAAAACGGCTGCGGAGGGAACGAGGGCAGCCACCCGAGCAGGGGCGTGGAAGCCCCAACCCCTCGACACCTCTTTGGAGGCATCCGCCGTGGCGGTGGCATCAGTGGCAACCATGGTGGTGGTCCCCGCGCCCTGCAAGAAAGCCGCAGCAAAAGGGAAGAAGACGGGCACAGTGCAGAGCGCCAAGAGGCAGAAGCGCTCAGAAGCCCATGCCGCACCGCCGGAGGGCGGGAGCACCAGCGCCCCCTTTAGGGCCATGGAGGGTGCAGCTGCACCTCTCTCTCAACAGCCCCAAAACAGAGACGACGGGAACAGCCGCAGTTCCAGTCATATCCGGGCTGATGAGTCCAACTTGGCAGAATCAGGAGAAGCCTCTGATGCAGACAACACATCCAGCCCAAGGCAAGATCGCAAAAGGGAGGGGGCGATCCTCATGCAACCTCTACACACACAAATAAACACCCGTTGCACCCAGGCTATTATTCAAATCAGTATATTCATTTTTCATATACTGCATTAATTTTTATAGTCATTAATTTTATAGTCAGTTTGACATCTACATTTAAACACAGTATAATATTTCATTCATCAGTATTCAATACTTATCAATTCTTATCAATAGTGAATTCAAATCAAATATCCATTCCAAAATCAAAGCTTCATTCATAAGTACTGTATATACTCGTGTATAAGTCGACCCGTATAAGTCGAGGCACCTAATTTTACCACAAAAAACTGGGAAAACTTATTGACTCGCATATAAGCCGAGGGTGGGAAATGCAGCATCAATTGAGGCATCAGTAGGTTAAATGTTTTTGAATATTTATTTCAAAGAAAAACAGTAAACTGGCTCTGTAAGTGGAAAAGAGGGTCAACAAGAACAATATGGTATCAACAATAATTTTAAAAGTACAAAAACCTTAGCTCAACCAGCAACCAAGCTAAAACACAAGTGTTAAAATCCTTCAAATGATTCCTCATCATCATCTGTATGTCCAAATGTAACCCAACTTAGATTTTAAGAGGGATATTATCAGAAATGAAAAATCTACTATTAGCTTCCATTGTAAACAATGGGGGATGGGGCATCCCCTTTGGGGGTCAACCAAACTTGGATCCCCTGACCCAAACTTCACCAAACCTGGCTGGTATCATAAAGAGATTCTCCTGATGAGACCAGCGAGGTTTGGTGAAGTTTGGTTCAGAGGGTCCAAAGTTATGGACCCTCAAAAGGGTAGCCCCATCTACTAATAGCTCCCATTGAAAACAATGGGGAATAGGGGCACCTCCCTTTGGGGGGTCCATAACTTTGGGCCCCCTGAACCAAACTTTACCAAACTTGGCTGGTATCCTCAGGAGAGTCTCCTGAGGGTACCTTGAAATTTTGGTGCCTCTAGCATAAAAGCTGTGCCCCCTGCTGGCCGGCAAAGTAAAAACACAAAAAAATTTTTAATGACCCACATATAAGTCGAGGGGAGCTTTTTCAGCATTAAAAATGTGCTGAAAAATTGGACTTATACATGAGTATATACGGTATATACAGTTTCATTCACAAAGGTACATCATTCATATAAATATACAAAAACACTTCGCGCGTATGAGACGTTTTTCGCATATCTTCAGTGTAATTAATCTTTCATCCAATTAAATCATGGAGACTTCTGATGGGTACATCTGCAATTAAAGACACATATACACATACGTACATATATACAATTTCCCAGCACATTGTTTTTACATAGATCATTTTTAAAGTCCACTACTTACTGGCTCTCTGCCCTGAGCTGCCTATTCCCATTAGCACCTTCCCATTCCTTTCCTGTCCGCATGTCTGAGTTCCATTGAAATCAACCTAATTGGAATCACCTGTACAGCTGTCCTTCATCCTACAAATGGCATGAAGATTCAAGTGCTTTGTTAAGCCCTATTCGATCAGTTTCAAATTTAAAGATATATCTATTTTCCATCTGTAACAGTTTTTTCCTCTACATTATCTATGTCAATCCCATCTTTCAAGTGATAAATAATACAGAAACGTAAATCTGTATCACTATGTTGCAATGTTAAAAAATGTGCCACCAATGGGGCATCTATCTTGCCAGTCCGGATACAACTGCGATGTTCTGCTATTCGGGTTTTAATCTGGCATAACATCTTCCTGATGTAAAGTTTAGGACAAGGACATAAGATCGCATAGGTACATTTTCTTGCGTCACATGACGCATAGGAATTCAGTCGCCTTTGAAGATTTATTCCTGGGATATCAATTTGCGTTGTTGACAGTGATCCTTGTGCAATTCCATCTCTTACTGATATGTCCTCCTGGGCTACAGCCTCCCCCACGGAATTAATGCAACTCTTTAGAAAAACCATCAGAGAAGAGATGGACAATAGAGATAAGCAAAAGCATAAAAGCAGAAGGGGCAGACACAGGTCACACCACAGAAAGCAGAGGAGGAGACCTAGAGGAGGAGGAGGAGGTAGAGGAAGAGGAAGTAGTAGTAGTAGTAGTAGTAGTAGTAGTAGTAGTAGTAGTAGTAGTAGTAGTAGTAGTAGTTTGGATTTATATCCCCCCTTTCTCTCCTGCAGGAGACTCAAAAGGACTTACAATCTCTTTGCCCTTCCCCCCTCACAACAAACACCCTGTGCGGTAGGTGGGGCTGAGAGAGCTCCGAGAAGCTGTGACTAGCCCAAGGTCACCCAGCTGGTGTGTGTGGGAGTGTACAGGCTAATCTGAATTCCCCAGATAAGCCTCCTCAGGCGGCAGAGCTGGGAATCAAACCCGGTTCCTCCAGATTAGATACATGAGCCTCCTACGCCACTGCTGCTCCTAGATCTAGTTCATCCTCCAGATCCAGGACCCCTCGCCCAACCACCTCTTTGTATAGCGATTCCCTTAACCTCCCTGGGGAGGGGGAGGAATCCAGCGAGGGGGAGATTGGAGATTCATATGATCATTTTTCAGAAGGGGAGGATGTTCCCATAGAAACCAATAAATAGTGTAAGAGATTTTTTAAACAGGAGAACCTTGCATTGATGATGGCCAAGACCATTGCTGCCCTGGAACTACAGGATACAGCTGATGCAGAGGACCCCCAGCAACATCTGCCTCCAATAAACCTGTTAAGGGATGCCCCAAAGGGAAAAAAGATATATTCCCACAATCAGAGGATGCCCCTCAGGCCTTTCCTATCCCTGAATACTTTGAGAGAAGAATGAAACGAGAGTGGCTAAATCTGGAAGCCAGCAGGAGCTGCCCAAACTTTCTTTAGAAACTGTACGTGCTTCCTGAACATGTTCATGCAATGATCCAAATCCCACTAGTGGACGCACCAGTAGTGGTCCTCCAGTCAGGTGGCCTAGTAACTAAGGATGGGGAGGGAACCCTTAGGGACCCAGCTGACAGAAGGGCTGACGTGTTTCTAAAGAGAATTCACGATCGTTTAGCATTAATCATCAGAGTCCTAGCCCCTTCCTCCACCATGGCAAGAGCTGCTATCATCTGGGCACGCAAAATCCTGGCCATCATTCCTCCCAAATTCCAGGGCATCAGGGAGGGGGCAGAGAGAATGCTCATGGCTGTTTCATACTGGGCTGATTCTACTTTTGACGTACTCATGCTGGTATCACACATTTTAGGCCTAGGAGTTGTAGTCCGTAGACAGGCCTGGCTATGTCAGGCTGATTTTCACTCTAAGCAGGTGGTCTCCACATACAACTACCATGTCTCTCATCTCTTTGGCAAAGACCTAGATGCCGTCCTGGTAGAGTCTAAGGGCAACAAGAAGTCTATGCCCCGGTATGTGAGAGCAGATCAGGGATCATCCACATTCAAATCATATACTACATTTAGGTCCCAACGCACCCTGGCCAGGGCTCCTAGAGATGGCAGACAGTGGCCCAACCAGAACTCTTTCCATAAATGCAATTACAACAGCTTGAACAGTTCCAACAACTATTCCTTTCGTCCCTCAAGTTACCGTCAGACTGGCAGAGGAGGTAAGAACTTTCAATCGGACCGGGCTCCTAGATCCTGACAATCCGGACCTGCTGGTCAGCAGTCGTCTTCAATCCTTCCAACATTACTGGACAGGAGAACACGTTGACCGATGGACCAGAGAGGTAGTAACAACGGGCTACCTCATAGAATTTTTCCGCATTCCCAAACCTCACTTCCACTGGTTTCCAGTTCACTCCAATCCTGTCAAGAAGTTAAGAACTCAAAAGGCCATTCAACATCTACTCAAGATACGAGCCATAGAACCTGTGCCGCTTTTGGAACGCTCCTGCGGAGTCTACTCCCACTTCTTTACTGTTCCAAAGCAGAATGGGGAATGGAGAGCCATACTGAACCTCAAGCATGTGAACAAACACATCTGTCTGCGCTGGTTCAAAATGGAGACTCTTCGGTCCATAGTGGAGAATCTTCGACCAGGAGACCATATGACATCCCTGGACCTGACAGAGGTCTATCTACATGTGCCAATCAACCTGTGTCACAGAGCCTTCCTCAGATTCGTCGTGGGGGACCAGCATTTCCAGTACAAAGCTCTTCCGTTTGGACTGGCCACAGCCCCCCGGGTCTTCACCAAGATTCTACTAGCTCCTCTAACGGCCCTCAGACAACAAGGCATCCACATCCATCCCTATCTGGACGATATCCTCGTGAGGTCGGCGTCCAAACAACAGAATTCCCGGGATCTCTCCTTGGTCATTACAACTCTGAGGCGTCACAGCTTCATGATCAATTTCCAGAAGAGTTCTCTGACACCTACCATGCACATGCAACACCTGGGAGTGGTGATAGACACCATCCACAATTCGTTGTTCATCCCCATGACAAGATCATCAAGATTCGCAGGATGGTAGCCATGTTCATATCAGCACGAAGAGCCTCTATCCTGCAACTAGCCAGACTGATGGGACTCTTCATATCAGTCATCGACATGCTACAATAGGGGAGGTTCCATGCAAGGACATTGCAGAGGTTCCTGAGACCCTACCAACAGCAGATCATTCAAAAACAAGACTGATCCATCGTCCTCTCCGACCAACTCAAGAACAGCCTGGTCACAACCAAAGAATCTGACTACGGGCAAAGTTTTCCTGCACGACAATCGGATTCAGGTATTTACGGGCACCAGCCTGAGAGGATGGGGAGCATCTTGTCAAGGTCAACTAGCCCAGGGTACCTGGTCATCAGATCAAGCTCTACTTCCCATCAATCTGCTAGAGATGAAGGCTATCCGTCTGGCACTGCAACATCTGCAACCCTACGTCCAGAACCAACACATCTGATAAGAACAGACAACGTGGCAGCAAAGGCACACATCAACAACCAGGGAGGATCCCGTTCCCTCCGCCTGCATCAGGAAGCAACACGAATCCTAACCTGGGCGGAGTCTCACCTGGCGTCTCTGACAGCAGAGCACATCAGCGGAAACCTCAACATAGAGGCAGACTGGCTCAGTTGCCCAGACAGTATTGGAGGCCAAATGGAAGTTACATCCGTCAATCTTCCAGCTGATAACACAGAAATTGGGAGAGCTGATGATAGATCTGTTCGCTTCAGAGAAGAACCATCAACTTCCACGTTTCTTCACGAGGTACTTCCACCCCTGGGCACAGGATACCGATGCCCAGACTGCACAGTGGCCGAAGGATCTGTTGTATGCCTTCCCTCCAATTCCGGTAATCCCCAAACTCTTGAGGAAGATTTGGAAGGAGAAAGCAGAGGTCATCCTGGTAGCACCGTGGTGGCCCAGACGGCCCTGGTTCTCCTCCATTCTGCAACTCTCCATCGGCTCACCTCTTCCGCTTCCCACACCATCAGACATGCTGTCTCAGGGCTCAATTCTCCACCAAGACCCTCGATTGTTTTGTCTAACCACCTGGAAATTGAACATGAATCGCTAGCCAGGAAAGGCTACTCAAGACAGGTCGCTGATACCATCATTGCGTCACACAGACCATCTACTATACAAATATATAACTCATCCTGGAAAAACTTCGTTCAGTGGGTAGAGAAGAACGCAACTGACCCTCTTCAGCCTAGGATCTCCCAGGTCCTCCAGTTCCTGCAGGACGGTTTCGACTGGGGCTTAAGAAGCTCTACCCTAAGAAGACAGGTGGCTGCATTGACCATGGTTTGGCCTCGACTCCAAGGAGTGACAGTGTCAAGGCATCCAGACATTCTAAGGTTCCTTAAGGGAGCAAAACAAAAGGAGGCACCTATAGTGCACAGATTTCCTTCGTGGAAACTGAACACTGTCCTAAATGCACTCCATTTGAAGCCTCCATTTGAACCTATCCAAACCATCGACCTGAAATGGCTACGCATGAAGGTTCTTCTCCTAGTTGCCCTCACATTGGCCAGGAGAGTATCGGAGTTACGTGCATTATCCATAAATTCTCAATTGTGCATTTTTTACAAGGACAAGGTCGTGATGCGCTTGGACCCCTCCTTCGTCCCAAAAGTAGGGTCCTTGTTTCAGCTAAAACAAGAAGTAATTCTACCTACATTCTTCCCATCTCCCTCTCATCCGAAGGAGTTCCTATGGCACAAATTGCATGTTCGTAGGGCCCTTAAGGCCTACATCATAAGAACTGAGCCCATCGAACAAACAGAAAATCTCTTCATCAACGTGTCCATGCCCAACCTAGGAACCACCATGTCCTGAGTGGCTATAAGTAGTACCATCAGATCATGTATCATAGAGGCCTATAGGGCATCCAACCTACCGGTACCCTCTGGTATCACAGCCCACTCGACCAGAAGTGCTGTCACCAATGCAGCCTTCTGCCGTCAGATACCAGTAGAGGACATATGCAAAGCAGCCACATGGTCTTCACTGACCTCATTCATCAGACATTACAGGCTTTATACCATGGCCGCAAATGAAGCTGCCTTTGGGCAGCAGGTGCTAGAACACATCTTTGGGGATGTGTTCCACCCTACACAGGACACTGCTCGGAGAGGTCCCGATCAGGATGCCCGAGGTCTCCTCCAGAAGAACGGTCCATTGGTAGACTTACCCTGAAGGGGCCTTCTCTTGGACGGCGATGAGGGCACCCTGCCCCCCCTTGGAGCTTTTTTAGATAGTAGAGTATTGAACACTTACATACATTTCAGACCAATATAGTCCTACTAGGACAGGTGCCAATAGTTTTCCTATCATGTTTCTATCTGTTCCTTGTTACTGTTAATCATGTGTTACTTCCTGTTGACTTTTCTTGTTGTAGTTTCTCTTTTTCTCTATACTGCTGTGCTAGTCAAGTACTGGAGCAAGATGGGTGCCCAATCCCACGCAGTAAGTGGCAACAAAATTAGTCCTGCCTCCCTGAGTATGGATTGGAAAATCACCCAATCAGGATGCCCCCGTCACCGTCCAGGAGAAGGCCCTTTCAGGGTAAGTCTACCAATGGACTGTTCCCACAGGATCAAAGCAAAAGTACAAAAGACAGAAGGCATTTCACACTAAGGAATTGAGCTAAACCAGGCCCCCAACCAATTAGCAGGTAAGGGAGAGGAGCATCTCTTACCTTAAGCATCTCTCCCCAGCCCCCCTTGTCAGATACAGCTACATTCACAGCGTTCCCTTCATCTACCAAGTTTGTCACTCTATCAAAAAAAGAGATAAGATTAGTCTGGCATGACTTGTTTTTGAGAAACCCATGTTGATTTTCAGGGATTACATTATTCCCTTCCAATCTCTTACAGACTGTCTCCTTAATGAACTGCTCTAGAATCTTTCCTGGTACTGATGTCAGGTTTATTTATTTATTATTATTTATTATTATATTTGTAGACCGCCCCATCCCCTGAGGGCTCTGGGCGGTGGACAACAAGCGTCATAAACAGGTCAAGAATAACAGTTACATTTAAAATCAATAAATACCTAAATTACATAAAAATTACAGCGTTCCATGTAGGTCACATGACATCCAGTATTAAACTATCAGTAGATAAAAAGACCCCTCCCGGAGAGGAGGCGGTATAGATGTTATAGGCTCCCAGGATGACTGAGTGGTAGTTTTTGGGTCCTCTTTTTCCGCCTTTTTGAAGATGGGGACAACATAAGCTCTCCTCCAGTCCGCTGGGACTTCTGTTTTCCAAGAGTTCTCAAAGATTACAGCAAGTGGTTCTGAGGTTATTTGTGCCAGTTCTTTTAATACCCTGGGGTGTAGTTCATCAGGCCCTGGAGATTTGAATTCACTTAAAGTATTCAGGTATTCCTGTACTAGCTTTTTATTTATTCTGTATTTATTCTTCCCTACGGTATCTTCTGATCCATTCCCCCCCAGCTGAACACCGTTTTTCTTTTGAGGGAAAAAACCAGGCAAAGAAGGTGCTGAGTAGTTCTGCCTTTTCTCCTGCCCCCTGTTAGAATTTCACCATCTTCTCCACCCAGTGGCAGAGAGCGGTGGTGGCATAGTGGTTAAGAGCAGGTGCACTCTAATCTGGAGGAACCAGGTTTGATTCCCCGCTCTGTCGCTTGAGCTGTGGAGGCTTATCTGGGGAATCAGATTAGCCTGTACACTCACACACGCCAGCTGGGCGACCTTGGGCTAGTCACAGCTCTATGGAGCTCTCTCAGCCCCATCTACCTCACAGGGTGTTTGTTGTGAGGGGGGAAGGAAAGGAGTTTGTAAGCCCCTTTGAGTCTCCTACAGGAGAAAGGGGGGGATATAAATCCAACTCTCCTCCTCCTCCTCCTTCTATCATGTCTTTTTTCTTCCTTTTGCTACATACATAAGCAAAAAAGCCCTTTTTATTGTTTTTAACATCTCTTGCAAGTCCGAGCTCATTGTGAGCCTTAGCTTTTCTGATTTTCTTCCTACATGTCTTGGCTATTTGTTTGAATTCCTCTTTAGTAATTTCCCCCCTTTTCCATTTCTTTTACATGTCCCTTTTATATCTTAGCTCACTTGAGAGTTCTTTAGACATCCGTCCTGGTTTCTTTAGACACCTCCCATTTTTATTCCTCACTGGTACTGTTTGAAATTGTGCCGTCAAGATCTCAAGAAACTCCCATCCATCTTGTACTCCCTTTTCTTTTAGTATTCTTAATCACGGGATCACACCCAGTAGTTTCTTAAGTTTCTTAAGTTTACTGAAAGCAGGTTTCTTAAAGTCTAGAACATGTATCTGACTCGACTTGGCATCCCCTTTCCATTGCATAACAAACTCCAGGAGAACATGGTCACTCCTACCTAAGGACCCTACCACTTCCACCCCATTAATCAGGTTATCATTGTTGGTTAGGAGCAGATCTCAAATAGCCTTGTTGCCTCGTCCATCTTCTGGACCATAAAATTATCTGCAAGGCAAGTGAGGAAATTGTTGGACCTGGTAGTCTTGGCAGAGTTTGACTCCCAGCAAATATCTGGATAATTGAAAGCTTCCATTACTACTTTGGGAAAGTCTGGTCATCTGCTCCAGGAAGGCATCATTCAACTCTTCAGTCTGGCTTGGGGGTCTGTAATAGACCCCCACAATGAGATCACCGTTGTTTTTCTCCCCCTTGAAGCTAGCAACAGTCGCTAAGCCACATCCTTGTGTGGGAATGCAGGACTCAATGAGCGAGATGTGATTCAGCACACAGGGCCCTGTGGGAGCAAATGGTCTGGCAGCTCGTTGCCCAGAAAATAAAGACATCCCTCCCACAAACTTTGAGAGGCGGGATAGACAAAGCTATGCTGTGAAGGCAGTTTCCATGCCCACCATCGGAACACAGGGAATGTGCCATGCAGCAACTGAATGGGCAGAAGAAGCCAGGAACCAGAGGGGAGGAACGACACGGGAGAAAACGCCTGGGGTTGTGACAGGAGGCCATGTCTGGTTTCTGAAATGTTTCACTGGTGATTAATGCGCTACAATTCTAATTTATACAATTCAAAGCATAGTTTGGCAGCAGCCCAGTGTGGGACACTCCAGATGTTTGTCAGTTGATATTTTGCAGCTGTGTGATTAGGCCCAGTCTTAAACTCCATTCAATAACATGGGAGTGACTTTTGAGCAAGCAGCCTTAGGAATGATCCCTTTATGTGAGAAGGATGCTGAACTTGGTACATAAAAATGTAGCAAAACTCTTCTTGTGGAGTATTTGCCAGGTAAGTGGAGGTGAGCCACTTCCTTTAAAAGAGCTCCAGCTATAATCGGATTTACCCTTTAAAAACTACTCAAAGGCAGAGATCATTGGTCGATTCCCCACTTCAAAAAAGAAAGGAGATACACACCGGTTTGGTTTGTGGTGGGACCTTTTGAGCGCAGTTTCATGGTCCCCACCGCAGCTTCTGGCCCCTTGGTTCAATAAACCGGCAGCCATGCAGCAGCCACGCAGGACTCCCCACAAATGCGCAATCCACTCAGGGGCTATCCTGATTGGCTGCTGCGTTGTTCTGGGGTGGGAATTTTTTTATTTTCAAAAGAACTAATGGACGTCTCCACGTCTATTTGAGCACACATAATATGCGTCTCTATGTCAGTGTTGGCTCAAACCGACGTGCAGATGATTTTGAGGGAGGCCCCAGTTCGTGAAAAAAAAAAACCCACGCGCTCACCCACACGTGCCGCTTTCCCTTTCTCTCTCTGCCCTCTCCCCGGACTTCTCACCCACGGGGCTTCTGCCTGTCTCACTCCCTGACCTGCTTGTGGAGGTGCCTCCTAGCAGCAACAGAAGAACACTGAGAAAAGGGATGAGGCGGGCCAGGCAAGCACTGCCCTCCAGCCAGCCCTCCCTGCCACCTTTCCGCCTGTAAAAACTTCTGCCAGGTTTCCGCCAAAAGGCGAGCAGCATTGTGAGGCTACTAGGTTTGCGCATCCATTCGCTTCCCAGTGGGACCTCCTGGCCAGCCCCCCCAGTCCCAAACAGCTGTCAACAGCAGCAGCGGCCCCTCCTCCTGCCTGCCCCTGCCGGGGTGCGTCTGTATTCAAAGAGAAGAAATCCGCCTTGCCTGCCCGGCGGTTAGAGGCTGGGAGGGCGCTGCAGAGACAGAAGCCATGAGTGGTGCTCAAGCCGGTCGTCAGCAGGCAGGCAGCTCCTCCCCAGAGCCAAAGAAGCGGCGCAATGCTTTTTGGTGTTAAAAATGAAAAATGAAAAAAAACAGGCTGCCTGCGTATCGTGCAACCCCCGCCGTGGCCTGATTGGACGGGAGAATCACGTCACTCAGCGGCAGGAAAGCCTAACCCAGCGTCACTTCCCTACTGCTCTGCGCTCGGTGCGGGGTTTCCAAAAAGGTGCTCTTCTGACCAGGATTCAAATTGACGCGCGCTGAGGGGGTGGGAGAGCGGCAGTATCTGCGTGGCTGTTGCCGCTGGTGTAGTGGGGAGTGCTGCGGAACCCCGGGTTACTTGACACAAGTAGTCTGTCAGGATGGATCAGCAGGACAAGGGGGGCTGACATGGGGGGTTGACTTTACAGCGGCAACTTGTAGGTGCCCGGCGCCTCCCTTCTTCCTCTCTTCACAGGGTTCCCCCGACACAAGATCTTATCGCCAGGGAAGTGTGATCTGTTCCCAGGACTGGTTTTGCTTTGAAGTGTAAAATGGGGAGAGCCATCTGGCATGGGGTGGAAGGGGGACCAAGAGATATAGGGAGATCTCTCTTTTCTTATGTACCTTATGCATCACGGGAATAAACAGCTTTGGAACGATCCAACAGTCTTTGTTATTTCCAGACCCGAAGGTCTGACATAGCCCTCATCAAATGGTGAGTGAGGAATCAACCATTATGATGTATTATGGTAGATTAAATATCTCAGATTTGAGAGAATGTGGCAGTTTGTTCAAACCTGCTGAGAGCTCTGCTGGTAGGCTGTGATTTTCCCATTTTGCTTGGGACGAGGACTTGCATGTTGTTAAAACTGAGATGCTTCAGTGGCTGCAAATATGGTGGGAAGCATTTCACATAAGAAACATGGAGGGAGGCTTCCAGAGACTTGTGGTGAGGAGAGTCACTTGTACAGTGCAAGTTTTCTTTTAGTGTTTGGCATAGTTACGCGTCTTTTAATAGAGGTTGCAAACACCCACGTGGTTCTCGTTCCCTCCCTGGCCCAGAAGGCAGTTGGTTCCATCCCTTTCAGTTGTGTTTGTCTCACTGTCATCTTTCACATTGTTGACAGTTCTAATGGTGTGAGATACATACTATGAAATAATGCACTTTCGCTTGAGGTCTGAATTGACAGAGATACCACACTTGGATTCTTGATGGCAATTGAAGGCGGAAACCAGTGTTCTCTTTCACCTCTTCCTTGAGGGATTGATTTCCACAAGGACAAGTTCACTGGGTGAGGATGACACAATGCCACTATTTGTGGTCTCTTCTGCATGTGCTCTTCCTGCTGCTGGCTGGGCTGTCGTGTGCAGGCAGAGGGAGCTCCAGCCGTCTTCCCCACCCCATCTTACCTCAAAAAACAACCACACAGCAAGGTGGTTAGCATATAAAAGCAAGGGGTTTATGTGTCACCCATTAAAGTGTCACCCATTGAAGAATATTATTTATTGGCTTGGATTGAATCAGCCGGAGAAAAGGATGGGAGGGAAGGAGGGAGGGAGGGATGCACTATGATCAGTAAAGATCTGTGCTGGGGATTATGGGGCCCTTTAGGAACAAAAGCCACCAGGGACCAAGACTGTATGTAGTGGGAAAAAGAATTGAGAGAAACTGAATGAAAAAGCTGGCTGGATCCAAGCCATGAACTGCCCGGCAGAAGAAAATAGCTAAAGAAGTTCCTGACATCATAGAATCATAGAGTTGGAAGAGACCTCAAGGGCCATCAAGTCCAACCCCCTGCAACGCAGGAACACACAATCAAAGCACTCCTGGAAGATGGCCATCCAGCCATTACTCAGATCAGATCAGAGATCAGAGATCAGAGCAGCAAAAAGAAACTACTCTGAAAAGCTAAAAAATCAGTTTTCACCAAACGAAACAGCAAACATGTGGAAAACTCTCAAAAATATCACCGGTTACAGCAAACCACCTTCCCAAGCTGAAGGAAATCAGCAATTGGCAGACGACCTGAATGTGTTCTACTGTAGGTTTGAAAACAATCTACAGTCACCTTTCTCCACAACCTCTATCTCAGACGCACCAACAATAGCCAAACTTCCTACAACTGAACCCATTTCATTGGGTTTACAACCCCTGGTGATCTCAGAAAAGGAAGTGCAAGATCTATTTCACAGACAGAAGCCTGGAAAAGCACCAGGCCCAGACAAGATAACACCTTCTTGCTTAAAAGTCTGTGCTGTCCAATTGGCCCCCATTTTCACCCAAATCTTCAACAAATCACTAGAGATGTGCTATGTTCCTTCCTGCTTCAAACACTCCACTATCGTCCCAGTGCTGAAGAAGCCTTCCATCAAGGAACCGAACGACTACAGACCAGTTGCTCTAACATCTGTAGTTATGAAAACTTTTGAAAGGCTAGTGATGTACCATTTGAAAACCATCACGGATCCACTGTTGGACCCCTTGCAATTTGCATACCGAGCAAACAGATCGACAGACGATGCTGTTAATATGGCTTTGCGCTATATCCTACAGCATCTTGAATCGCCAAAGACCTATGCAAGGGTCCTCTTTGTTGACTTTAGTTCAGCATTCAATACTATCAGACCGGACATTCTTCTAACCAAACTAAATCAGCTAGCAGTACCTGAGCATATTTGTAAGTGGATCACAAGCTTCCTAACAGATAGAAAACAGCAGGTGAAGCTAGGAAAAATTACATCAGACACCTGTAAAATGAGCACAGGGGCCCCCCAAGGCTGTGTACTTTCACCACTTCTCTTCTCTCTGTATACCAATGACTGCATCTCAAACGATCCATCTGTTAAAATACTGAAATTTGCAGATGATACAACAGTGATTGGTCTCATTCGAGACAACGATGAAACCGCATACGGACGGGAGGTTGAACAACTAGCCTCGTGGTGCCACTGGAACAATCTAGAACTGAACACACTTAAAACCGTAGAAATGGTGGTAGATTTCAGGAGAAACCCTCCCATCCTACCTCCTCTCACAATACTAGACAACACAGTATCAACAGTAGAGACCTTTTTTTTAAATTTCTAGGCTCCATCATATCTCATGACCTAAAATGGTCACCTAACATCAAAATGTCATCAAAAAAGCATAACAAAGAATGTTCTTTCTGCGCCAACTCAGGAAGCTCAAACTGCCCAAGGAGCTGCTGATACAGTTCTACAGAGGAATCATTGAGTCTGTTATCTGCACCTCTATAACTGTGTGGTTTGGTTCTGCAACCCAACAAGATCGACACAGACTTCAGAGAATAATCAGAACTGCAGAAAAAACAATTGCTGCTAACCTGCCTTCCATTGAGGACCTGTATACTGCACGGGTCAAAAAAAGGGCTGTGAAAATATTTACTGACCCCTCGCATCCTGGACATAAACTGTTTCCAACTCTTACCCACTCCTAAACAGCCGCTACAGAGCACTGCACACCAAGACAACTAGACATAAGAACAGTTTTTTTTTCCCAGAATGTCGCATCGCACTCTGTTAAACAAATAATTCCCTCGATAATGCTAGTTAAAACTATTTTATTATATACTTATTATATAATTACTGCACTACTTTTTTTCATCATTCCTATTACCCATCTCCCTCCCAATTATGACTGTATTGACTATAGCCTGTGCTGACATTTTTATTTTATTTTTATTTTATGATTTTACATTTTATGTTTTCATTACTACTGATTGTTTCCTGATTGCTTACTAGACCTATATGACAATCATTAAGTGCTGTACCTTATGATTCTTGACAAATGTATTTTTCTTTTATGTACACTGAGAGCATATGCACCGGAGACAAATTCCTTGTGTGTCCAATCACACTTGGCCAATAAAGATTCTATTCTATTCTATTCTATTCTATTCTATTCTATTACTCCTGGTCCTTGTCTCTGGAGCAGCAGAAAACAAGCTTGCTCCCTCACCAACATCACATCCCTTCAAATATCTAAACTTGGCTATCATGTCATCTCTTAACTTTCTTTTCACCAAACTGAACATACCCAGCTCCTTAAGTCTGTCCTCATAGGACTTGGATTCCAGACCTTTGACCGTTTCGGTTGCCCTCCTCTGGACCCATTCCAGCTTGTCAATATCCTTCTTGAATTGCAATGCCCAGAACTGTACACAGTGTTCCAGGTGAGGCCTAACCAATGCAGAATAGAGAGGTACAATTACATCTCTCAATCTTAACACTATACACTTATTGGTACAACCCAGAATCGCATTGGCTTTCTTGGCCGCTGCATCACACTGCTGACTCATGTTCAGCTTGTGGTCTACTATGACTCCCAGATCCCTTTTGCATGTAGTGTTGTCAAGCCAAGTGTCACCCATCCTATACCTGTGCTTTCATTTTTTTCTGCCTAAGTGTAGTATTTTACATTTGTCTCTGTTGAAATTCATTTTGTTAGATTTGTCCCAGCTCTCTAATCTGTTCAGGTCATTTTGAATTCTGACTCTGTAAATCAGATGTCAGTTGGCTGAATTTTGGCAATTTGGCAATTGTATAACCTATGGACAGGTAATCAGCCACGCTGCAGATCAAAAAGTGGTCAAGGTTAGACACATCCAAGCTAGTTTGTGGGCAAGACAAAAAAATCTCAGTTTTACTTCCCTAAAAAGCTGGAAACACTTTAGTTTACATTGAGGACACGAAGGAACACAAGACCCGTGCGCTCCACAGAGGTCAACTGATACTACAGTTCCTCCTCTCTTGCCACACACGCACTGCGAGCTGCTCTCTCTGCCCACCCTCCACCTGGGCTGAGCTTCCTCTTCATGTCTGGTTGTGCAAATGTTGACTTACTGTTAAACCGCAAGCTTTGGACCCCTTGGTGTTGGCCTCCCTCACCTCAGGTGGGACAGTTTGGCTTGCTCTGCTTCTCCCAGGAAAGAGCAGGGCGGGCAAAGCATCTCTGGCTACAGCACTGGAGATGTGGCTGCAAGCAGCTAGAGGCTGGTGGGCTCCTCCTCCAGGCTCTAGCATCCTGCCCTGCCAGCCTTCCTCTGAGCCGCTCTCCTCCAGGGCGAGGCAGACCGTGCAGCGGAAAGGCCTGGAGCGTATGGGGAGGCACACAAATGGCTTTCCAGGTGAAACCTCCATACTACTGTCTCAGGTGGCCAGCTAGAGAAGTGAAGGCCCAGGAAACAAACAAACAAACAAAAACGGGGGCGGGGGGGAGGTTTCTTTCTCAGTTTTTCCATTGGAAGCTTTTTGAGAATAGTGAAATATTTATCTGTGAAATATTGTGTCTTTGAAATTAAGTAATGGATTTACTCATGAAAAACAAATAGCATGAAAAAGGCTGAGGATTCCCCCCCATCTCTCTCTCTCTCTCTCTCACACACACACACACACACACACACACACACACACACACACACACACACACACACACACACAATTTTTCTATGGAAAATTGGGAAGGTTTAGAGAAATAGTGAAAAAACTCCCATTAATTTTTTTTCCCCTTTGGAGTGAGGATGATGCCCCTTAAGTCTAAATTTTACTCACTGAAACTGAACAACATGAAAGTTCAAGGTTTTTTCCCCCCATTTTTCCCAATGGAAAAAATATATAATTTTTGTTTTCCTTTTGAAGTGAATAAAGTGCTTTTTAAGACAATGTTTTCCTCATGTGAAATATATCCGCAAAGTATACAGAGTTCAGTTTTTCCAATAGAAAAACATGGGGAATTTGGAGGAGAGAAATATGCTGAGGCAATCTAAGGGCTCGGTTCAGTTCTCAGCTCTTGCTCACATATTGGGGATATTTGTAATATTCCTTGTAGAAAATTAGTTTTATTTATAGTTTATACTATGATGTTTCTCTGCACTCACCTCCTCCAAATGTTTCATGGCTGCTGTGAGAGGGTTTTTTTAATTGGGGGGGGGGGGATAACTAGAAATGATGCTTCATTGATTCTTTGCCTTGATTCTCTATTGCTCCCTTTAATCAGTGCTTTGAGATTCACAGAGATGAACCATAGAGAAGTGGCAAAAATAAAGAACTGAGGGAAAATAGAGAAAGACGAGGGACACGAAAAATGGTGCCAAGGGGGACGTCGGGTAATGTCACAAAGACTGAGAAAACAGCAGCGAGAAGGATGAAACATGTGTAAGGAATTCCAAAGAGCAGAAATAAAAGGCTTTTGGATATAAGACCGTTTATTCAGACATCTTAGAAAGCACACACACACGACATGACAGGAATGAGGCCTCCCGCCCAAACTACAGGTTATAACGTACTCAATCCCTTCCCCCTCCCTGGGCCATCCAGGCCCATCTCATGGGAACGGAATGCTCATCCTGGACAGCAAGATAAGCCGTCCACCAAGGTTGTTGCCGCCGATTCTGGCCCGCCGCCCGGCTGGAGGCATTCCGTCCAGGCCAGCTGGCTGGGAGAGAACCAGGCAGACCTGCCATCCTTACACTCTGCTTCCCCCAAGAAAACCTCCCCCCCCGGCTTGTCAGGAAAGGCTTTGTGAAAAGCAGCAATGAGGGAGGGGGGGCATCAATATTTTCTGTATATACCCATTGATTATGGCCAGAGGGATAATAACCCATGAAACCTTCTTAGATACTGCTAGACGATTGCAAGGGGAAAGCGGGGAGTCCAGAATAGCATCTATTTCAAAGTGCTTGTGGCCATCAATTATAACTGGTGAGGGGAGTGGCTCCGGAGGGTGCGTGCCAGGCATCTGAAGCGGGAGCGCCTCCTTGAGCAAGCTGGAATGAAAAGACAGGGTTGGAATGTTTACTTAATGAGTTAAGGCAGTTCCAAGCGAGCAGTAACATCATTGATCCTGCCTTTGTAATCCGAAAAGGGCCCACAAATTTCTTGCCAAGTTTTGAATATTTGTGCTTGCGTCTCCTAAGGTTTTTAGTGGACAAATAGACCGCACTTCCAACCACGCCAAAGTGAAGTCGGCGAGCTTAATGGCTTTGTCCGCCCTGAACCTTTGTGATTCTTGGAGGCCTAAGCTGCAAGGTAGACTGCACTGCTTTTCCAACCCTCGGCTGGCGAAGAAATCCATTGTTTGAATTCTGGAGGCTGCGAAAGTACCTCTGCAGGCAGCTGGGGAACAACGGGGTGGAAAAAGACCGACCGTTAGAAACAAATCTCAAACGGGGTCTTTTGCGTGCATACTATGAATGGTGGCATTTGTTATCACGCGCGTGACTCTGCAAAAGGAAATGCGTCGCACCAATTGTCCTGATGATAGATTAATATAACAGCGTAAATACTCGTTCCTAACGTTCTGTCTCGTCCGTTCTGATTGTACAGTCACTTTGTGAAGGCGTGGTAGGTACCGGCGACCGCTGGGGTGGTTCCCAACAGCTCCAGGAAAGCCTTCCAAAACTTAAGATATGAATTGGGGACCAAGCGGTCCGAGGATACCACCTTGTCGGGAGAGGAGTGTAGGCGATAGGGGATATGTTGGATAAAACAACCGGGCCAGTTTAGGGTGCACCGACGGGATGGTGGTGCAAAGGAGATAAAATGCGCCTGTTTAGGAAAAAAAAAGATCCACCACCACCCATAAAAACCAGTGTTCCCGTGGCTTTCCCTGGCAAATCGGTTATAAAATCCATGGAAATGACTTTGCCAGGGTCGAGAGATGCAACAGGGGAGGGTTTCTTTAATAACCACATGCGGCTTTCCCCCCGGTATCGACTTTTGGCTTCCGCTGACAGAGCGGAACACCCTTTGATATACGCTTTCAATGTCTGGCGCATGGAGCGAAAAATACCCACCAGAACTGTCGGTTGGGCCAGATGCAACGTTTTTCAAAACCGAAGTGCCCAGCTTGACGGGCATCATGACATATTCGAGATACCTGCCTCCGGAGAGGAGTGAGTGGGCGATACTCAACACCCTCCCTCGTTTCCAAACACCATCCCTTCTAAACGTTAGTTGTGAGATCTCCTTCCTCCGCCGACAGTTGGCAAGGAGCCCTCAGCCTTGAATCCCCTGGAGGAAGGGGAGACGCATGTTCAAAGGGATGAGGTGGTCGAGGGGGAGGAGCTGCCGTAGTTTGTGATCCGGGTTTTGACAAAGCTAATCCCAGCTGGGAGGGAGAGAGAACAGGTGCAGCTGGATATCTCAGTAGCGGTATGTTTTTCCCCCCCCCTCCGGGGAGGCGAACAGCGCATCAGCCAGTTTTGTTGCTTTTACCAGGAAAGAAATGGACAGTGAAAGAGAACCTGGAGAAAAAATCGGCCCAACGCAATTGTTTAGCAGACATTTTGAGTGGTGTGGACAGGGCAGCCAGATTTTGTAGTGATCTGACCAAACCTGGAAGGGGTGTTTGGGTCTCCTTCTAGCTGTAAAATGGCGCCAAACACTCAATGTGCAGCTTTCTTGATAGCCGCGGTCTCCCTTATGCTCCCACAGTCAATAAATTTAGTTCAGCCCCAGAAAAACTTTTTTGGACAAGTAAGCACACGGTACCAATTTGTTATCTTTATTTTTTTTTCTCTGCAAAGAGGGCGAAAGCCCTGGCGCTTTATCCGAAGCATCCACATGCACGATAAAGGGAAAGATCTGGGTCTGGAGTGTTTTTAGAAGATTGGCTCTGTAGTAAAAGCTGGTTTTAGCTGATGGAATGGTGACTGGCATTCTCGAGACCGGAGAAGGGGAGCTCCGGGTTTAGAAGCCTCTTGCAGTCTTTGCCTTTGGTACGTGAGGGAGATCGGTGTGAAAGCCGGTAGGGCAATTTCAGCAAATCGGGGAATAAAGTCCGCGATAGAAATTGGCAAAGCCGAGGAAGGATTGCAGTTCAGCCTTCCTGTTGGTGGGGAGCAGGCCGATTCGAATTACTGCGGCTATTTTTGCTGGAGTCCATTTCCAAAGCCCTCATGAGGAGATTCGATACCCCAGATAGTCAATGGAGGGAAAAGCGATGGAAACAGCATTTTGACAACTTGACAACAAGAGGGAGTTATCTAGTAGGCGTTGTAAGACTTCTCGTACTAGTTTCTCATGCTCCTCAATGTTTTGTAGAGTAAATTAATACATCATCTAAATATACGACCACCCCTTTGTATAACAGATCCTGTAAAACCCGTTGATAAGAGCCATGAAGGCTCCTGGGGCTCCAGCTAATCCGAATGGCATTATTAAATATTCATATTGTCCAAACTTTGTATTGAAAGCTGTCAAATGTTCATAGCCTTCCGCAATACGGACTCTGTAATAAGCCTCTCTTAAGTCCAATTTGGTAAAGATCCGTCCTTGCCCAATGCATCCAAGAGGTCTTTAATTAAGGGCAAAGGATACTTGTTGGATCACGGACACAGCATTCAATCCGCGGTAATCAGTCTTAACGAACCGTCCTTTTTTTTTAACAAATAGAACAGGGGCGGCATGGGTATGTTTTGTGGCACGTCGTATGAATCCATGAGCCAAGTTTTATCTAAGAAGGGAGTTCCTTCTCCTCGGTAGGACTCATGCGATAGATTCTACCTTTAGGTAACTGAGCTCGGGATTGCAGTAAAATTTTACAGTCAGTATCCCTATGGGGGGGGCAATTGGTCGCACTCCTGTTCTTGAAACACTCTGGACAAGTCTCGATCGCCTGTGGGATTTCCATAGGACCAGGGGCAGAACAATACATTTAAAGCTTTAGGATCCATGAGCTCGTTCTTAGTGAGAGGTGGGCTTTCCTCCCCGTTCATGTGATCTCCACAGGGGGGATCCGAGAATTGGAGGATCCGCTCTTTCCATATGATGGTTGGTTCATGTAAGAGCAACCAAGGCATGCCTAACACAATAGTGTGTTTAGCTTAACAGGAGCAAGGATGAAACTTATTTTCTCCCAATGGTCGGGCGAGCGGAGAAATACTGGCTGGGTTTTAAAGCGTGCGGACCTTCACCTCCTAGAGGACTACCATCCATTTGGGTGAAGGGAATGGGTTTCACCAAGGGGACTCGGTCTAAACCAAGTTCGTCGGCCACTTGTGGCCTCATGAGACAGTGGGAACAGCCCGAGTCCACAAGTGCGGAAGCCAGAATGTGCGTATGTTTACTTGGGTTGGCTAGTGTGGTTAAAATGGTAATGGGAGCACTGCCTTCACTCACCGCATCTGGAGTGGGGTTAATGTCCTCGGGTGCTGCTGACAGGCAGAGTTCTACATCTCCGTTCTCGAAATCTTCCTCGATAGCAGCTTTAGACGATCCCTGAGGCGGCGGACCTGATTTACGTGGAGGCTTGGCTGCCACGGGGCGTGTAGGCGGAATTTGGGGTTTTTGTTTCTTCGGGCAGTTGGCAGCCAGGTGGCCAGGCCCCCCGCAGTAAAGGCATAATCCCAAGCGGCGGCGACGTTCCGACGTGGTTTCAGCTGCGACGGCAGGAGTTGGTTTGCGAGTACTTGGTGCTGGTGTCGTGGCGGGTTTTGGGCGCGGACGGCCATCTGCGCGGGCGCGCGCAAGACGGGCAGCGACTTGTGATCCCAGTTCGATCCATTCGGCTATTGTCCGCGGGATCTGGATGAGGATAACCGTTTCGCGCAGTTTGATGTCCATGCCTTCGAAAAAGTACTCACATTTCATGCGTTCCGGCCAATTTGGAGGGAGTTTACTGGCCGCTGCACGAAATTCCCGAGCGTATTCAGCGAAAGAACGGTTACCTTGTTGGATGGTTTTTACTGTACATATTGCAACGTTTTCTGCATCAGGGTCTTGGAAACGAAGGCGTAACGCCTGGAGGAACCCCCCCACTGTGCGAGTGTCGTCAGCCTGTAATTCGTAGAGCGTAACGAACCATTCAGCCGCTATGCCATCCAGTACTGATCGAATGTCTCGGACTTTCTCACGTTCAGAACGATATAGGTCATCATACTCTTGCATATGGGCATCGAGTTGTAAGATGAAGTAGGGGAGTTTTGATGCAGTCCCTTCAAAACGAGCTGGGATGGGGGGTCTGTAAAATCCTCTCTCAACAGCTCGAGGTGCGTGTTGAGGTTGTTGCTGTAGGTGGCCTGGTTGTTGCAAGGGGTAAAGTGGCGGAGCTGGAGGAACCGGGAAAGGCTGAGGCGCCCTGAGTTGGGGGGCCGCTGAAATCGGACCTCGAAGTACCGTGCCTCCGGCGGGGAGGGGAACTGTAGGCGCCCGGGAGAAGGTATGGCCTCTATCTGGAGCCCTTGCCAGTGTAGCCCGCTGTTTTCGCAAATCTCGTTCTAGGTCGGCCAACTCTCTTTCCTTGCGTGTTAAGGTGTCCTGGTGGCAAGCAAGGCCGCCCTTTCACGATCCAATTTAGCTCGTTCATCTCGTTGTATGGCTGTAGTCAGTTCATTCTGCGTTTGGATGGCCCTGATGCCCTCGCGCTGGCGTTGTAAATCCATTTTTGATTGATCCAGTACTTTGTCATGAACTGTCAGATTCTGCTGGAACTGTCGACGCAACCCTTCTCTTTCGCGATCCAACTCCATTTGGATTTCTGCGCGTTGCTTCTCACGGTCCCGTTGCAGATTTTCGCGCTCCTCTTCCCAGAGTTCGCGTTCGCGCTCCCAGGCAAGTTTGGCTTCACGCAGCAGGGCTACTTCATCGTCCCAACTTTCCTTCGAGGGCATTGGGAACGGGTCAGGATCGGGATTAAGTTCCACCTCAGACGGACTTCTTTCGATTCCTCCGACCGCTCCACGGAGCTCTTCCATCCGTTCACTTGCTCCCGGCTCTGGAGCCGCAGTTTTAGTATGGAACCCTCTACCGATCATCGATCCGACTCGCGTCATTGTTCCAGCCTCAGCCGTAGTCTTGGGACGCGCCCCGGTACTGTGCCACTGCTGCTCCTTGGGAATATCATCAAAGTACTTGTCTAGGAATCTTTCCATGGATTCCTGGGTGTCAGCATGGATGGTTGTCAGTCCCAGTTCCTCAGGGACTGGCTGCATTTGGGGTTTGTAATCCACTCGTTGTCAGAGGGAAACGAACCGGTCGACAGGCGCCCGATCCATGGATAATGCACCAAACGTTTCATGCATCTCCACGTAATCGGACCCACCTTGTTCATCCCAATGAAACAAGGGCAAACTTGTACTGTCTCTAAGTCTGGAGAGAGTCACCAGAGAAATCGGGCCATCTCCATCTCCTAGATCCTCGGAATCTGGAAGGGAAGGCTCGAAGCCCTCTATGGGGGCTATCGTGCCTTCCACATGGTCAAGCGTACTCAATCTCTGCATGTCGAAACACCAGAGATCCACTTCGATGTAACAGTAGGTTAAAAAGAGATTCCTGTCATAATGTAAGGAATTCCAAAGAGCAGAAATAAAAGGCTTTTGGATATAAGACCGTTTATTCAGACATCTTAGAAAGCACACACACACGACATGACAGGAATGAGGCCTCCCGCCCAAACTACAGGTTATAACGTACTCAATCCCTTCCCCCTCCCTGGGCCATCCAGGCCCATCTCATGGGAACTGAATGCTCATCTTGGTCAACAAGATAAGCCGTCCACCAAGGTTGTTGCCGCCGATTCTGGCCCGCCGCCCGGCTGGAGGCATTCCGTCAAGGCCAGCTGGCTGGGAGAGAACCAGGCAGACCTGCCATCCTTACACATGAATACAATCACACTGAGAGGGAACCCAGCTTGGAAACATTTCAGAAAAAAGAATTGTTGTAAAAGGGTATTTTTTAAAAAAAAAATGGGCAAAAAGCTGCCTGGAAACCTTTTTAAAACAGTGGGTGAGGACAATGCGGAACTCCATGGAGGAAACTTACCTATGACCAACCACCATTAGTAACTCTTGTACATGTAAATGATGCCTTTTAGTGCCCGTGCTAAGCAGTGCAGAAGACACTCTGCAGCCTCCTTAGAGACTTCTGAGTAACTTGCAGAGGAGGACAGTGTTTTTTATCTCTGAATGGCAGGGAACTCCCTGGGCTGCAGGTTGCCTTGTGTCCCTGGGCCGCTATGTGCAGAAATGCTGCAGTGACTCTGAAGGACTTCCTCTGTGGCCCCCTGAATGAGTCTTCCAGGCACTGCCCACATTTGCTTGCCTCGATGCATCCCTCTTGTCAATTTCCTGAAACTCCTTGGCTGCGATACAACAAAGCACTTAAACATGTGTATCCTTAGCAAATTGGGGGTGGATGATGTCAGAGGAAACATTTCATTGGTTCCTATGTCAGGGGTTATGAAAAGTGAAACTTATCAATTAAAATAGGTTATTTTATTAATTCTCAAGAACCTGTAATGGGAAGGAGGTAGCAGTAAACATTGTAATAGGTAATAGCGGAATATTAAAAGGAAGTCTTATAGCTACATTAAAAGGAAGTCTTTGAAATCTGAGTAGGTGGAGTGAAACCTAATGTTTCACAGCTGGCTGAATTAAGGAAATTCTACTGTGCAAGGAGTTCCTCCAAGTAAAAAGAGGAGGCCAAACTCTCCTCACAGAATATCCCTCTCAAATGCTCCGCTGTGCTCATTACAGCTTTTCTGCCATACATCTGTCAGTTATTTGGAAGAGGCCATGGTGGTGTCAGGACTCATTTGTTTGACTTTGGACTCATCACCTTAAAGGCTGAATGGCTGCTGTGGGGGTCGATCATTCAGTTTTTCCTGCCCACACAGCAGTCGTTGTCCCTGGCGCTGTTTCTGCAGTGGCCATTCCCTCCCCAACCAACAGGAGACTTTTAAAAATAGTATATATTTTAAAAAAAACACTACGCCACCCATCCCCAAAGGGCTCAGAGCAGCAATACAACAGTATAAAACAATACACAGTTAAAACAACAATAAATAATATAAAATATTAAAATCCAGCATTAACAAATATGATGGTGACTTAAGAAGGAGAAGAAGAAGAGGAGGAGGAGGAGGAGGAGTTTGGATTTATATCCCCTTTCTCTCCTGTAGGAGACTCAAAGGGGCTTACAATCTCCTTGCCCTTCCCCCCTCACAACAAACACCCTGTGAGGTGGGTGGGGCTGAGAGAGCTCTGAGAAGCTGTGACTAGCCCAAGGTCACCCAGCTGGCCTGTGTGGGATTCCCCAGATAAGCCTCCACAGCTCAGGCGGCAGACCTGGGAATCAAACCCGGTTCCTCCAGATTAGATACACGAGCTCTTAACCTCCTACGCCACTGGAGGCCAGTGATGATTAATGTCAACCCGGCTGACCCCCAGGAAATGCCCAGTGGAAGAGCTCCATCTTGCAGGCTCTGTGGAAATTATTCAAATCCCACAGGGATCTCGTTCAGGAGCTTATTCCACCAGGTGGGGGTCAGGCCAGCAAGATATTCTTCGGGCCAGGGATTACCAGCACGGTCTCCTCCGAGGAGCAGAGGGATCTAATTGGGCAATATGGGGAAAGGTGGTCCTAAGGTATGTGGGTCCAAGACCATTAACAGCCTAAAAGGTCAGAACCAACACCTTGAAATTTACCTGGTACTCAATAGGCAGCCAATGGAGATGGTACAGGACAGGTGTTACATGATCCCTGCTAGAAACCAGCCAGGAGCCTAGCTGCGGCATGTTAAACAAGTTTGAATTTCCAGATTAGATTCAAGGGTAGGCCCAAATAGAGCAAGTTACAATGGTCCAATCTGGAGGTGATTGTTGCATGGATTACTGAGGCTGAATATCATTATACCGCTATACTGTTACAACAATATTTGTAGCAAGTTCTCTGAAGTTTCAACTTCCCTTTTTTAAAATGTAAGTCCCTATCCCCTTCTGTTATAGTCATAGAAGGGATAAGATGTTTATCTGCAATAAAAGGAGCTACCGTATATATTTGCATATAAGTCGAATTTTTCAGCACATTTTTGTGCTGAAAAAGCCCCCCTTGACTTATATGCAAGTGAGGTTTATTTTAAAAAAATATTTTAGGGTTTTTACTCTGTCGATCACCAGGGGGCGCAGTTTTTAGACTAGCGGCACCAACATTTCAGGGTATCACCAGGTGACACTCCTGATACCACCCAGGTTTGGTGAAGTTTGGTTTAGGGGATCCAAAGTTATGGACCCCCAAAGGGAGTGCCCCATTCCCCATTGTTTCCAATGGAAGCTAATAGTAGATGGGGCTACCCTTTTGAGGGTCCTGTTTCTACATGGCCACGCTCGGGGGGTGCGTCGACGTATATGACGTATGACGTATACGAATGGTCCCAGCAGGGGCAGGGAAGACGGTGGAGGCTGCGCCGTCGCCTGAATGCCTTACCGTTCCTCCGACCTTCCGGCATGTCACCCAGGCCAGGGGACATGCCCCCCTGCCCTGTGCGACAGCTCTGGAATCGCAGGGCGGGGGGCGTGTCCTCTGGCTTGGGCGACACGCCTGAAGGTCGAAGGGATGGTAAGGAGGGGAATGGCGCCTTCCAGAACGGCAGCGTTTGGAAGCCGCTGTTTCTGAAAAACCTCGCACAGGGAGCGAGGTTCGGAAACAGCGGCTTCGCACCACTTGGGGGTTGTGAGGCCGTGCAAATCCCTCCCCAGGGACGCTATCATTAAGTGCTGTACCTTATGATTCTTGACAAATGTATTTTCTTTTATGTACACTGAGAGCATATGCACCGGAGACAAATTCCTTGTGTGTCCAATCACACTTGGCCAATAAAGATTCTATTCTATTCTATTCTGTTTTTAGCGTCCCTAGGACGTTGTATTCCGCCCATGCGGAAACAGCCAAAGCTTGCAACCTCTTCACAGAAAACAGAATCAGAGTTATTCAACAGGAGAAATAATATAATCAAATCTGTTAACTCAGATTGGAAGAGAGGGTGTAAATTGACATATTTAGATCTAATTTTGGCAAATTTAGTGCAATGTAATAGCTGGTGAGCCAGTGTTTCAACTACGTTGGAATTAAAGCTACTTAACCTTTTAGATTTTTCCAGGTTATTAAACCTGCCATGTAGTAAGTCAGATGGCATGACATTGAATCTAGCAATTGTGAAAGCTCTCCTTGAGCAGGGGTCAGTTAGAGAATATGGGCCATGCGACCCTGCTCAAATGGGATTAAAAATTGTGTGGGAGAGCAAGTTTGTTTAGCTGCTAGATATAATTCTGTAAATTCCCAATCTAAGAGTCAGTCTTTGAGTAGTTTGTATGTTTCTGATCAGGAAAGAGAGTAGAGTGATTCAAGAGACAATCCAATAGATACAATTTTATTTTCAATCAGAGAAAACCAGGGGTTAGCCTGTGTGTCTGAGAGTATTAAGGAAACAAGGGAATGTTCAAATGGAAGGTAATGAAGATGCAGCCAAAATCTAAAGGCTCTAAGCCATACTTTGAGTTTCAAGGAATTTTGCCCAAGTTCCAAACATAGGACTGCGTAGGGGACACAGTTAGGTAATCCCATAATTTTATGGAAAAATATGGATTGAATTGAATTGAGTGAATCGTTGACAGCCTGTATCCAGATTGGAACCCCATTAAGTAATTGAGATTCAATCTTCGCATTAAAACTCTGTAATGCGGCAGGAATAAAAGAGTGCCCTCTGCCATAGAAAAAGCGGAGGATTCCAGAAGTGCTAGATGATGTCTATGTAAGTATTGCTTTTTTATGGGGGATCCATGAAAGATTGTGTGAGAAAAGAAGGCCAATGTATTTAAAACTATTGACCTGTTCGAGAAGAACATTGTTTATTTTCCAATCATATTTCTTCAAGGATCTAGTAAAAACCATCATCTTGGTCTTCTCATAGTTTATTGTTAGTCTATTGGAGTCACAATACTCTGCAAAGCGCTTCATAAGCCGCCTCAGTCCAACTCTGGACCGAGAGAGCAGAACAGAATCATCTGCATAGAGCAGAATGCCTTCAGCAGTGCTTAGTGGCAGATACACACGAGTACCATTTTCTCAGCGCTTCTGTATCTGTGGAAAACAAGAGCCTGAGGATCTCTTCCATTACATACTCTCCTGTCCTTTATATTCTGAAATAAGGAAAAGGTTTTTGGAGCCAATATTACCCAGGACAGCTTTTTTGTCTGATGATGAGAAACTGATTTTCTTATTATCTGATATTGATTCCTATGTCTCTTATAAGATGTCTCTCTTTGCCCTGGCAGCTAGGAAACTACGAGCAAAGCATTTAAAGCGCTGTTTGAACTGATGTTCCAAAGTACTGGAGATTAATTTAGACTAGCTGAAGAAGTTGCAAAAACATCTGATGTATTTGATGGGGCATTTTAATTTAGAGATTGCGAACACCAATAATTTATATTTTAATGTAAAACTAAACTATTGTTTTAATTTAAATTATTATTTTAACTAAGTTACTGTTTTAACTGCATGTATCTTTGTCTTGTTATAGCCAATGGCTCAAACAACAATAAATACTTGACTTGACTTGCATAGAGCAGAATTGATATATGATGTGAAGACAGCTTGGGAGCATGAAAATTAGAACCAACCAAGGTTGAAGGGAGATCACTCAAATAAAGGTTAAAGAGAGTAGGGGCCAGCACACAGCCCTGTTTAACTCCTTTGGTGGAGTAAATGTGGTCAGTAAGGAGACCTTCCTGAGAACATTTGATACGGCAGCTGGTACCTGTATGCAATTGCTTTATAAGGAAGAGGAGTCTATCATCGATTCCAAGAGCAGCAAGCTTGGCCCAGAGGAGTGATCTAGGGACAGTATCGAAAGCTGCCTTCAAATCGATAAAGGCAGCGTAAAGTCTGCTTTGTGGCCTGCATGAATATCTGGTGGCTAAATGTGCCAAGACTATCGCGTGGTCAAGTATCAACTTCCCTTTGGTAAATCCAATATGTTCAATCCCAATTATTCATGATTGTAAGGCCCAATTCTGTAGTTTCCGTAGAAGAAGCATAGCATAAACCTTCCCGATTATTGAGAGCAGGCTGAAAGGGCACCACTACTGCAGTCAGCTGGAGTTTAGGGATTACACCAGAGTTGTTAATTTGTGTAAACAGAGTGGCTAAAAGGGGGGCCCACCAACCTACATGCAGCTTCAGGACCTCTGAAATAATTATGTCTGGCCCAAGGGCTTTCCCCCTTTTTAGTCCTTCTATTAATTCTGCCACTTCATGGGATGAAACTGGAGGCCAATTGTGGGAACAAATATTAGGGGTAAGGCTTACATTGCAATTCCTATCCTCCTGAAAAAGTTTACAGAAGTGTTCATACCAGACATCAGGGGAAATACAGATAGAAATAGAGGATCTTTTTTGATCCATATTATTGACCATAGCCCAAAACTTCCTGGTATCATTGGAGATCACAGCAGAATACAAGTGCTCTCATTGTAAATAAATATGTTCAAGCTGTCTTCCTTCCATTAGCTGGCGAAGGTTATTTTTTACATTGAGATAACTGATTCCAAAAAACAGAAGATCGGGAATTTTTATAACATTGGTAAAGATATCGAATATTTCTATTACATTTCACACATTCCTTGTCAAACCAAGGGACCTTATTACTGTTTAGTTTAGGTTTCCTCATAGAAAAGTTCAATAGGGAATTGACCATATACTCAATTAGTGAATCAAAGTTGGAGACCGTCTCATATGATGAGTCAGCATTAATGACAAGGGAAACAAATCTACAAAGACTGTGGGAACTAAACAGATCCTCGAGCATCATCACCATATTAGAGGACCAAACCAATCTGGGTAAATACTCAGCAGATGACTTGCTGTCTCCACAAACATCTCTGCTCTGTGATAGGTGAAGAGGAAGGTGATCTCCCAAGAGAAAATCCCCAATTTGGAAGGATTGCACCTTGGACTTCAAATGTGGAGAAATCAGACAATAATCAATAACACTACAGCCGGAAGAGGAAATGAATGTAAAATCTTGAGAGTGTTCATAGTTTGTCAAGCCATTTAACCACAGTTTGTTATGGTTAATTGCCAGTTGGATTAATTTCTTACCGGCTGCATTAATACAAGGGTCCTTTGAATTACGAACGGCAGGTAATAGGAGGGAAGAGGAGTAATCATCATCAAGCCCCTCGTGTTCAAGGAGAGATATTAAATCAGCACCAACTCTAGCATTAAAGTCCCCCAGTAATAAGATTTCACTCGAAGGGTAGTTGAATTCAAATTCCTCCAAAAAGGTGGATAAACTATCCCATACATCATTTAGAGGGTTCTTTAGTAGACCTGGGGGGATATAAACATTAACAAAGATCAGTGAATTGTTTTCCCATTGAATCAAAATGGCCTGAGCAACCTGAGAAAGGGATGGAAGTACTCTGGGGCTGAGAGAGGCAGATACCAGAGTGCAAAGGCCACCAGAAGGTCGACCAGCCCTACGTAATTTAGTCGCTGGCAAGCAGAAGGATTCAAAGCCCTTCATTCGTATAGCGTGGAAGGACCAAGTCTCCTGTAGAAGGATTACATCTGCCTTCATAAGGAAATCACAAAAGTAAAAGTTCTGAGATTTATTCCCCCAGCCAGAGATATTCCAGGAAAGAATGGAGAGTTTTGCTGGCTCCTGGCATCACTTAGTAGAGTCCAAAGTCAAAATTTCGGAGGAATCGTGTTGGACACAGACATTGCCATGTGTCCTAGCCAGGGTAGTCAATGGTACATGAGGCTCCAAATCCATAGAGGAGCAATCATTTGGGCATGCTTTGCTGAGTTAAATTGTTCAGGGAACTTCTGGGCTGATGTAATTCAATTGGTACTTGAACAGAAGTTCCAGAAGGTCCAGTAGTACCAATAGTATTGTCAGGATTTGGGGAAGGAGTAACACCCATTGATGAAGGAATAGTGAAATCCAAAGAGTCATCTGTAAGTGCTAGCCCCCGGAATTGCGCCAACCCCAGTCCTTCAAGCTCCTTGGCCCACGAAATGCCTGTAGTAATAGAAAAATATCCGCTGTTCAGTACCCTTTCAGACCTAAGATCTATATCCTGGGCCAAGGGAATTGGAGAAGCTTGGTGGCATTCATCCTCTAAATGGAGAGGAGCAGCAGTGGTGTGACCAACCATTAAAGAGCACGAATGTTCAAGACAGCTGATGGTGAAATCGATACAAGTTCTGGAATTAGGAAGTGCTGATCCACATTCCTTGCAATGGATAGTCCTGAGCCCTTCTGGGTAGATCTATCAGAATCCCAAGAGGGGATAACTCGGTCAGTGGCAGATGAAGCAAGAGTGTTGTCAGAGAGCATAGAACTGCAGTTTGCAGGCATGCCTGAATAGGGTTTAACAGGAAACTGGAGGCCAGCAGCACCCACAAGGTTATCAGCTTCTTCTGCTTGCGACTGAAAACATTCCCATTCATCAATGAGACTTCCAATCACTGGAGATTCAGATAAACAAACATTAGTGGGAGCAAGGGACTCCAGAGGCACTGACTGAGGTAAAACACTCTCTCTCCCCATTTCCTCTTTGTTGTAATTGTTGACCACGAATTTATTGATTATAAAATTCTTAAAAACTCTCCTTGGCAAAATATCACAGTGTCTGGCAAGATGCCTTCTTCTCTTGAGAAGGAGGGCAGGACAAAAGGGAGTATCAAAATTTAAAATCATTCTGTAATAGCCATCTTGATATGGCAGACGCTCATAATTAAGTTGAATCCTCCTAAGTTGAATCCTCCTAAGCTCACAGTTCAGCAACTTGCTTAATGAAATTCGAATATTTTAAAATGTCGACCATTTGCCAGCATTGAGATTTGTATCCCTTACTGCTAAGGCCACCTGATGCTTCTGAATTGTCAGGGAGGAAGAGAATGTATCAGGATTTGGGAATCGAAATGCCTTAGGTTGGTCAAACATAGTGCTGTGTTTCCAAAAGGCATGCTTGTTAGTGTAATTAGGAGATTCAGTAGAATGCAGAGAATAGAGCTTCAAGTTTAGCATTAACTGAAGCAAAATTAGTCAGTAAAGACTTACAAGTTTTAGAAATTAAAAAAGCCTCCTTCGCCAGAAATTTATTTATTTATTTTATTTATTGTCTTTGTATACCGCCCTCCCCGAAGGCTCAGTTCATAAAAGAAAAAATTCAGTCATAAAAGAAAAAATGTCAAGCTCTGGCTTATCGCAACAAGTGCTAAGATGCTTATCAGCTGCTGGAGCTACTAAAGCAATACCGTCCTCTGGCTCCAGCAGATTTACGGGCTCAGGCACCTCCTCCACCTCTGAAGAAGACACAGAGGAATGACCAAGAGCTGCATATCTATTGGTAAGTTTAAGTTCACCCGGCAAGGTAGTTGAGGACTGAAGATTGGCATAAAAATCAATTTTTGTTTGCTTGCAGGCTTTTTGACTTGCCATTAGGTTAGAACCAGAGTCAGAACGAATTCGCTTCTTTGCACTTCTTGACTTCATTATGCAATTAGGCAGATATAAGGCAGAGTACGAGTTGTTAGTGAAAGGATTTGTGAAGTTTCTCTGGTAGCAGTATCTTGTTCAGTTTGAGGTTAATTACAGTAGGGGGAAAGCAGCATGTCCAAATAAAGTGAAAAATAAAAACGGGAAAAAGGAGTTAAAAAGTTTAAAAGACAAGGTTAAAAGAGCAAGCTCACAGCGTCGCAGCCTCTCGCCGCCATTTTCCCCTTCTCTCTCTGTCCAGAAGCAAGAAAATATTGGCTAAATGCAATTGAAAGTAAAGATATTATTAAATATTAGATATTATTAAATATCAATTATTAAATATTAAATATCTTGCCAAATAATATGCCAAAAGTGTATAACAAAGAGTTCAAGTACATGGTGACAGTGGCTAGAATTGTATTCACAACAAGTTGGAAAGCAGATGACCACCCAGACTTCCTTGAATGGATGAATAAACTAACAGAATATTCAGCAATGGCCAAATAGACATCTCTGGTGGGGGGATTCTCTAATTTTAACTATACGCAGTCAAGATAGTTAACTTTAAAGGGAGTCCAAGGCAGCTAGCCACTATTGAAGGCTCCCTAGTGTCAAGTGCGGTGTGTAACTGACCTTGGTTCCCACCCGACTGCGAGCCAACTCTTCTCTTGGTGGTTTGTCTGGAGTTCAAGCCGAGGCAAGATATCCCTGTCTGTGTGCTATCTTCAAGTGGGATTTTTTCTGTGTGAACTTTCTTTGTTTTCGGTATCATTGAACGGGTGGGAGAATTGGTCTGGTTTTATGCTACTGATTGAACTCTGGCAGCCCAGAGTTCTCCTGCCGTGTCTACGGATCTGTCTAAGCCAGTGAATAAAGGACTGTTTGTGGTTACTTTGCCTGGACTCAGTTTGTTACATTAGAAGAACTCTCCCCTCTTCTGAGCACCCTTGGATAGTTTGCTGTACAAGGTTGCCTGATGTCTGCCGTGCCCAGGCAGTTGTTAGGATCTGTTGGACCTTGGCTCTCCTCCCATCCGGAGTCTGAGGGGGAGGAGGTGGGGGCCCCTCGAAACTCCCCAGGTGGCTCCATTTCATGAGGCACCCTCCTTAGTGGCGGCTTTACAGCCTCGGTCAGCCCGGAGTCTGACCTTTACAAGCTTACGTGAACCGGGAGCTGCCCACATTTCCAGTTGCAGAACCGTGTCTTCTTGCTGTCTACCGGCGGATGACTGCTTGGAGGACCCTGGTGGGGGCTCGGCCATGGATCAGGCCCCGACAGTGACCCATCACATTATGACCCGGCGTTGTGTGGATTACAAACCTACCGGACAATGTTTTGTTAGGAAATTGGTCTGTCCACCATTCATGGCTCCACCCGTGAATCCCTCGAACGGTTCCTTGATCAACAATTCGAGGATTCTGTTGCCCGAGCCCAGTTTCACACTATTGCGCTGTCCCGTGAATCAATTATAATTCCTTATAGTGATCACTTTTGGATGCTCGCATTAGCCTTCCATTGAATAATCACTTCATACTTAACCCACCCTGCAGCATGGCATGCATGACATTGTGAAAGAAATCCATTGATATAACAAAATGCAACACGTGTTTATCTGTGCTTTCGTTCGTCTTCATCAGTGTATGATTTCATTTGTAATCGCTCATTGGAGTTATTGAAGCGTCTTCCTGAGACTTCCCCATAAAAAGCATTGGCACATCTACGGATCTGTCTAAGCCAGTGAATAAAGAACTGTTTGTGGTTACTTTGCCCTGGACTCAGTTTGTTCATTACACCTTTAAAGTTTAAATCCCCTGAGTGCAGAATGCAGACTATCTGTCATTCCACATTCTGAGCTATTCGGATCAGCTTTTATCAGCCCTGCTTGCATTCTGGACTTGATAAAAGCCGGAGAAAAGACAAATACAGCTTTTTTCTGTATTGTTTTAGAATTTGGATATACCGAATCACCAAGCCTATCCCCTACCACTCTTAATCTGTACCTGATCTACCTCTTCAATAAAGGCTGCTGCATAATATGCTAGACTAGAGACTGTTTATTGAGCAAAGATCCAGAGATCTAACAGCTCTCCATCTTCTTTTATACTCTAGTAAAAGAACCCAGGTTTGGGGAACTTTGCTTCAGGCCCATCTCCCACTGTCCCCTGAAGCAAAGTTCACCAAATGTGGCTGCTCTTGCCAGGAGGGTCTCCTGAAGCCATCCTGAAAGTTTGGTGCCTGTACCTTGAAAAATGTGCAGCCTGCTTGCACACACCCAGAAATGTCTCATTGGCTGCAATGGAGGCAGGTCAGTTCAAAATGAGAATCTGGGAAAATTTCTTGGGGTGCCTTTCAGGGGTGCATCAAAGGGGTAGCTCCCTTCTCATATTACCTCCCACTGGAAACAATGGGAGATGGGGCACATCTTTTGGGGGTCCATAAAATTGGATCCCCTGAGCCAAACATCACCAAACCTGGGTGGTATCATCCAGAGAACCTCCTGAAGATACCCTGCAGGTTTGGTGCCGCTAGCTTAAAATGTGCCTCGTACAGGCCAAAAACCTATGCCACTCCCCATTTTTGTGTCAGGGAGCATCTGGAGGCACAGCTGGAGACTGTGCACTTCACATCCGACCTCTGGACCAGCTCCATATCAGAGCCAATCAGAGCAAACCTTTCACTGACTGTACGTGATAGCAAGCCAAGGGTGCGTGGTGCTAGCAATGTTAGGCAGGGGGAAGAGTACACCAGGCTGGCTATCACCACATTTTGCTCCAAACTCGGTCTGTCTGCCACATGCATTTGTTTCACAACCCACCTGGCGGTGAAGGATGCCCTTGGATGAGACTCCTCTCACAATACCAGCTGGGACCCAGTAAACTGTAATCTCTGCTATCTGCTGCCAATTTGGCAGCATGGCGTAGTGGTTAAGAGCAGTGGACTCTAATCTGGATTGGTTTGGTTTCCCTGTTCCTCCACATGAAGCCTACTGAGTGACTAAGGCCAGTCACAGTTCTCGCTGAACTCTCTCAGCCAGACCAACCTCACGATGGAAAGGGAAGGGAAGGAGTTTGTAAGCTGCTTTGATACTCCTCACAGTTGAGAAAGGTGGGTATAATCCAAAACTCTTCTTCTCCTTCACTGATATCCCAAATTATTTGAAAAAGCAAGACATCTGTTTTGAACCCAGGCTGTTAGAAAAGTGACAAACTGTGATGGATTTTAAAAGAGAACATTCAGACTCCCCACCCCCAAAAGCATCTGAAATGTGACTTCATTGTGCCGGAGTAATTTTCTAATGAGAGTGTAGCCCTTTTGAGTGTATCTCCTGGGGGAGGGGTTGTGTGTGGGGGGGTGGGGGGATTGCCGTTTCCAGGAGTGCTGAAGAGGAGGGGCAGCTGCAGCTCCGGAGACTTCTCCCACTAGGGACAGCAAAAGGAGGCTTGGAGTGTCCAGAACCCCGCCCCCCTTTTTTCCCCCTGGAAGTGATGTCTCTCTGGGGCCACCTTTAGCCTTGGTTCTGTTTGGTGTGGCAGGTGGGACACTGATTTTATTTGGATTCTCATATTTGGTTCTATCTGGCTTGTCACATTTGGCTTTGAGTTTGTGTGGTTTGTCCCATTTGATGATAATTCTTTTTTGGATTCTTATAGGTAACATCTATTTCAGTGGTTCTCAACCTTCCTAATGCCGCGACCCTTTAAGACAGTCCTCATGTTGTGGTGACCCCCAACCCTAACATGTATCCATTTTACAGATGGAGAACACTGATGCAGAGTCTTAGGCGGCCCTTGTGAAAGGGTCTTTCGACCCCCAAAGGGGTCCCGACCCCCAGGTTGAGAACCACTGATCTATTTTGTTTGGATTCTCATATTTGTCTTTGGTTCCATTTGATTTGCCACATTTGTCCTTGGTTCAGTTAAGATTCTCACATTTAGCTGTGGTTCTGTTTGGATGCTCATGTGTGGCATTGCTTTTGTTTGCCTTCTTTTATTTGATGTTGTTTCTGTTTAGCTGTTGGCTTCTTTGCTTCTTTTTCCCCCACAGGGAATAATGGAAACCAGGAAATAATGGTTCTGAAATTGCAGGATTTGAAACAATAATCTGAAATAGAATCCTGAACTGGTAACTGCTGTTCCCAAAATTTGGGATTATGAAACCAGTGTCCTCCCTAAAACTTGGATTAAAAATTATTACAAATTACAATAACTATTACAAATTGGTGGGCCAGAAAAATAATATTCTGTCACAGCCATTCTGTTGACTATTCTATGATGACTGGAAAAAATGTTTCAGCAAGACAGTAACCGTCTTCCTGATGTTCTGGTAGTTTTACAAATTTTGATCCAACTCAGAGAATTTCTGTTGGATATGTAGAACCATTTGCCTCAGAAACCCGAATAAAGAGTTCCTCAGTGCTCGGTGCTCTTATCCATGCTGCAGCAGGACAGCAGGTGGGCAGTGAATGGATCTACTGTGATTTTGTCCTAATGATGGCCAAGCTTCAAAACCAAATAAAAACAAAAATAACCTTGTCAGGCTGTATTCTTAAAAGATTTTAATCAAATGTGATCCTAGCAGTCTTTTGTATTAATAGTTATGTCCATATAATTACTGTCCCACATATTAAGACAAATGATTTCCAGGACCACCAGTGACTGAAATTTGTTTTAATGGCCGGGTCCACTAAGTCACCGGCTTTAATTTATTCTACTTAAATGTAATCATCATAAGGAGATGAGGGCCAGCCCCCTGAAAACTGAACCAGATGCTGAACGTCATGACTTTGTAAGGCTGAAAATAAGTTCTGTACTTCATTTCTTTTTGAAACAGCAAACATCTTTTCCATTAAAATACTTACGCCTATGCTTACCTCTGACAAGAGTATAGCTATCCTCATGTATGCCGACGATGTTGTACTATCATTAACGAGAGTAAAGCTAAAAAGAGCACTGAAAATATTTTCCCAGAAATGTACAGAGGAATTCTATTAACTATACAAAGACCAAGATTGTGCACTTTAATGCCAAATTTAAGAAACTGAAATTGCAGTTGTCAGGACATCAGATTGAACAAATAAAGTGCTTCAAATACCTAGGTGTGGTTTTCCAGTATAACGGGAAACCCATAATCCGTGTACAGTCAGCTATACAGACAGCACAAAGGGGCTCACAAGCAATCCTAAAATATTTTTGATCTCAAGGGGGTGGATTTATTCCAATTTATTCCAATTGCAATTAGATTGTTTGAAGCTAAATCCTTGGCACAACTTACTTATGGAGCTCTGCTGGCAGTAATTTTTGATTTCACTCCATTAGAGAGTCTTATCTGCATTTCTTAGAGCTTTGTTTAACACACCTAAATTTACAGCTAATTTACTATTAAGGCAAGAAGCAGGGTTGGTTAAAGTTGAGACAACCTTTTAGAGGCTGATTATTAAATATTGGCTTAAAGTCCTTTCCCACCCCTTGGGTTTATTGCCCTTCCTGCTGGCAGGACACCTTATCCAAGTTGGTTAGAAAAAATAACACTCAAACCTAAACAGTGCGGCTTGGACCCTCTGCAACTATTGGAGTTGGATAATCGTAGAGCAACAGCCCTGGTCTATCAACGGCTCAACGACACTGAAATGCAAACAGGTCTCCCCTTGTTACCCGTGTTGTGCCAGGACAGAAACAGAGTGGATGAATGTGGGTTCAGCTTCTCAGTCCAGCAGAAAGCATCACAAAGTTAAAGGTTATGTGAAGTTCAAGTGACAGTTAGGCTTCAGTAAAAGAAAGTAGCAAGCGTGAAGTGATTGGGGGAAAGTTATGGACCAATCGGGGGCTTGTTGCTGAGGCAGGATAATGCATCCAATGTATGAGACTGAGCCTAAGCTGGAGTTGGCAACCTTTATATGCAACCTCCTACTCTGCATATTTATTCTTCTGTAATGAGCTGTCTGAAGAGAAAGCTGTGTGCTTAGAAAGCTGGGTGCTGTATATAGATTTGAAGTGTTCTGTATAATTAGATTAGTTTATAGTGGTAGTCTTGTATATCTTGCAACTATGGAAAGAAGAACATGTTTGAAGAGTGTTTATTTCCATGAGTGAAGAAGGTTCCTGTTGGGTGCAAGAAGACTACACCACACTCTCCTTGCCACAGGTTCTACCGTTGCGTTAAATTACCTCTGCTGACATGCTATACACGGTAAACCATTAAAATCCTGATCAGGAATTTCGGCTGCCCCTTACCTGTCTAACATAGCATCTGCAAAATGCTTCTGGGTCTTTTCTAGGGCCCGTTTTGATGCTTTCCCATCAGCCAATCTAATGGGAAGATTTCAAAAAATACCACGGCACAGGAGAGAGAGTGTTTGCAATTCAGGGGGAGTGGACTCTGTGTCACACATCCATCCTATTGCATTGTGAGCTCCATAAATGGAAGAGTCTTTAATTCATCCACTGTTAGCTCATTATACAAGTTCAATCATAGTCAATCCTGATTCAGTTCTTGTAAGAATTTTATTGGAAGACTGACCTTCCTTTATATCTCAGCAGATAGCCAAATTTTTCATGTTGGCACATAATAAGCGTAAATCCATGTTAAGACAGAGAGCCATACTGCATGATGGTGATTGTAATAATGTTACAAGCTGATGGATTTCTGTGCATGTGTATAATTTGATTTTGTTTTTGCTTGCCTAATGGCCGTAATAAAACTGTCTGTCTGTTTGAGAGTACTAAATACTTGTGTGAAAAAGAGAACAAACTGGTACATTGACCATATTATTTTGTAAGGTTATCATCACTGAGACATTAACTATAGAAGAGAAAAAGATGGTAGCTTCCTTAATTATTAACTGTTAGTAAGTGTGATTTCAATTAATGTGAAACCCAAAGTTTTCAGTGTCCTCTGGTTTTAAACAAATGAACTGAACAGTACAGTACAGGTTGTCACTATTTCTTGTGGGGGAATCATTTCCATGGAGTTGAAGCTCATGAAAATTGTCATCCATTCATATGGGATTCTTGTAAAGGCAAGCCTTAATTTCAGGGGAGTATAATATCTTCCTTTTTTGCAGGCACAAGTACATCATCTAAAAAGAAAAAGGGTAAGTTAGACTTTTCTTCCTACTTTCTCTGAACAGCAGTAATTTCCCATAATTTATCTCTAATAATCGAATCAGAGGCAGACTTCAGATCCATAAAAGCCATTAATAGTTTTCCCCTATATTTTTGCTATACTTTTCTGCCAGATGGGTTAATGTAAGGCAATGATGTGTTGCTGATTGATTAGCTCTGAAGGCTGACTGTGCATCAGTAATATACTTTTTATCAGCTAACTCAGCTTCCAGTCTATTACAAAGATACATTTTGCCCATTATGGATTGGTTGGTCTGTCGTTATCAGGTTCAAAAGGGGAGTCCTTTTTAAAAATAGGGACTACTATTGCTTGTTTCCATTTGGCTGGTATTTTTCCAGAAGCATTTATTGATGAAAACAGGACTGCCAAAAGCGGCACCCACCAATGGGCATTTCTTTTGATTAATTCTGAGGGGATCTTATCAATACCAGATGCTTTGCCTTCCTTAACGTTTTTTATTAGGTCATAAATTTCCTCTTCACTGACAGGGTTCCACTAAGGCATTGAATTTAATGTATATTCTGGTCTTGACAACTGATGTTAAATTGGTGGTATTTTGTTCTGTGAAGATTTTTCTAAAGTGAACCTCCCATACTTGGGGTGGTATTACATCTGGGAGCTGTACTTTTAGAAGAAATAGCCCTTCTCACAAGGTACCAGAAAGACCTGGAATCATTCTTTAGTGAAGCTTCCCTTAATAATGCCCAAGCATTTTCTTGATCCCATTGTTTCTTGTTTGTAGCAATTTATAGTAGTCTTATTTCAAGGTGTAATATTCATCAGGCATCTTAGAAACCCCGAGACTCCTAAAAGAGTAGAAGATTGCATTTAACTGTTTCTTTAACTCCCCACATTCCTTGTCATACCATTTGGGCCTATCGTATACAATCAACTTTGTATTATCAATCTTAACCTTGGGCATAAATGTCAAATTCATATGTAATTGGTCCATTAAATTCTCATAAGCAATTAAAGGGTTTTCAGGATGATTCAGATTTATAAAATAGGACTTAATCTGAATCATATCATCAGTATTCAATCTGTCAGCTTCATGCTTAAGTTTTGGGACCATTTAGATTGGACCCTCGGCAAAGTAGGTGACCTGGGTTGCAAACTTCCGCTATGAGGTATTCTGTCACAAGAGGCAGGTGGTCACTCTCAATTCTGGGTTTGACCTGAAAAGTTTCCACTTTGCAGAACAGATCTTTACAGACTAAACCATAATCTAGTACACTCATGCCCTGTTTATTTGCAAAAGTAATTGTGATCAGATGGTGTTGTTCCATTTAAAATTATTAAATCTCATCTATGACAGAAGGTAACCGAACAATATCCCGCATAATTTACAGTTTGGTCTTTTGAGGTTCTCCCTGGGAATATATCAATACCAAAGGATGATAAAGCTGGAAATTTTTCATTTAGAAATTTATCATTTGGGCCTATTCTAGCATTGAGGTCACCCATAATAATAAGATCATGGTTGGTAAATTTTAATGGCATATTGAAAATATACTCTTTAAATTTATCCAAATTATTTCAGTTGTTTTACCGTATATACTCATGTATAAGTCGAATTTTTCAGCACATTTTTAATGCTGAAAAAGCTCCCCTCGACTTATATGCGGGTCATTAAAATTTTTTTTGTGTTTTTACTTTGCCGGCCAGCAGGGGGCACAGTTTTTATGCGAGAGGCACCAAAATTTCAGGGTACCCTCAGAAGACTCTCCTGAGGATACCAGCCAAGTTTGGTAAAGTTTGGTTCAGGGGGTCCAAAGTTATGGACCCCCAAAGGAGGTGCCCCCATTCCCCATTGTTTTCAATGGGAGCTATTAGTAGATGGGGCTACCCTTTTGAGGGTCCATAACTTTGGGCCCTCTGAACCAAACGTCACCAAACCTGGCTGGTCTCATCAGGAGAGTCTCTTTATGATACCAGCCAGGTTTGGTGAAGTTTGGGTCAGGGGATCCAAAGTTATTGACCCCCAAAGGGGATGCCCCATCCCCCATTGTTTACAATGGAAGCTAATAGTAGATTTTTCATTTCTGATAATATCCCTCTTAAAATCTAAGTTGGGTTACATTTGGACATACAGATGATGATGAGGAATCCAGTTTTGGAGGATTTTAACTCTTGTGTTTTAGCTTGGTTGCTAGTTGAGCTAAGGTTTTTGTACTTTTAAAGTTATTGTTGATACCATATTGTTCTTGTTGACCCTCTTTTCCACTTACAGAGCCAGTTTACTGTTTTTCTTATTTCTTTGAAATAAATATTCAAAAACATTTAACCTACTGATGCCTCAATTGATGCTGCATTTCCCACCCTCGACTTATACGCGAGTCAATAAGTTTTCCCAGTTTTTGTGGTAAAATTAGGTGCCTCGACTTATATGCGGGTCGACTTATACACGAGTATATACGGTAATTTACTTTAATGGTGGGATATATACTGAGAGAATGATATAGTTTTTCTTTTTTTAACCTTAATCCTACACCACAAGCTCATAATCGTCAACTCTATGTATTAGACTATTTAATTTGTAGGAAAATAAAATAGCAGTTCCACCACGTGAGCGACCATTCCTGCTATAATGAACTGCTTTAAATCATAAGCTTTTTATCCATATAGAGAAATTTAAAGCATTTAAAGACCAAGTTTATTGCAGTAAAATTATATCATCTTCAGAGATGAATTTCACAAAGGATAGACCTTTTAGTTTACTCTCCCAGCCTGCCACGTTCCAGAATAATAGTTTCAGGCCATTGATCTCTTTAGTCATATGGTGTCAGTTGTCCAGAGTAATTTGATTCAATGAGCTCTCCTTTCCTATATAAACGCCACCATTTTGGAATGGTTGCCTGCATCTCTGTGCCTTCAAATTAAGTCCAGAAGGCACAGAAAGATCCAGGCCTGGGGCCTTCCAGAGAAGGCCACTGGAGTGCCCTGCCATGTCTCCCGACTGGGAACCACAGTGGAGAGTGAGGGGCTAGTCTTCTGTGTCCTAGATGGCTGCATCCACGTGTGGTGGTTGGAGTGTCAGCATTCTTCTGCTTTTTCAGCTTTGCAAAGAGGAATTTGGATTGAATGGGAAATGAACTGCTCATGAGCAACTGCCTGCCTGCACGTGCTGCTGTGGGATTACACATAATTGTTTTACACCTGAAGTATCAGCTAATTTAGAGGCAGAAGAAGCCTCCAGGGCAGGATTAGCAGAAACAGCTGAAGTGTGTGTTGCCTCTTGATTCCTGGGGAGGGGGAGGCCCAATGAAATCTGGCTGGCTTGCACACTTGATCCAGTGCTATGGTAAGTCTAGGATGACGATGATATCAACCAAAGGAATGTAATAAAAATGCTGCAGGGGAAATGTGTAAGATTTGGAATGTGGTTCAAGGTTATAGATTTTAGTGTGTCTCACTGAGGGTGAGGAGAGCTGGAAGAGTGGATGAAGACTTGGCTGGCTGCCAGCTCAGATGGGAAGAGACACGTTCTCTGGTGAAGAGAGAAGCCACGGCTACAAAAACCGTGGGGTTGTTTTATCCCCAACATTCTTGCGCAACCCACTTCAGGAAGATTACAAGGGGTCTTGTAGCTGACCATGTTCAGATTGGCTAAGAATGAGAGTCAGTAGGCCATCATTTAAAAAGCCACCTGAACAAAGCTAAAGTCTAAATTTCACCTTCTTCGTCAGGCACAGGTGTGTGAAGGCAGGCTATCCCAGAGAGAGGTCACCAAGTTGACTGGTACCACTGCCTTATGCCTGGTTTTGAGGACACCCAGCAAGGGCAGCCACCTGGCGTGTGAGCTTCCTGGGGCACCCCACTGGCTGGCTCTGTTGCGGGGGGGGGGGGGAAGAGGCTGGGCTTAGTGAATCTTCATCCAGTTCCAATAACAGGTTCTAAACCCTTTGATCTTTAAAAGATCCCCTTCGGGGATAGGGTGGTATAGAAAACTAATCAATCAATCAATCAATCAAAAGATTCAAATCAGGCAGATTTGCATATGTTGATACATTCTGACAGATCATGCCCATATTTTCAGAAGTCACCACATTTAATGTACACGATTTGTTCCATGTCTTCACAAATATTCATACGTGACTAGTTGGAGTAATCAAGATGTGGGATTTATCTACAGGGCGTGTGTTGGAACACCCACATTAATCAGCTGACTGCAACTTGATCGAAGTAGAGAATAATCATTGCCTCGGCAACGGGGACAGGTCCTTGCTAGGAACTGCTTCCTCACACTTATTTTTGCAACCATTTCTTACAGATGGTGTGAAACATTGTTGAAAAGATGGATACTTCTTGTGAAACAGCAGAAATGTGTACAAAACACATCCCTCCCCACATTACATTTTGGTCCTAAACATTAAAATGGACATAGTCTAAGCTTTCCCTTTGTCTCTCATTTTGCCCTGGAGTCTGCACTCCAAAGTTGCTGTTGGCTCCAGGGAACTGATCTTTATAGTTTGGCACTGTAATTCCAGGAGAATTGCAGTCCTCTCCTGAAGACTGGGAGCTCTAGTGGCACCAGTGAGGCTGAGAAACAGTGTGGCTTACCTGAAGCCAAACTCATTGTAATGCTCCAAATATTCCTGTTGCCTGATGAACAGCAGCAAAAATCCACCTCGTGCATCTTTAAGCATTGAGTTGGCCCAGCACAGAAGACCTTTATGCTCTGAAGTGTGAATCTACATCCCAGATATCCTTTCTTTCCCCTGCTGTGTTGAGAGGTGACAATAATGAGCTTTATCTCCTCAGGCAAAAAAGCTGGCCCTCCCGGCCCCACTGGGCCCCAAGGACCCCCAGGCCCTCCTGGACCGCAAGGACCTCCGGGAATCCCTGGGATCCCTGGCATTCCAGGCACCACTGTGATGGGACCTCCGGGACCTCCAGGACCTCCTGGCCCCCAGGGATCCCCTGGCATGCAAGGCCCAACTGGTAAGTGCTGTGAGCCATGTGAGGTCACTGCTGAATGGCTGGAGAGCCTTCTGCTCCATTGTGTGAGGTTGTCAGGTCTCACAACCTTAAGCCAATAAACAGATCAGTAGCATTTATTGAATAGGCATTGAAGCACCATGCTTGGCAAAACCAGTTCTAACCAAGCTGGCATTCACAGTCCCCTTTATCCCCCACAGAGAAAAACAGTCTTTTGTGAAAAACAATCTTTGAAGCTAAGGCGCCCCAAGGTCGGCCTCAGATAGCAAGAGAAATCCACCTGGCTTCCCTACGAGATCATGAATGTAACAGTTCCCATGGGACAGGAGTATCAGAGGAAGCCTAATCATCTACAAAGTGTGTGAAGCCATAAAGATTTGATATTTGTTTTTTGATATTTGCTGTTGACATCTGGTTAGTTTTTGATGTTATTTACTTGTTCGCCACCCTGAGCCCTACGGGGAAGGCGGGGTATACATCAAATAAATGAAATGAAAGAATGCATAGATGGCAGTGGTTACATATAGCAGACTGGTTACATATATCTTCCTAGCAGCAGTAATTTGCTATTTTAGTCGGTTGCCTGGTTCTGGGAATGTATTTCAATCACCTAGATAGCGTTCTCCTGACAGAGGCCAGGCTTCCATAAAAGATGCACTGCCCCAGTAGAGCCCACTGGATAATTCCTGAGTAAACATGCATATTCTTTTCGTCTAAGTGTCAAGTGCATAAAGTCAGAAAAACTTCACGTGGAAAAAAAAGTTCTGCAAATAACTCTTGGTCTGTCTTTGGAGCCACAGCATAGCCCAGGGGTAGGGAACCTGCAGCTCTCCAGATGTTCAGGAACTACAATTCCCATCAGCCTCTGTCAGCATGGCCAATTGGCCATGCTGGTAGGGGCTGATGGGAATTGTAGTTCCTGAACATCTGGAGAGCTGCAGGTTCCCTACCCCTGGCATAGCCACAAAGCTGGGCTTCCTCCCAAGTTTGCGTTCAAAAGTGCCCTTGATGAGTATCTGTCTGTATGATATATCTGGTTTTTGTTGGGGTTTGAAGGAGTCTTGAGTGAGCATGACCAACATGAATTGAAAGCAGTACATTAGTCTAGCCTCAGAGTAACCATAGCATAAATCCACATGGCCAGATCAGCCAAGTCAAGATAGGAGCGGCTTTTGTGGCTAAAGGGAGCTTCTGAACAATGCTGGATTGAGTGTAACTCCTGGGCCCTTAACTAAGTCAGTGAGTGTCATCTGGACCTCATCCATGGTGGGAGCATAATGTTCCGCAGGACTTCCCAACCACTATTACTTCCATCTTGTTAGGGTTCAATTAGACAGGTTTGTTGTTGAAAGTTTTTGAGTGATTTTTGTTACATACGTAATTCCCCTGTTAACTCAAAATTCCTGATTTTATTATTTAATATTCAGTACAGTTTTATTCTGCCTTTCCACCCAGTCAAGATGGCAAACATTAAAACATAAAACATCTGTAGATTAGATGTCAGAGATGCATACTTCCATGTACTGATAAAGTCATATTACTGAGAGTTTCTAATGAATGCATGAATGAGCCTTTATTGACATACATTTAAAACAGTATAAAAAGAGGATAAAATACAATTTACAGTTGATAAGCATAAAAAGCGTTAAAATATATCATTTACACTTAATTATTTCAAGATGGAAATTTGCAAGATATTCATTGGGTCAGGATTACTCAAAAGACATGAGATTACAACTGAATCAGCAGAAATAGTGGTAAGCAATGGAATATGGATTGCATACTTTTCTCTTGACTCCTTCAGTTCTTGAGCAGTGAAGAAGGGAGTGGACTAAAGATTCAATTTGTCCCGATTTGCAGGCACGTGGCCTTTGGTCTTTGTCCAGTTTGTTAAATCCCCCAGAGAGAAAAGCTGGAGGCAAAACGTTGAATCTGGCGAATGCCATGGCTCACCTTTGCACTGGATTGGTCAGAAGAGTTTCTACTGTTTCTAGACCATGAACATCTGGAGAGCCGCAGGTTGCAGACCCCTGTTCTAGACAGATACATCTTACACAATATACAGTTGTCCTTTGGCATGACTACCACACTGAGAGTTTTAATACGAGTTGTTTGTTTAAAACAATTCTGTGTTGCCTTTTCACCCAAATAGGGTTGCCAAGATGATGAACAGTGAAACATTTAATCATTAAAACCTTTTAAAATTAAGCCTCTATACAGTAGTTCAATAAAAACATAAGCAAGCATAACACCACAAATCAGCTCAATAACAGTCTTTGTTGCAGTTGTTCACCTCCAGTTGATAGGCTGTTACATGTTCCCATATCCAGATGATTGGGTGGTCGAGTCAGAAAAGAACTTGAAAACCCATACAGAGTTCATTTTTTGAACAATTCAAAGACTGGAATCGCAGGTAACCTTAGACAAATCCTCATCCTATACATCTCATTCATAGAGGCAATCCTGGATTGAATGTCAAGGAAGTTTTACTTAGAAACTCAAGGTCACAGGGTATTTTATGCCTGAGTTCCACTGCCTCCTTCAAATGTACCACAACATTCAAAGGGTGTGTTGTTTTCAGCCTTATCTGCAAGGTTTGAATTTGCAAGATACGTAAGACCTATCCAGGATTGGGGTTCAACACCCACAGCCTGAATCAGAGAATGAAATTCAGTGTATGCAGGGACCTTCAGCCCTCATCTGGATGGCCCAGGATGGCCTGCTCTTGTCAGATCTCAGTAGTTAAGCAAGGTCAGCCTTGGTTAGACCACCAAAGAAATATCATGGTTGCTGAACTAAGAAGGCTATGGCAAAACACCTCTGTTAGTCTCTTCTCTTGAAAACTTTACTGAGTCGCTGTAAGTCAGCTCCAACTTGACAGCACTTTGTACACACACAGGGACCTTACTTATTACAGTTATTTGTGGATTGTCAGTGAAAACCTGGTCCCTTTTGGCCTTTCTACTGTATACGTGGTTATTCATATGGATGCATCACTTAGAGGTTGGGTTGCCTATTGTTTAAATCATCATGTAAAAGAAGTCAGAGAGGAAAACTCTCCATATCGGTGTTTTAGAGCATTTATTCATTTATTAGATTTCTATGCGATCCTTCAAATGCTAAGGAGGAATTACAGCACAGTAAATATCACATCACTATTAACATTGAAAACCAACACTTATTACAGTACTACAGTATTCAGCACTATGAGTCAGTGGCATCAAACTGGCAACAGTGACCCTGGGGATAACAGACCAGAGGAGTTTCAGTTTGCAAAAGCTGCAGAACGGAGGGCGTGGATCTCCCCTGGCAGAGCGCTGCGCAATGAGAAACACCACAACATATTTCCAGAATAGGTTCGTGCTGAATTGATAAGCTCCAGGCCCAGTTTTGCAGATGTTATCAAACCCTCTACTAAAAAAATTTCTTCCACTAAATGGAAAAGATTTGTGTCCTGGGCAACCCTAAAACACATAAGCCAATAGGAGTGTTGCCAGACCTCGATTTTTTGCTACCCTACCCTTTAAACAACCTTCTTTCAAACATATGTGGATGTCCAATTGTCTTTCCATATTCCATTTTCTCAAAGGGTCTTTCCTTAAGGTTCTGTTTAATACGTACCACCTAGTTCCCCACCGGAGTCTGTTTTTGTATTTCAGAGTGACCATGTCCAAACCCTTCCAGCTGCTAGCATCTTGCATTAAAGCTTCTTGCAGCTTGAACTATCACATCAGCTCATAAGATGAGTAAACTTCAAGCACTCAGAAAAGATCCACTATTCCTAAAATTTTATACAATAATGTTGTGCTGTGAATCAGCTTGCAGTTCCTACAACCTGTTACCGAAAATGCTGGGGTCTGTCCCTTTTACAGTCAGGTTTTAGCAAGGGCACACCTTGCTTTAATGAGAGGCAGGGTACACTCGAGATCATAGTTGCCAACTTTAATAGAGATCAGTCTCTGCAAGAAATCCACAAGAGAACCTTGTAAAGGTTTAACAATTTTATTAAGAAAGTAAAAATAATAAATGTACAAGTACTCATGTTCAAAGGACACTGATGACTGTGGTACTTGACTTGGTTTAATGTTCTCAGCCAAGGAGTGGGAGGAAGCTGATTCAGTCACAGTTTCTAGACAAAGGGAACTACCTGTCACACTTCTGTAGCAACACAAAGAATCTGCAATTAATAGAGGCTCACCTGTAATACATCAATCACAACATCCAGGAACTCCATGTTACGACTAAATATTCATAGTTATGAAACTCAAACAATATGCACCACTGTGCTTTCAGTGGCAAAAATTATGAGGAATGGAAAAATACACACTCTGTGCTATACAATAGAGTACAATGGAGTGATAATAACAGAAAACCACGGAGCTAGTTGGTCTTCCGGATAAAATCCAACCTTGATTACGGACTTCAAAGGCTTGTGGTTCTGTGGAGTGGATAAGTAGAATGATATACTATTGTGAAATTATTTACAAACTATAAATTACTCTATTGAAGAACACTTACATGTCAGATGAATATTCTTGTAGAAAGTCCCATAACATAATGGTTTCAAGTATAGCTTCTGTAAGTTACAAAAAAACTGATCAAGAAATATTGACCAAGGAAAAGTAAATCTGTTACTTTTTTAGCTGAATTAGTATAATTGCCAAACTGGACGTCGAACTACAAAGCTATTCTCAAACCAGTGGCCCAGGTTGTCCTTGGTAATTGAGCATCCCCCACTCTTAAATAGGGAACACAGTCTTATCAGCAGGTGCAGTTACTTAATGCTACAAGTAGCAAGAAAAGTCCAGAGACTGATAGAGTCTGGTGCAGGGGTCTGCAACCTGCGGCTCTCCAGATGGTCATGGACTACAAATCCCATCAGCCCCTGCCAGCATGGCCAATTGACTGATGGGAATTGTAGTCCATGAACATCTGGAGAGCCGGTTGCAGACCCCTGGTGGTGGAATATAAAGACAATCCTGGTGGGATGTAAAGATAATCTTGTGGGATGTAAAGACAATCTCAAAATAAAATAACTCTCAAGGTGTTGCAGTCACTGTTGTATCTTTGTATGAGGGTCCATGTCACTGATCACAGCCAAGATGCCAAAATGTAGAGAGTCTGGACTCTGGAGGACGGTTTTCACACAGAAAATGGTCAACCAATGGTGCTTCTCTTATCCCATTCCAGATACATGATGCGTGCTCAAGGAATCCGACACCAGGCTTGGTTATTCTAGTGCTACTGAGAAAAAGGCTTGTCGAGTGTGGCTTTACTGTACATATTTTATCTTGCAGGTGCCGTGGATAAAGGAGGACATAGAGATGCACAGGTTAGTTTTCTAGCTCATTTGAGAACATGTAGATCAGGGGTCGGCAACCTTTACCACCCAAAGAGCCATTTGGGCACGTTTTCCACGACCCTGAAGATCTACTGAGCCGGAGAGGCAGCTCCACACGGACCTCTGGTTCGGCCCCTCCACTCACCTTTCCTTCCAGCACTGGGAGACGGAGGCACTGGGCAGGGAAACCCCCTCTGCCTGACGGAGCAGGCAACCACCTGCTCTGTGGGGCAGAGGGGGGATGGCGGCTGCTCTGGAGGGACACACCCACGCTACCCTCCAACCTCCAGGAGTCTGAGGGCAGCGTGGGCGTATCCTTCCAGCCCTCCAGAGCAGCACTGGAAGGAGAGGTGCGTGGAGGGGACGTGAAAAGCAGCACCCTCACGCACGGAGCTGCCTCCGGTTCGGCCCCTCCACTCACCTTTCCTTCCAGCGCTGCTCTGGAGGGACACGCCCACTCTACCCTCTGACCTCCAGGCCACGCAGAGCCACAGTATAAGGCTGAAAGAGCCGCATGTGGCTTCAGAGCCGTGGGTTGCAGACCCCTGATGTAGATGAACCATGACACAACAGAATCCATTTCTTCTTTTTTATTGAGAAGGCTGCTTTCGCCAAACGTGCTTTGAGCTGAAGGTAGCTTTTTTGACATGTGACTTTGTTTACTTATTCTGCTTAAATGGCCAGCATTGCTAATGACGGCTGTATTGAAATACATTTTAAGAAATTATTTGGCAGGTTTTGTCACATCTTGTTTCTCAGACACTTGAGGATTCATCTTCCTCAACTCTTAAGCAGTTCCAAAACATGTGTCAGAATATAGGTCTTCACTGTTAATATCATGTGGACAGAGTAATGGGGCCTCTGTATTAAGAAACAGTCATTGTAGTCTCATGCAGCAGTATTGTAGCATCTGCTTAATTTTAATCAGCTGTATTCTGATTTGCAGCCAGCTGTAGTTCATCTTCAAGGACAAGGATCAGCAATCCAAGTAAAGAATGGTAAGAATCTCAAACAATTAGCATTGGTGGCCTCTTTCATTCGTTAGCTGGCACAACATAGTGGTTAGAGTGTCAGACTTGGGGCCAGGACAGCTGGGTTTGAATCCCTACTCTGCTATAGAAGCTTACTAGGTGACCACAGAACTGTCACAGTCTCTCAGCCTAGAAAACTGCACATGGTGGTTGTTGTGAGGATAAAGAAAAGGTGGAGAATGTGTGGGGATAAACTCCTTTGGACCCTGATTAGGGAGAAAAGCAGGATGTAAATACAAATTAAAGTATAGTTCTGAACTGTCAAATGTGTCAATGTCTGTAAGTTACATCCCTATATATCACAAGTGGGGGACCTACAAGGACTTTCAGGGGACATATCATGTCCTTACAGGAGAGCAAGGGGGGAATATAAATCCAAACCAACTTCCTTCCACCCTCCCTCCCATCAGTTACTTGTATCCTGCCAGTAAACTACACTTACACCAACCAGCACTACGATCAGAACAGAACAGTGCCGTTCTGATTGTAGTGTTGTCTGGCGTTACTATAGTTTGTAGTTAGGGTGTAGTAGGTTTTGGCATTATTGTTGTTTGTAGCCAGGGTATAGAAGGTTGGTTTTTTTGTTTTGTTTTTTCTGTGTTCTGCTACACCCCCCACCTTTCTATATTGCATGCTTTCCCCAGCCCACCAGACCCATCACAGCTTTCTGGCTCGGGCGCCTTCAGGCTAGTCGTTTCAAATCTTCAGTATTTTCTGCCAGTAAAGTGGTATCATCTGTACATTTCAAATTCCAGCAGTTTTCACTCCACTTTAATCCACCTACATTTAAATCGAATCCAGCTTTTCTTATACGTTCTGCATATAGATTGAACAGTTAGGGAAATAAAATACCTGGTATCTTTGCCAATTAGAAACCATTCTATTTCTCCATAGTACTGAACTCCATAGGCTGTCCAGTAGCCTCTTGGTAAAGTTGTCCATCAAAACAGCCAGATGCTACAGCACACCCATTTCTTTTAAAGTTGACCATAGTTTTTCCTGATCCACACAGTCAGATGCTTTGCTGTAATCTACGAAGCTGATTTTCTTCTGAAATTCTCTTGAATGCTCAAGTAAATCAATATAAATTTACAATATCTCCAGTTCCTTTTCCTAAATTCAGTTTGAATATTTCCCATTTCTCATTCATATATGGTATCTATCTTTGTTCTCTTTGAGCATCATTTTACTTGTTCAGGAAATCAATGCAATGATTCAATAGCTGATGAAATCTTTGACATCTCTTTTTTTCAGTATTGGAATGTACATTGAATTTTTCTAGTCTATGAGTCATTTTGTTTTCCATATTTGTTAGCATATTCTGGTGGACTCGGCTCCTATGGCTTCAAGTAGCTCAATTGATCTGCTCCTGATGATTTGTTTATCACCCAGTTGCTTTGAGTGCAGCTTTCACTTTAATTTCTAAAACAGAAGAGTCTTCTTCAAAAAAATTCATCTTGAAAGGAATCTGTCCTCCTTTCATCTCTTCTGTGTAGTTCTTTAGTGTTGTCAAGCCGCAGATCTGCAGATCAATATAGAACTCCCAATTTTCAAATCAGAAGTCTTTATTGACAGACATTGGTAAATAAGCCAGTTCTAAAGAACTGACTTTGGGTACAGACCTTTATCCCCAAAGTTCCCCCCTCCCCCCTTTTCACTCCCACATCAAAAGCACAGGAAAGCAAGACAAAAATGTTGGAAACTGAAAGTAGAGGAGAAACAAGAGATCCATCAACTTAACAGTACACAGGGCTCTTTTGATGTCCAGAAGATCCTTCCTGACAAGTGTATTGTTCCCATCTTTTCTTTATTTTATCTTGTTCACTACTGGAGGAGTGGACTTTGATCTAAAGAACCAGGTTTGATTCTCCACTCCTCCACATGAGTGGTGGAGTCTTATCTGATGAACTGGATTTGTTTGTTTACCCACTACTGCACACAAAGCCTGCTGGGTGACTTTGGGCTAGTTACCATTCTCTCAGAACTCTCTCAGGTCCACCTACCTCACAAGGTGTCTGTTGTGGGGAGAAGAGGGGAAGGAGTTTGTAAACTGCTTTGATACTCTTTACAGGAGAGAAAGGAGGGGTATAAATCCAAACTCCTCCTCTCCTACATGTATTTCCATGTTCAGTTGTTTCTTAGAATAATACATTAGAACCGTAGTGGTGAACCTATGGCACTCCAGATGTTGATGGATTACAATTCCCATCAATTGGCCATGCTGGCAGGGGCTGATGGGAATTGTAGTCCATCAACATCTGGAGTGCCATAGGTTCGCCACCACCGCATTAGAACAATATATCAGAATAGCTATTAGACTGATATATTAAAATACGCAATGATTATGATGTTTTCTCTTTGAACACCACCCTCCTGTCCACTCAATAATTTTCTAAAGTTACTTACTATATTGTATCATACGAGAAATCTTTTTTCCTTTCACAGTCCACCAAGAACAATCTTTTATAAAATATTGATAACGAAAACAGAGATAAGTACCAAAAAGGTGAGAGATTCAAAGGGACATCAAAAACCATAGAAATATCTGTTTAGTTATTTGAGGCTTCAGTGAGGAGAGAATGGAACATTTCTGGATCTTACTTGCTGTGTGCCAGAGAGAGAGAGAGAGAGAGAGAGAGAGAGAGAGAGAGAGGACAAGCAGAGGACTACTTAGAAGTCACTTGGTGGTTACTGCTGGGCCTGGCCTCAAGGAGTCGGTCCACAAAGGCCAAAGCTCTCTCGGAAAGAACCCGACCCCTGCTACTTAAAGACAAAAATCAAAACTTGCTGGCTGCAGTAGCATTGGCATTGTGTTGTAAATCTTAGTGGTTGTGATAATTATATCACACTCCTTATAGAGTACAGTTTGTGCAATAAAGAGACAGTTGCTTACTGAAAAGTAGAGTTTACTTACTATAAACGAAGGAAAGGGTAACTTAGATATAAAACACAAAATATCTTTCTACGTAGCTAGCTCCTTCAGCTACCTGCAGCTTGACTATCACATGGCTAACAAACTGCTAGAGAGCGTGTGCAGAGAATAACAAAGATTATATACCTATTGTCTCCATGCAGACCCACATGTATCTCATGCCGGGCCTAATTGACCAATAGAGGTCAGTTACCTGATCACTGACCTCTGACCTCAATAACTAATTAGCATGCACAACATTAACTCCTTCATTACTGGATTATGTGACTGGAACTTGCCAAAATCACATCAAACCCCTTCTCAAGTGACAGTTACACAATTTTCATGCAAACATAAACTTTCACGAAGATATTCAAAGTTTTATCTTGGTCAGTGGCTTGGTAAAGATGACAGTTATCATCTCTTCAGGAAGACAGCGCTTGAGTATGATCCGCCCTTTCTTGATATCCCCATTCTATACTAGGGTGAACAGTATAGATTCAACACATTGGTGACTTCTTATGCTTCTTCTTTATTCTAACAACATAATAGCAGCTCATTTATAGAGGCAAACACATATTGATATTGTCCATCTTTCATCCTGGAGAACAAGCATGGCTCAGCTTGTTCCTGTTGAAACCCATGTTTCTTGAACAGCATAGTCAGTTTTCCATTGTGAGAAACAGTCTTAATATTCAGATACTCTACGTATATCTCTTTCAAAGCTACGATGCTTAACAGTGTTTTGGAAAGCTGTCCATTCATTTGTCTTAGATGTAGGTAACTGCATAATTTCTCCATGGCTTGTGGGCTCAGTACACTTCCACTGCGCTTGCAAGGTAGGACAACCTTGAGTTGCAGTTGCAATTTGCCTGATTCCATAAAGAACGTGGTCACGATGTTTCTTTGGCATAAGAAACATGCAGTTTCCATCAAGTCCCCTGTTGGCCCTCTGTGACTTTCTTACTGTGGTTGGAGGCTCTTCTCCCTCTGGACTGGCCCGCTCTGTCGCCTCTTCTGACCGGCTATTCTCTGATTGAGCTCTGGGTGCAGCAGGCGGCTCTCTGGTCCTTTCTGAGGAGGTTATTTCCTTAGGCTCTTGACTGGGTTTTTGCACTGCAGACGCTGGGTCAGAGACCTTCATAACATCCCTTTTGTCCACATAAACATCGTTCAGCACGTCCATATCAAAGGTCACAGGATTCAAAACACAATAGCCCCGTGAACACTGGCTGAAGCCAACCAGTATTCCTGCTTCTGTCGTTGGATCAAGCTCTCCCCTTCTTTCCTTGGGAATTCGGCTATTGGTCCCTTACTGTGAAGAGCCTTTCTCCAGATACACGTAGGAAGTCTCTGATGGAACTTTGGGTATTCCCTGTGCTCTGCTACCAGGAGGCAGGATCTTTTAAAATGATTGCTTCCCGTTGACCCCTTGACAGAATTAAGTCCCCAGTTGCAAACTGACCACGTAGTCTGAACAAACAACACTCAAGAAAAACAATCTTAAACAACTGATCTAAACTCACTAAACTGTAAGGGAATACAGAACTAGAGAATTTTCTGTCCTGGCTGGAAAACTGCTCCAAGGGAGGGTCGAGACTTCCTAAGTCTATCTGGAGAAAGGCTCTTCACGGTAAGTGACCAATAGCCGATTCTCCAGTAGACGTAGGAAGTCTCTGATGGGACCTACAACGCAGTGTCCCTGCTCCCCAGGTGGGAATTCTCAGTTTTCCTTGACCAGGTCCAGAATCTTGGTGCCGAAGGCAGTCTGAACTGTGGACCAAGAATCTAACCTATAATGTTTTACGAAGGTCGATGAGGAGGACCAATGGCCGCTCTGCAATTTTCCTCAACCGGAATTTGTTGTCTGATTGCTGCATTAGTAGCAGCCCATCGGACAGAATGAGCCGTAATTCCGGTGGGAACTGATAGTTTGGTAGAAGCATAAGCCTTTGCAATACAGGTGTGAGTAGCGTTGCTTATTGCCGCACCTGACATTTGGCCACCCAAACTCGGATGAGTCACATTAATGAACAAGCTATTGGATGTCTTGATAGCTTCTGTACGCAATAGAAACGTCTAATTTGTGCCCTAGTCTTTCTCTGTCATTAGCTGGTTTTGGATAGAAAACCGGAAGCACTATCTCCTGTCCTAAATGGAAGGTGGAGCTGGCTTTGGGTCGGAAGGATGGATCTGGTCGGAAGGTGCCCCTATCCGGGTGGATCATGCAGCATGCGGGGGAAATGTTGAGTGACCTAAGTTCTGAGGCTCTGCTGGTTGACATTAAAGCCACTAGGAAAAGGGGTTTTATTCTCAACCAACGGAGATGTATTGACCGTATTGGCTCAAAAGGGGATCTAGTCAATGCCAATAATATGGTGTGAAGGTTCCAAGAGGGGAACCTGTGGACTTTGAGAGCTTGTGTTTGGGAGACCCCCTTTAATAATCTCAGGATGTCCGGGTGCACCGAAATACGTATCCCTGGACTTTGGGCCAACAGTGGATAAACCTGCTAATTGTCTGCGGAGCATTGAAGCTCTAAGCCCATCCGCTACCCCTTCCTGAAGGAAGTCTAAAATGTGAACCAGTCCCGGTTTTTCTGGGTCTATCTTCCTCCTGTTGGCCCACAGCGCAAAGACCTTCCATGTATAATCAGATATTCTAGTGGTGGACCTGCGCCTAGAACCTAGAATGGTTTATACAACCTGAGTTGAATAACCTTTTTTCTCTAACCTTGCCCTCTCAATAACCTGTCCGGGTCCGGTGCCACACTGGGCCCTGTGTGAGGAGATCTGGTCTGGATGGGAGGGGAATTGGTTCTCCTACTGCAAGTTCTAGGATCGTGGAGAACCACAGCCTCCGTGGCCAGTATGGGGCTATTAGAATCATTAGAGATCGTTCCTGAAACGGCCGCCTCAGGAGCTTCGGCAGAAGGGGAATAGGAGGGAACGCATAAAGCATATGCACAACATTAACTCCTTCATTACTAGATGGTGTGACTGGCACTTGCCAAAATCACATCGGATTGCCTAGAAACAGCCACTGAGGCTAGTGGTTTCTTAAAGCAATAGGAGCTGCTTCTAACATCTGAAGGGAGTTACCCTCACCTTTCTTTTTTTTTTTAATTTCATTTTTTCCTACAAAGCTAGAACTTTTCTCACGTTTGGAGAAAGATCAGTCTTGTTTATCTGTGGCTGCAGTCTCCAGATTTTAAGCATCCACAGATAGGGCTACATTGAGAATTAGATATATTTATAAATAAAACCTATATTTGTGCTGCTATTGCATTTTCCATTCTAATGGGTACTGAGTGACTGCCATTTTCTCATACTGAGATCTTTCAGGTGGAGTGCTGAATGACTGGTCTCGCATCACCATGAACCCCAGAGTATTTAAGCTACATGCCCGCAGTGGGGAGCTGGAGGTACTGGTGGACGGCACCTACTTCGTCTATAGTCAGGTAGAAGTGAGTACGGTCTTAGGCCTAACTCCTTTTCCTGTATGCAAAATGCAAAGTCTTTTGGAAACCGCAAAATGGCTTCAGAGAAACAAAGACAAGAAAAGCGTATGTGTTAAATGAACATTTCATGTTTTAGAGTTGCAGGGATTGGGGAGAGATACAGAGAAAGGGTTTGGGTTGAGCACACACAGATACACACCCCAGTACAAAACCCCAGTTGATGTACTGTGGATCCTTGATCATAGATCCAAAGAAAGTGGACTCTGTGGGTATAGCGTACCACTTCCATTTTTGCCACTAAGCTGCTTATAATTGTAGTGACTATATTTTGTCACCTCTTAGCCCAGACTCTGCCGACTCTTTGGTATGTTCCAACTATTGATGAGGGTTGTATTGTCACATGGTCTCCCCCCCCCCCCGGCCAAAAAAATCAGCTGATGTCTGTCATGCTGCACAGATTTTTGCTTCAGCTTTAAAACAGTTGAGCAGGATTCAATACAGAAGGACCATTTGGTTTCAGAAAAGACATTCCCCCTGCAGTAGGCGAGGAGCTAGAGAACAGGCCTGGCATTCCTCGTTGTGTCAAATTATTTCCTGTCAATAGGAACTTGCCCAAATCACTGGTCTGTGAGACATTTTTATTAACAAGTGGAAGTCTGCCAGCAGTATTTGAGTTTCCAGAGATGTTCATTCATTTGAGCAGTTCTCGGCTATCAGACCATTCAGCGGAATGCAAAGGCCCTTCTGCCTTCTGGGTTGGAGCTTTTCGCTCCTCTGTTCATTAGAACGGGAGTCTCAGCATTTGTTTGGGTCCGTGATAAGCAGACTTGCGCTCGCCTTCTCCTGATGCCACCATTTTTCTGCCTACTAGGTCTATTACATCAACTTCACAGATTTTGCCAGCTACGAGGTGGTGGTGGATGAGCAGCCCTTCCTGCAGTGCACTCGCAGCATTGAGACAGGGAAGACCAACTTCAACACCTGTTACACCGCAGGGGTCTGCCTCCTCAGAGCCAGGCAGAAGATTGCAGTGAAAATGGTCCACGCGGACATCTCCATCAACATGAGCAAGCACACAACCTTCTTTGGAGCCATTCGGCTGGGAGATGCACCAGTGTCCTAAAGGAATGTGGCACACAATGAAGGAGGAGGCTCCCAGAACTGCACACTGCCGCCGCCACTGCCGCCCATTCCAAAGAATCCCAGTCAGCAACAAAGAGGGTGGACCTGTTTATTCCTTAATGTAAATGCAGGGAGAGCAAAGGCAGGTGGGAGAGCCCTGGGGGGGGGGGAGGAGGAGGAGGGGGGAAGCCTCGGTGACCTTTCTCTTGCATTTCACATACCACAGCACTGACAACTTGTTTTCTAGTCCCCACACGAGGACAACGGTTTCCTGCTTGGACATTGCGCCGTTGAAAGTGTCTGTGGCAGGAGACGGCAGGCGTCATGCAGCTACCTTGTGCCCACGCAGGAAAGCAAGGGACTTTGGGGGTCTGTCTTTCTCCACTAAGTGGAACAAGTTATGTTGTGGGGCTGTGTGATCCCAATGGGGAATCAAACCTTTCCTCGGCGGTCGCTCTCTTGGCAGTAGCTATAAGCAGACCAAGTGGGCAGGTAGAATGAGTGTCACAGGAGCAGCAACCACCACGAAAATGCTCTCTGGTAAGCTTGATGTTCCCCAAGTGAGTGTTGGGTGGCAATGCTGAGGGACGGTCCAAACGCCTCCGTCATTGTGCAGCCGTAGATGCTGAGGTGTCGCTGGGGACCCTCCCACGTCCTGCTTTTCCTTTGGAAAGCTGTTCTAGCCAGAGCGAGCTAAAATTGCAGAAGCAACTATATTCTGCCCCGCGAACCGATCTTTTGGTGACTGGCCCTGCCATCCTCAGAGCGCTCGCCTGGAGGAAAGCCCTGCCAGTAGGCCTGAGGAGGAGCCGGAGTAGAGTTGCTTTGGGGCAACCGGTAAAAAAAGGCTTCACTGGGAGCAGAAGCCTGCTGCCAGAGGGAAATGTTTTGGTTCGAGGCTTCGCGGTGCTTTCCCCTGCCTTCCTGGGCGCCGGAGGTCCCTTTTCAAGAGAGGCCCGTTCTAAATGTAGCATTTCAAATACTATTTTGCCATCTTTAGACTTAGGGGGTGCGCAGCGCTGATGGAGGCTGAATCGTCATGCTGTTCGAATAGCCCTCAACTGTCACTTGTTCTCAGTTGGCGAATCACATACAGCCCTGCGTGACCTTTAATTGTGCACTCATCTGTGGAAATGTACTTCTTTCCCAGAAAATAATTGCTGTTGGAAAGCTGATAGGAGCTGCCCAGATTGTGCTGGAGAAGCTGGAGAGCAGGGCCTGTGTACAAGTCATCTGTTGGGATGGAGACACTGATCTCTTTTTTCAGTTTGCAGCATTGTTAAGAAGATACAGGTCAGCTGAGCTAAATAAGCAGATGTCTGTAAGAGGTGTTTAGAGGCGGGGAGCATGAATAATGTGTAGGTTTTATGGAGCATGCACACTTAAGGGCCTTTCTGGCAGAGTGGATCTTGTGCCCTCAGGGACCAGTGAGCAGCATCCTCATGGTGGACACTCAGGTGAGACCGTTGGGGGATGGTAAAGCTCACCTTGCTGACGGGCAGTATTTTTTAAATGAACTCGTGGTGGGGAAGCTTTGTGCATGGATAAGAAACAGTTTGAAGTAGTTGGTAAGAGTTGTTTTCTCATCTATGAGTCATGTAGGCGGAAGCAACATCACAAGCTGAGGCCTGTCCCAGATAATGACTGTCTTGAGGAACATTGCCTCCTCTTCTGGACAGCTCTAGCAACCTGGTCCAGTATCTGTTGGCTCTTCCAACCACCCCTGTATGTGTTTCTGGAGAAAAGAGGGAAACAGAGGTATTTACTCCACAATGGGTCTTCTCTCTGTTGAACAGTCAAGAACAGAAGTTCTCCAATGCCAGGTGTGGACAATCACAGTTTACTTGATGGTTGTGAAACCAACAAATTGTGAAACCAACAAATAAAAATCAGAAGTTTTTATTGGGTTTTTTTAATATAGTGAGCATGCAGAAACATAAGCAGGAAGGATTGAGGGCTGTTTTGTGTATCTGTCATGCTTTAAGAAGCATTGATAGATCCTTCTAGAAGACTCTTCTAAGACTATACAAGTCTACTAAAATTGAAAGTTGCACTGACATTTACAGACTGAACTTCACTTCAGCTTTCTGGTAGAAACATGGGGCTAGATGTTCTGCCTGCCAGAGTGCGCATCATTTGTTTTCAGTTTTGAATACTTCCACAAGCTTTTCAACATGGCTTCCTGCTTTAGACAGTTTCTGGCTGTTATTGTCTTATATTGTTTGAAGCGAGCTCCTGAGTGACAGAAGGCTTGTAGGCAGAGGTCCAGCAGACCTTCTTACTTTGTGTGAGAAAGATAGTGGTGCCCTGATGCTATCTTCGTTCACAACATGATCTGTATATAAAATATACATAGTGTATATAAATGGAGATGTAAGTTTACATAAATTGCCCGTATTTTCTTTGCAAATAAAACTTTTTTGACCTGAATCTGTGCCAGATGGAAATTTTGGAGAAGGGGGAGTTCTGTAGCTGAGCCTTACAGGATGCAAGAAGTGCTATTGGTCAGTCCCTCTCTTTAAAAAGTCCCCCCATCTCTTTACAATCCTTCTTGTATGAGAGAAGGATGCAGAGAGCATCTGGGTTCCAGGGGAGTGGAAAGCAGGACCATTCTATGCAACCTCATATCAGACTAACCATTTATTTCAGTAGGTTTACAGTAGAGTAACTCTGCGTAGAATTTCAGTGTAAAATGTTTAATGATTGAAGAGGGAGGGAGTTAAGCTTGACCTGTCCTGCGTTACCAAAATAAGCAGAATTTTATGGCTACTTCCCTATACAAGGTCTCTAAACCAAGAAGAAGCAGCCTTTAGACTGGCAGTTGCAAACCCTGAATATCTGTCATCAGGACAAACCAAATGAACACAGTCAAGACGTCCTTCTGGCCAGTTGTGCCAGCGCTACCTGCATTCCCCAACTCTTGATGAAAACCTTTTTCCTTACTCTGTGCTGCCATCAAGTGGCCAAGAGACTCATCCTTTCCTTTGCAGTAATATTCTGGCCTGTGCCCACATGCCAAGCCTCACAGGGAGGAGCTGGTATCAGCACAGCCTTCCCAGGCACCGGCGCTTTTTTTTCATTTCATTTTGCCAGCAGTTGGAAAACAAAGATACATGTACACACACACACACACACACACGTTTACTCCACAGTTCTTTGCTTTGGTCAAATTGCCAGTACTTGAATGTGGGAAACCTCACATGCAAAAGGCAGTTACACTTATGGGCAGGGGGACCACAGGCACATTTCTTTCAGCTGGAGGAAAGGCTGGGATACCAGGGAAATGAACATTAAAAAACCATATTCATATGCATCTTTTTCTGCTAAGAGCACATTTTAACACCTCAAACACAAAATGGACATTTTGCTGAATTACAGAGTAATGGGGTGACTCATGTTCTGGTTTTTATCGTTAGCAAAATAATGCATTCCTGCTCTGGCATTAGATTGTCAGAATGTAAGGAGGAGAAACTCGGTGACTTGCATTATCAAGAGTGCACGATATCAAGATATCACAGCCAACGCTATGCCCTTATGTATGTTTTTCTGCACAATTCTTTGCATTTGTCTTGCCTCGTTCCTCAAAAACCACAAGTAGGAAGAGGTCCTATGGAGACATATACAGCTTTTGGAAATATTGATACCCTGGGAAAACACTGAAGGGTGGGAGTGGGGAGAACCTGTAATAGTGTAGAAAATATATTACTTCCTAGCCATGCCTAAACATATTTTACTGCTTTAATAGCAGTAGTGTAGGAGGCGCAGCAGTGGCGTAGGAGGTTAAGAGCTCGTGTATCTAATCTGGAGGAACCAGGTTTGATTCCCCTCTCTGCCGCCTGAGCTGTGGAGGCTTATCTGGGGAATTCAGATTAGCCTGTGCACTCCCACACACGCCAGCTGGGTGACCTTGGGCTAGTCACAGATTTTCGGAGCTCTCTCAGCCCCACCCACCTCACAGGGTGTTTGTTGTGAGGGGGGAAGGGCAAGGAGATTGTAAGCCCCTTTGAGTCTCCTACAGGAGAGAAAGGGGGATATAACTCTTCTTCTAATAACAAAAATGCATCATTTATAATTTAGTGAATATGTAAATGTACCATTTGATGTAAGTACACAATTTAAAATGCCAAACGACCCCAGTCTAACCAGTGCAAGCGGCGTGCTGGCAATAGTGTGGCCCCAATGCTGGTTGGCACGTCATCTCCAAAAATATCTCAGAGTGGAAATCTGTGATAGACCTCCACAGCAAGCGACGGACAGCATAGCAACTGCATCAGAGTCCAGGGCCGCCCTGCAGTGTGGTGTGCCACGGATGCCGTTATGAGTGGCACACACGTATACAGTCAACTGCTGCCCATGGATGCAGCCACAGCCTCCTCATGTCGTGCAGCTCCTGCCCACATGCAGAGCACCAGGAGACAGGGAGAAAGCAGCAGCCAGCCCCTTCGCCCACAAGGAGAGCAGGGACACGAACAACAGGCCCGAGAGTTAACATACACCAGGGAGCTCCACACATGTGTTTCAGTCAGTTTTATTACGGCCATTAGGCCAGCAAAAAAGAATAGAGAAGAACAAGAAAAAGGAAGAACAATAAACAAAAGAAAAATCGAATTTGTACAGAAATCCACGATACAGAATCCACACAAAGAATATCATCAGCTTGTAGCATTACCACGGTCACCTCATGTGGTCCGGCTCTTGGTCCCAACATGACTCTTCTCTTACTATATGCCAGCATACAAAATTTAGCTACCTGCTGAGATATAAGAGAAACTCGGTCTTCCAGCAAAATTCTCACAAGAACTGAATCGGAATTAACTCTAGTTAAATTTCTGTACTGGATAAACACTGGATGAATTAAAGCCTCCCTTTCCCCTTTATGGAGTTCACAATGCAATAAAATATGTAATACAAAGTCCACTTCCCCTGAGTTGCAACACATAGTCTCCTATGTCGTGGGATTTTTTGAAATCTGCCCATTAGATTGGCTGATGGAAAAGCATCAAAACGGGCCCTGGAAAAGGCCCAGCGGCATTTCGTAGATGTTATATTGGACAGGTAAGGGGCAGCCGAGATACCTGTCCAAGATTTTAATGGTTTATATAACACCGGTAACAAGGGGAAATCTGTTTGCATTTCAATGTCATTGAGCCGTTGATAGACCAAGGCTGTTGCTCTGCAATGATCCAGTTCCGATAGTTGTACAGGATCCAAGCCACACTGTGTAAGTTTAAGTGTTATTTTTTCTAGCCAGCTTGGATATGGTGTTGCTGCCAGTAGCAAAGGCAATAAGCCCATGGGGTGGGCTCCACATATGTGGACTCAATTCCCTGCCTGCAGTCAACTGTTCTTTTGCCAGGCAAACTCACAGGGAAGGGGGCGTGGCCATGTTCATGAACACAAGAACCAGCCTGCTGGATCAGACCAGAGTCCCTCTAGTCCAGGGGTCGGCAACCTTTACCACCCAAAGAGCCATTTGGACCCGTTTTCCATGGCCCGAAGATCTACCGAGCCGGAGAGACGGCTCCACACGGAGCCACCTACGGTTCGGGTCCTCCACTCACCTTTCCTTCCAGCACTGCTCTGGAGGGACACGCCCATGCTACCCTCCGACCTCCAGGCCATGCAGAGCCGCAGTATAAGGCTGAAAGAGCCGCATGAGGCTCCGGAGCCGCGGGTTGCAGACCCCTGCTCTAGTCCAGCCCTCTGATCCTCGCAGTGGCCCACCATGCCTCTGAAGGCAACCCCAGTGAGCCGCCCAGGACAAGCCAGGATGGATTCAAGCACCCCAGTTTTTTCCCAGTCCAGGGGGGGATGCAGAGCAACACTGCAGCTGCAGCGAAGAAGAAAGTTTGGATTTATACCCCACTTTTCTCTGCTATAAGGAGACTCAAGGTGGCTGACAAGCTCCTTCCCCTCCCCACAACAGGCACCTTGTGAGGTTGGTGAGGCTGAGAGAGTTCTGAGAGAACTGTGACTAGCCCAAGGTCACCCAGTAGGAATGTAGGAGTGCAGAAATACATCTGGTTCACCAGATAAGCCTCTGCCACTCAGGTGGAGGAATGGGGACTCAAACCCGGTTCTCCAGATTAGAATCCACCTGCTCTTGACTACTATACCACCCTGGCTCTCTATCAGGACTGTGACAGGCATGGGTTTGATTCCCAGTAATGGGATACTGTCCCAGAAATCCAAAGTTCACTTGTGTCCAGCAGCCAGTCAGATAGCAGCAAAATGGGGCAGAGGCTGGGATGCAGCCTCTGACTTCCACACCGGCCGTCCACCCGAGGCCCCTGGGCATAAGCATCCCCCCCACACACACACACACACACCCTGAGGCTGGGAGTGGAGGATCAGGTAGAGGAAGAAGAGTATGGATTTATACCACACTTTTCTCTCCTATAAAGAAACTCAAAGTGGCTTACAAACTCCCTCCCTCTTCCCACAAGAGACATCTTGTGAGGCAGAGAGAGTTCAGAGAGAACTGTGACTAGCCCAAGGCCACCCAGCAAGTTTCATGTGGAGAAGCGAAGAATCAAACCCAGTTCTCCAGATCAGAGTCCACTGCTCTTAACCACGACATCATGCTGATAGGGACACCAGTCTCTGGGGCTCGCAGAATTACAACTGATCTCCATACTACAGAGATCGCTTTCCCTGGAGTAAAGGGCTGCTTTACTCAGACTGGCAGATGCTCTCTGGCTGAGGTCTTTTCACATTCCCTACGACCAGGTCCTTCTAACTGGAGATGTCAGGGATTGAACCTGGGACCTTCTGGGTGCCCAGCAGAGGATTTTTTGCTGAGCCACATCCCCTTTTTCTTTCATTTCAAGAGGACGCTGGATCAGTTTTCATTCCCATCCCACATGGTAGCTGCAGGGTGATTCTGTGCAGAGCTACCCACTGAAGCCAAACAAATGTGATTGAAGTAAACCTGCCCAGGATTGTTAGTTTCCTCTGCAAATAATGTTTCAAATGCATGTCAAGAGTCGTCCGAACGGCTCTCTGCCGGGTCCAGCAGCAAAGAGGGGGGCAAGAGCTGCCTCTTTTTACACCCCAAAGTTTCCTTGGGCTTCAGAAGCTGGTGTAGCATTTCAGAGGTGTCTCCAGGGTGGGTGGGCCTTAGGTAGACAGCCACCACACGGTCGAATGCCTACCTCACACCTGCTTCCACTGAACCTTTTCCAAGTTATGACAGCACAGGGTTTAGTTGCCATCCTAAGACCTTTTCAGCCAGAGCTTGTAATGGGCTCTTAGTTGTCCATGAACAACCCTGCAAATGCAGACTGGAAACCCTTGCAAATGGCTGCACCTTAACGCGCATGTTAGTTTTTGCCATCCAAGAGACCGACAATCAAAGACAGTGTTTTAAATGAAAGGAAATGTAGGATTTGGGCAGCTTCTGTGGGGGATTTTCCACCCCATGGGCTACAGGTAGCCTCACAATATTGCAGACAAGACGCTTACAGGCTGCACGTGACCCTTCTTTCCCCACTGAGCTAGATGGTCACATCAGCCTGCGTTACTATGCAGCAAAAGGGAAACTGCGGGGCGGCCGGACGGTGCGTCCCGGAGGTGGCTGCTGGAGAAGCGGGTGAGATTCGCGCCGCGGAGGTCTCAGGGAGGTTTGCAAAACGAAGCCCCGACGCCGCCCAGGGGCAGCAGGCAGCCGGCCCGCTCCGCTCCGCGCAGCCCCGAGGCTCCGAGCCCGCTGCAGGTGCTGCCGGGGCGCCTCCCCGGCTGTGTCGGGCCGCCTGCCTGCCGCCTGCGAGGGCCCGGCCGCCCCTCACGCTCCTCTCCGGCGGCCTGGCAGGCCCACGTGGTCGCCCCTCCTCCTCCTCCTCCTCCTCCTGCTCATCCCCGTGCAGGCGGCCCAGGACAGACGCTCTCGCGGCCTCGAGGGCCATCAGGCCCAGTGGTGGGAGCTGCGCCCCAGCCCCTTCCCTGGCCCGCCTGGCTGGCTGGCTGGCTGCGGGGGGGGGGGCGGGGCGCACGCCTCCGGCGGGCATCTTCAGGGGCACAAGCCCCGCCCTCCACAGCCACGGAGGCCTCCGGCCAGAGCGGCAGGGGGCGCTCCCGAGCGCGGGCAGAGGAAGTCCCGCCTCTACGTGCCCACGCGCAAAATGGTGGCGCCGGCCTCCGCAGCCCACGGGGGGCGCACTTCCGGCCGCCGTCCCCCGCCCCGGCGCTGAGCCCCGCGGAGATGGCGGCGGCGGCGGCGGCGGCGGCGGAGGAGTCGGGGCCGGAGGCGCCGCGGCTGGGGGAGCTGCTGGAGTCGGCGTGGCGGCTGCTGGAGGAGGTGGAGGCGGACGCGGGCCCGTCGTCGGGGGCAGCCGCGGTGCAGAGCAAGGTGCAGCGCGGGATCGCCCTGCTGGAGCGCGCGGCCGACGGCGTGGCCCAGCTGGACCTCTTCAGGTGCGGGGCGGGGCGGGGCGGGGCGGGGGGTGCCGCGCTCTGCACATGCCCCGGGGGCGGGCGGAGCGAGGCTGAGCGCGGCCCACGTCTGTCCCCGCAGCCGGCAGGAGGAGCTGGAGGAGGTGGCGTCGGCCGACCTGCGCTTCATGCTGGTGCCGGCGCTGCTGGGCGCGCTGGTCCTGCGGCAGGTGGGCGGCCCGGACCCCGCCAGGCGCCTCGAGCACCTGGGCCGCGCCCGCGCCTGCTTCGGCGACTTCCTGCGCCTCTGCCGCGACTACCGCCTCGCCGCCGCCCGGCCGCCCGACCGGCCCCCCGACGACCCCAGCGGCGCCCCCGAAGACCGCGCGGCCGGCCCCGCCCACGAGACGCCGCTGCTGGCCATGGCCGCCTCCCGCCACGCCAAGATCGAGAGGTGAGGAGGGCGGCGGCGGCGGCGGGGGGGGGGTCTCCCCTGGGGCGCTGGGGTCCCCCTCCTCCTCCCCCCCTAACCGGGGCTGTTCTCTCACGACAGCCCTGCCGGGTCGCCCGAATCTTGGTGCAGCACCTGGGCCGGGGCCGGGCCTCCCTCAACACTGGGAGAGGCTGCTCGCTCTCGGGGGGGGGGGGGTCTGTTGTCTGCGCCTCAGCCTCCCTCCCTCCCCCGCAAAAAGGCCTGCTAAGTGGCAAAAGGTGCGCGGTGGCTGTAGCAAGGTGCTCAGGTGAGTTGGGTCTGGACACCGGGAGCCAGCCAAGCTGTCAGAGCGGACGAGCGGCCCCTGGTGTCCGGTCATTGTGGAGCCACTGCCGGGGTTGCCTGATGGGGAGGTGTGTGGGCGGCTGGAGGAGGTGGCTGCTGGGCCTGAGCAAGTCGCCCAGCGAGGCATGCAGGGGCAAACTGGGAAACCAGTGCAGCAGCCCTGAATCGAGTCTGGCCGACTCCCTGCTTGTTACTGGCAGAGACGGAGGCCTGAAAGCTCAGGGCGAGCTGTGGTGGACGAGCAGCCCCCAGGTGGCCACTCCAGTTTCAAAGGGCGTTCATTTCTTATAACTGCAAGCGCTGGCTCTGTGAATCCCCAGTACGTTTCTGTGCATTTATGGAGAAAGCTCTCAGAACAGGTCGCAAACAGGTGTCTGTCTTTAGTTCATAGATGGTGCTGTTGCACTGGTGGATTTTTGGGTTGAGCCATGAGAAAGAGCTGTGCTGTAGGATCCTTGAGCGCCCTGTCCTCCTCCTCCTCCCCCCCCCCAAAAAAAACAGGTACAAGCAGAAGAAGGAGATGGAGAACAGGTTGGCTTCTTTGAAAGCTGTCCTAGACAGCGGGCGAGCCGAGGAAGAACAGATACGGGAGTTCTACTTGCTACAGATAACAAAATGGGTCAACGTGAGCCTTGATGAAATCGAAAGCATCGACCAGGAAATAGCGATCCTCAGCCGGCGTGATGCTTTGAGACAGGTGGGAAAGTGAGATGAGTTTTGCAGAAGTGAGTGAATCCTATCTTTCTAGGTGGGCTTAAGATCTGGGATGGTGAAATATGGCACAAGTGGTTCTTAAATGTGCTGCTTCGGATGGCAAGTGGAGAATTGCCAGCAGCTTCTCCCCCGCAAAGAAGACAGCCCTGCACTTGTAGAGCGTTGGCATGGCAGTTGTAAGGCTTGGCTAGACTGCTTGCTTTCAGCGCCTGGGGGCTTTTATAACTAAAGCATTCCATTCTTCAAACGGACATGAGGCAGTCCAGGAAAAAGCTTTCCAACAGCACTTGCAGCCCCAAAAAGATTGGGGACCTCTGGCTTAGATTGTCTATGAACAGGTGTGTGGCAAAACGGGCTTGCTTTTGGCTGGCAGGCCCTATTTTGAACTCTGCACGCCCCCAGGAGTTACCAACTTTTTCTGGGGAGGGCTACCTTTCTCTCTGGGTATGCTGCCACCACCTGATCATTTGAGGACTGCCCACTGGGGAAGATCAGGATTTCCAAGCTTCCTTTCCAACTGTGAGGCCTCTGCCTCAGTTTCCCCCTTGGTTCCCCTCTCCTGGGTTCCAAAGGGTAGACTAGAGATCCTGGAGGAAAAGCTGCTCAGCCTTCCTCTACCTCCTGTTTAAATAACGTGACCAAGGCAGTGGGGCATACGTGATACAGAGAATTGTCCTCCACATCCAAGGTTCAAAAAGTATTTATTAAAAAGAAAGTGATTACCGTATGTTTTAGCACAGCACCAGATTTAGCAAGGGTTTCCAAAGAAAAGGCGACATAAACGCAAATCCCCTGCCCCTATCACTAATACATACCCTGGCTAGGAGATGGTAGAAAGCAGGGTAGGTCCTTAAAGCTTAAAATGTTGCAATTTGCAAAGAGCTCACATTACCTGGCACATGGTCCGGAAAATGGCTGCCGCCCTCCCAGTTCAGGCAAGAGCTCTGCTCTCTTCCAGAGAGACCTGAGCAAAGAGGCCTCGCCTCTCTCTTCCCCTCAATTTATCAGATCCCAGGCCCCATCCTCCTTTGACCAGGTCAGACTGGGTCAAGATATCATTTCCATCTAGGTCAGGTAGTACTTCCTGATGTTGATCTGGGATTTCTAAGTCCTTCAGATCTATGGTACCTGGTTGGAGAAGTGGAGGAGGCAAAAGAAAAAATGTGGGGGGATGAGCCATTTCTCCACAAGGTGTATAGTGAGGTTCTTGGCCAAACTGGTAGATTTTAGCACTGGCATATCTTGGGGGGGGGGGGGGGGTGGTTGGTTTCTGAGTCACATGGGGGTGCCTTTTGGCTGCCCGCCCCCTCCCTCCCTTCACCCCTCCCTGGCTGCCTCCTAGTGCCACCTACCCACAAAGCCACTCTCTCACCTCCCTGGCAAGCCCAGGGCACACCAAGCGTGGTGCTCTCTGGAGCCCTTGCTCCCCCTCTGCTTTCTTGCATCCCCTCCTCCCCAGCGAGGCCAGGGCTCCCAGAGCACAGAGGGCCTTGGAGCACCCGCCGCCTAGCCCTGCCCCGCAAGCTCCTCCCTTTCTCCTTCCCCTAGGAAGACAGAGTGGGGGCCAGTGAGTGTGTGGGCCAGTGACAGTGGCAAGTGAGCAAGAAAGGTGCATCAGACTCATCCAGTGTGTCTTGAACAAGTCTCCCCACCCCCACCCCTTATTTTTTTTAGCTAAGCGGCAAACTTGAGGACTGGCAGATCTTTAGGAGCTAGAAACATCACAACTAGATCTCTCATGAAGGATTCTTTGCCTTAAACTTTCATTAGAGAAACCCCACTTTCATTTAATATTCCAGTCCCATAAAGAAGACATTAGCTAAGCTGTACTAGAAAAACCACAAATATTTTTTAAAGAGGTGATTACATCTTTGAATTCTGCCTTCTTTCTGACATGCACAGAGTTTTTGACACAGTACATAAAACTCCATCATACTTTTGATCAACTTGAGTTCCTTTTTAACTGATTGCTTTTGTGAGGGATGCAGTTCCAAAGACTGTTTTCCCACTGAAAGTTGCCAGCCTCTCACCCAAACTGGTCTTCGGGGAAACTGGCTTACACATCTGTCAGATACGCCTCTCTGTGTTAGTAGCTGTTCTGCATGCAGGTTACTGAGAAGATGATCATCAGCTATCCCTTCCTAATGATACAGGGCAGCATAATTGCCCTTTCATGCATGTGCTTTCCAGTGTAGATCTGTTCCCCAGCCTTGCTTCACAAATGGCCCATTCAACAGGCAGTTGTTTAAGAAAGTAGTTAAATCAGTTTCAAATAATATAAACCAGTCATAATCACTGTATTCTTTAAAAACCCTGCCGTTTGGTATTTCAGGCTACCAATCTGTATCATGGAGTGCCATGGACTGCCCGCTTCACAATCATTTTCCGGGGGGGCGGGGCGGCAGGGGGGCTAAATCAATTCTTGTCTCAGGCTCAATTCTCTGCAGATACGCCACTGGATTTGAGTCAGGTCAGTCATTAGTATGATTGGCAGGTCTTGGGCTAGTTAGCATCCTTCATCTTTTTCTGCCTGAAAAGTAGCAGTAGAACAAGCCCTGTCATGAGATGACAAGGCTGTCTATGTGCTGCAACATTTTCTATAAATGCTGCGTGTTCTAAGCTTTTTGTATCTTTTTTACCCTTGATAAGATCGAACACGGGTAAAAAATAGATTCAATATTTGAGGAAACCCAAAACCTGAATAAATCGCACCAAGTTGGAAAATATCTACAATAGCCTCATGTTCATAATTACAGGATATAATGATTTTCTCCCTGTTGGGCCACAAACTAGAGTCAGGTATACCCCGATGAAAGTGTGTGGAGTGAATAGCAAGGCTATGAGACTGCAGGCAGACTTAAGTGGAAGCCACTATCAGGGGTGTGTCAAGAGAAACCCTATAGTAGTAAAAAAATGCTTCCTTCTGTCCTGTCTCCAGGGTTCAGCCACTCGACCATCACATCCTCCGAGGCCGCCAATGAAATCTTTCATCCTTACCCGAGACGCTGCACAGGCGAAGTATACCACTCTGTTGTTGAGTTGGGATGGGTGGATGGGTGGTGTATGTGACTTAGCTCCCTTTGACAGCTTTGGAAGTAAGTCTCAGAGTTGGCTGCTTCGCACCTGGCTCCACTCTTCGTAGTGATCTCTGGCATCCCACATGTTGAGTTTGTGTAGAATCATGGCTCAGACCTGACTTTATTTGGTAGGGTGTTTGGAGCGGGCTACCCTAGTCTGGCAACCATGACAGTGGACGACTGGTACGAGCGGCATCAGAAGCAAGGAGCCCTGCCTGACCAGGGCATCTCACAAGCAGCCACAGGTATTTGGTGTAGAAGGGTTAAAATAAGATGATGGTGGAAAGATTATTGGAGGAGGGGGTCTTATTTGCCAGTCAGTTCTAAACAGGCATCTCTTCAGCAGGGGGGCTTGCCTTCCCAGTGTGTCAGGTGCAGACATCACAGAAGGCAGATGAAATTCTAAGGCTAATATACAAAATTATAATTTAATTCTTCAATTTATAAACTTCTCTCTTCAAAACAACAATATATACAATTAAAAATACAACTATATATAAAATATTAAAATTGATGCAGAATGGTGCCCTTCCCTTTTTAACCCTGAGGGTAGAGTTGAGAATAAGTAATAAGGTGAGTTTCCAGGTCCAGGTGACCTCATGCACAAGGGCTCTTAAAGAAATCAAATGTGAAATGTGTTAATCTTTTAAGCAGTGTATGAAGTTCTTCCCTAAAATTGAGCTCCATACCAGAGAATTGGAAAGTAGTAAAAAGTAGGAAAGTTACCATATATACTCGTGTATAAGTCAACCCGTATATAAGTCGAGGCACCTAATTTTACCACCAAAAACTGAGAAAACTTAATGACTTGTGTATAAGTCTAGGGTGGTAACTCCAAAACAGGCAGGGGCAGGGAAGAGCCACTCCTTACCTGATCGCGCCCCCCCCCCCCTCGCCGCCTCCTGGATCCCCACAGCAGTCCCAGCCCTTTGCTGCTCTGACGTTTCCTTGCTTGCAAGCAAGGACACGCCAGACAAAGCATTTGCCTGCTTTGGGGTTTCCTTGCTTGAGATGCAGTGGGCACTAGCAAAGGGTGGGGGGCACAGTGGACTTAATTGAAGCCATAGCAGCTCCCCCCCTCCTCCCAGCAGAATGCTTCCCACCTACCTGGTCCTGAGCTTGGGGTGGGGGGAGGATGGATAGGGGAGGCTTGAGGTGGATGGCAAGGAGTGGCTTGGGGAGGTGGGAGCGGGGGGGGGGAGCAGGCAGGCAGGCAGGCAGGCCGGCCAGCAGCGCAGTGCAGTGGGCGCCAAGGCTGCCTGGAGGAAAATGGCAGGTGGAGCTTTAGGAAGCGAAAATGTTGCCACATAGCCGTCTGAAGCACTGAAAAAACTTTTTAATCTAAGCTCTACATTTAACATGGCCACAATAATGGTTTTGATGAAGCCGGTGTGTAAGTATGATTTTTTTTTATCTTTAAAGAGAATTGGGGGGGGGGGGGGGCCTGGGCACAGGAAGATGTAGCGTTTGATTCACAAACTCTCTTTCATGAGAGAGTATAACTGCCACCACCCACTGTCAAGGGAGAGCAGGCAGAGACAGAATGGACAGATTCCACAAAGCTCTGAAGACCAATCCAAGGAGGCAGCATCAGGGGGATGCCTTTTGGTGGTCCTTCAGGACAGCTGGTTGGCCCCCTTGTTCAACAGCAGTCTGTCTTGCAGGGCACCTTCTGAAGAGATGGGCTTCTAATGTTTCTGCCCTGAGACCTCGGCGTCCCTGGTGGCTCTGCCACCTCCCAAGATCTGACCTCTGCTCAAGTCAATTGTCATCTGAATTTGTTTTTGGCCTGTAGCAGGTACAGAAGAGCAGCAGAAGGAAAAGGAGGAGGAGGAGGAGAAAGACTCCGTGTGGAAGGCACGAGAATGGGATGACTGGAAGGATATGCATCCAAGAGGCTACGGCAATAGGAAGAACATGGGCTGATCAACTGGTGGACGAGTAACCTGGAGATCAGCCTGTTGCCCAAAGTGTCTCCATGGCTGAACGACCCAGCTGTAGCCAGGGACAGGCTGTGGCTCCTGTCGGAAAGTGTGAGGGGAAGAACCGAGGCAGCACCACCTCCCGTGGGTTTTGTCGGGTGCCGTGATACATTGTGTGTTTGTGTCAGCAAATCGGAATGAATACTCAGGAAGCTCAGATGAGGTTCATTTGGAAATGCTTGGCTGCTGAATGAAAATAAAATCTTTTTCGCAGTGCAGTTTGGTTCTGATTTCTCACTCTGTTTTTTTAGTTCTGCTTTTTGGAAAAGGGGCAAGAGCTCTGTTTTGCAAATTGGATTACCGGCAGAACTGTTTGGTGCACAAATGAAATAGTTTAAAATGGCCAAAAGCCAGTAAAAACAAAACAACACCTCACATCCATAATAGCAGATTGCAACAGCTAATAAACAACTAACTAGTTGAATAGATGTTTGAATTTCAGCTCATTCCCTGGCTAAGTAGGACCTTGCGTTTTTTATGGGCTAGTGCACAAAACTTTGCTACCTGCTGAGAGACAGTTACATCCTTGTCTTCTAACAACATTTTCCTAATCCCTTGATCAGGGTCCTTTGAAATTATCAAGCCATACTGAATAAGTAGAGGTAAAATGAAGAGCTCTCTTTCTGCCGTATGCAGCAAAATATGTCATAGAATCCACATCCCCAGAGTTACAAACACATTTCCTCAAATGCCATGGAGTTTTCCTAAATCTGTCCATAAGCATGGATGATGGAAATGCATCAAACCGTGCTCTAGAAAAGGCCCACTTCTATTTCGCTATGGTAATGTGTTGAATGTAAGGGGCCATTACCATACCAATCCAAGATTTCAGTGGTCTATATAGAGCAGGAAATGGTAATCAATGTCATCCAATCATTGATAAACCATCTTAATTGCTGAGGATAAGTCCAATTCAAGCACCAACATAGGGTCTAGCCCAATATAAGCTTCAGAATAATCTTCTCCAACCAGGTTGGATATGGTGATGTTGACAAAAATGATGATAATAGGCCCTGGGGGTGTAGATGGCTCTCTTCCAGACTATAGTTTCCACTTCAGCTATTCCTGCCTCATGTCTCAATACAGTGTTGGGCGTACATTTTGGGGTCTTAAATAGAGATCTAAGGAATGTCGTTATGACTTTTCCAGAGGCATACAGTTGAATATATTGCTCCGTATGTTAACTGTGCAATGGATTTTGCTGTGAACAATTTAACATCAGCTGGAGTATATCCTCCCCCCTGGGTGCGATAGAATCTCAAGTTGGTGCACAAATTGTTCTGGGCTCTTTTTGGTCTGCCTCACAGGGTTGTTGTGCAAATGGTCACAGATGTTAAGATGGGAAGTAAGGCTTTTGGCATCCTTTGCCCACAAACTACCTTGAGACTTTCCCATCCATTGTCTGTTGTAGTGTGATAAGATCAAAACTCAGGAGGTGTAGTGAGAGGTGCCCCACCTTGCCTCAGTGGCAAGGAGACCATCGGGAAGCTGTAGCGAGCAGAGGTGCCTCTGGCACGAAATTGAGGCACTCGGGCTGATAATTTCCCACTCCCGTCTCTCACGCTTTCCCCCCCTTTGGTAAGCCATTTTATCAGAGCAACTTGGCCTCTTGACTGCTGGCAGTAGAGTGTTTTTGCTCTTCCTCCAGCAGGTGTTGATCAAGGCCAACTCCAATGGACTTGCATTGTATCTCTCGCTGTCTGCATATTTGTGCTGTTAGTTCTCATGGGGGGGGGGTGCACCCTCAATGATATTACTGACAGTTTGCGCGGGGAAAAGTCAGTTCTGGCTTTTTCACGCTGTTCGCAAGATGCTGAATAAAGGACTGTTTTAACAAGACTTTGTTTCCATCATTGGAAATCTAATATTAAGCCAGAACTCCCTTTATTGTGTGACTCTTCATACTCACATCTTCGGCTGAAGTTGCGCATTTGAAATACATTGTTGCTTGGCGTTCCCTTGTCTCCTCGTGGCATGGCTATCCTGAATGCGGAGGGGACCTTCTGATTCTAGCAAGGCTGGTTCGGTTGGATCTGATACCATTCGCGGTGACAAATCAGGACTAACTGTATGTGGCCATGAATCAGAAGGTCCCCTCCGCATTCAGGCTAGCCATGCCGCGAGGAGACAAAGAAATGGCCGCTCTGGTTCAAGCAGATGGACGGTACCATACTGGGGAGGCCCTTTCCACCCACGTCGGAGCCAGTGGTTGTATCATTTGCAGGGCACAGTGAGCAACGGCAGTTTGTAGCGGCCAAGTTGGGCAGCTACCCCCTAGTGCTAGGCATGTCCTGGTTAGCTCACCACAACCAGCCAACATCAGGTGGTCATAGCATGTTGTTCGTCTTCCCACCCCTCCTGGTGGGGCCCTGCCAGAGCCCATGGCTCCTCCCCCTGCCCATTCCAGTGACAGTGGTCGGCTTTTGGCGGGTTCCTTGACAGTGCCACAATCTCGCGCCTCCGCCCTCCCGGGGCCCTACTGTGATCTCACTAAGGCCTTTGACGAGGCAGAGTGCGACCGCCTGCCACCCCACCGCAGCACCGGCTGCTCAAGCGAACTGGTCCTGGGGGCCCAACTTCCTAAGGGGAAACTGTATCAAACGAGCCCCCGCGAGATGGAGGCGCTGTGGAAGTTTGTTGACAAGAACTTGGCAAGAGGCTTCCTTAGAACTTCCAAGTCTCACAATGGGGGCCCCCGTCCTTTTCTGCAAGAAGAAGGAGGGCTCCCTCCGCTTCTGTACGGACTACAGAGGCCTAAATGCAGTGTCCCTGAACAATAAATACCCCCTTCCCTTGATCAAAGACAAGGTGTTCACCAAACTGGATTTGCGGGAGGCGTATTTTTGGGTCTGCATTGCTGAGGGACAGGAACACCTCACTGCTTTCAATACCCCCCTAGACCAGGAGCTGGGAGGAGGGGAAGAGTTGATTGACAAGAATCCTCAGTTCCAGCACCCTGTAGTTAGGGCAACATACATCAATAAAGTTCCTTTTTAAAAGTTAGCTTTGTCTGAGTTCAGCCTTACACCTAGCAAGCGTTATGTGTAGGAGCAGGGAAACAAAGCCAATTCACCAGATAAGGAAACAGAAAATATTTGCTCACACCACCTCTATCAATCTTTTAAAGGCTGTTCCACACAGTTGGGACCACCACTGAAAGTCTAGGGCTAGGCTATAGCAAATTGTACTTGCCTCATGAGAGGAACTGAAAAGAATCAAGTTACACATGTGTGGCTCAGTTATTTGTGGGTGATGAACAAAGATGTGAGGGAATGTTCTATTTTGACAATAATATTTCACACAATTACAAAAAAAAACCACAAACAAACAATGGCCTCTTTATGGTAGCACATTTGTTTTATCAATACCGGAGGACTAAATCTCACTCCACACTCCACCATCATAGGGCAAATTCAGACAACCAAGTGTCCAAAGAATAACTTAATACATGCCCCAGGATGTGTCAAGGTTTTGACAGCTGTTGTTGCAGTACATTTGTGGCCATTTCTCTCCAGCCAAGGTCACTCTGGGCTAGTGGGGCTCTGCCTCCCCATTCTCTTCTCCCTCCATAATCACTGGGTCTGCTGCAAGTATCATCACTTCTCCACTCCCCACCCCCCACTGGCCCGAACGTGAAGAGCTGAGAACTGCTGAGAACACTCCCCAGCCAAAAGCGCCACTGTGCCCACTCCTCTCCTGATCAATGTGCTCCGGAGGAGGGGCCAAGGCAAGCCAAGGGTGGGGCGAAGCCTTATAAAGGCTCCCGATGGCCCCTCCTGCTGATATGCTGTTGCCCCTAATGGGCATGTCCCCCGCCTGCATCCTGTCAAGTGCTGGGTGTTTTGACCTTGGTTCCCACCCGACACTGAATAGAATAGAATAGAATCTTTATTGGCCAAGTGTGATTTAGGTTACATTGTTGCACAAGGAATTTATCCTCCAGTGCATATGCTCTCGAGTTAATACATAAAAGAAAATACATTTGTCAAGAATCATAAGGTACAGCACTTAATGATTGTCATATAGGTCTAGTAAGCAATCAGGAAACAATCAATAGTAATAAAAACATAAAATGTAAAATCATAAAATAAAATGAAATGTCAGCACAGGCTATAAGTCATACAGTCCATAATTGGGAGGAGATGGGTAATAGGAATGATGAAAAAAGTAGTGCAGTAATTATATAATAAATATATAATAATAAATAGTTTGACATTATCGAGGGAATTATTTGTTTAACAGAGTGAAAGTGGCATTCAGGAAAAAACTTCTTATGTCTAGTTGTCTTGGTGTGCAGTGCTCTGTATGCCACGCTTAGAGGGTAAGAGTTGGAAACAGTTTATGTGTCCCAGGATGCGAGGGGTCAGTAAATATTTTCACAGCCCTTTTTTTTTTGACCCGTGCAGTATACATGAGTCCCTCAATGGAAGGCAGGTTAGCTATGCAATTGTTTTTTCTGCAGTTCTGATTATTCCTCTTGAAGTCCCTGTGCTCGATCTTGTTGGGTTGCAGAGACCAAAACCATTACACAGTTATAGAGGGAGTGCAGATAACAAGACTCAATGGATTCCTCTGTAGAACTGTATCAGCAGCTCCTTGGGCAGTTTAGGAAGCTTCCTGAGTTGGCGCATGGAAAAGAAGTGCCATTCTTTGTTGTGCTTCTTTTGATGACATTACTTTTGGATATTAGGTGTCCATTTTAGGTTCAAAGTGAGATATGATGGAGCCTAGAAATTCTAAAAGGTCTCTACTGTTGGATACTTGGTATTTGTCCTAGTATTATTGCTTGAGAGGAGGTAGGATGGGAGGGTTTCCTCACTGAAATCTACCACCATTTCCTACGGTTTTAAGTGTGTTCAGTTCTAGATTGGTTTCCGAGTGGCACCACGAGGCTAGGTTGTTCAACCTCCCGCCTGTATGCGGCTCTTCATCAAGTTGTCTCTAATGAGACCAATCACTGCTGTATCATCTGCAGAATTTCAGAGTATTTTAACAGAATTGGATCATTTGAGATGCAGTCATTGGTATACAGTAGAGAAGAGAAGTGGTGAAAGTACACAGTACCTTGGGGGGCCCCTCTGCTATCATTTTACAGGTGTCTGAGTGTAATTTTTTTTTCCTAGCTTCACCCTGCTGTTTCCTATCTGTTAGGAAGCTTGTGATCCCACTTCTACAAGTATGCTCAGGAATTACTGCTAGCTGATTTTAGTTTGGTTAGGAAAGAATGTCCGGTCTATTGATAGTATTGAATGCTGAACTAAAAGTCCAACAAAGAGTGACCTCTTGCCATAGGTCTTTGATGATTCAAGATGCTGTAGGATATAGTGCCAAAGATCCATACTAACAGCATCCATGAGACTGGTCGCAATCTATATTTGACTTTCGGTATGACAAATTGCAAGGGGTCCAACAGTTGGGATCCGGGTGGATATGGTTTTTTTCAAATGGTACATCACTAGCCTTTCAAAAAAGTTTTCATAACTACAGATGTTGGAGCAACTGGTCTGTAGTCGCTTCCAGTTCCCCTTGATGGAAGGCTTCTCTTCGGCACTGGGATCTGATAGTGGAGTGTTTGAAGCAGGGAAGGAACATAGCACATCTCTAGTGATTTGTTAAAGATTTGGGAGAAGATGGGAGGGCCAATTGGTGCTTTTACAGCAGCAGACTTTTAGGCAAGAAGGTGTTATCTCTGTCTGGGCACTGGTGCTTTTTCCAGGCTTCTGTCTGTGAAATAGATCTGCAACTTCCTTTTCCTGAGAGATCACTAGGGGTTGTGAAAACCCAATGGAAATGGGTTCAGTTGTAGGAAGTTTGGCTATTGTTGGTGCATCTGAGATAGAGGTTGTGGAGAAAGGTGACTGTAGATTGTTTTCAAACCTACAGTAGAACACGTTCAGGTCGTCTGCCAATTGCTGATTTCCTTCAGCTTGGGAAGGTGGTTTTCTGTAACAGGTGATATTTTTTTGAGAGTTTTCCACATGTTTGCTGCTCTCGCTTGGTGAAAACTGATTTTAGCTTTTCAGAGTAGTTTCTTTTTGCTGCTCTGATCTCCTTTGTTAATACATTTCTGGCCTGATTGTACAGCATTCTATCACCCTTTCTGTAGGCCTCTTCTTTGGAACGACGTAACTGCTTAAGTTTAGCTGTGAACCAAGGTTTGTTGTTACTATATATACGCAAGTTCCTGGTTGGTATACAAAGATCTTCACAGAAGCTGACATATGATGTTACAGTATCTGTGAGTTCATCCAAATCTGCAGAGGTGTCTTTAAAAATATTCCAGTCTGTACAGTCAAAGCAAGCCTGCAGCTTTAACTTTGCCTCTTCAGTCCAAGTTCTCACTGATTTAGTTATTGGTTTTGTGGCTTTAAATCTTTGTTTGTAAGCAGGTACAAGGTGAATCATGCAATGATCAGAATGGCCTACAGCTGCTCGTGGTAAAGACCGATAAGCATCTTTCAGTGTTGTATAGCAGTGGTCTAAGATATTCTTGCCTCTGGTGGGACAGTTGACATGCTGAAAGTATTTTGGTAGGTCTTCCCTTAAGTTTGCTTTGTTTAAATCTCCCAAAATAATAACCAGTGAATCAGGGTATTTGGCTTCAGCCTCCATAATCTGATCGGCTAGAGTTCTTAATGCCTTTTTTACAGACGCTTGTGGATGAATATAAACCAAAAAAAACAGAACTGAATTTATCTCTCGAGGGGAATAAAAGGGTTTGCAATTAATAAGTAAGGACTCCAAATTTTCATCACAGAATTTTTGAATTATTGTTATGTCTTGACACCAGCTTTTGTTGACGTATATACATAATCCTCCTCCTTTTTTCTTCCCTGATAATTCTGAAATCCTGTCTGAACGAAATATCTGAAACCCCGGTATGCACATGCTATTATCATCAATGCTCTCATTTAGCCAGGTTTCAGTAGAGCATAGGGCAGATGCGTTGTAAAAATCAGAATTGCATCTGTTTAAAAGAAGTATTTCATCTATCTTGTTGGCAAGTGAGCATAAATTGGTAAGAAAGATTGAAGGGAGCGGGGTTTTTTTAATTCCCTTATTCCTTAGTCTATTTAAATTTAGCACTGCAGGCTAACTCTTCTGTTGGTGGATTGCCCGGAGTACAAGTCGGGCCTGTCTGTGTGCTATCTTCTAGTGTGCTTCTTACTGTGTGAACTCACTTTGTTTATGATATCTATGTTCGATTTCGATTTCGAATACCTTTAATGGCATATAGATTGTTTAAGATTAGCTTAGTAAGATAATAACAGCCTTTACAACTTTACAATTTCTGACGAGTTAAAATAACACCATTTAAAAATTTAGCCACCGCTTCCAACAGCTCGTAGTTGTGGCTGTTTAAAAGATATATAACCTTCTGTTTATCTGTAATGCCTTCACTTCCATGCAGGAAGGGGATTATGTGCTTCTTCCTACCTATCTCATAAAAGGGACAATCCAACAGCATATGAGATACTGTTTCCACAGAACCCATGCCACACGGGCATTTCCTTTCTTTATGTGGGATTCCAAGGTGGCGTCCAAGGCTAAAGGAAGAAGGCAGGGCATTACACCTAGCTAAGGTGATTGCTCTACGCCACCGGGCCTCAAATCCAGGAGATAAAGGTACTGGGCTGCAATTAGTCTATCCATAGGTATTCCCAGAGAGATCGGGGAACAGGTTTTATTAGCTTCCTCTAGCATCTGTTGAAACTCTCTGTCAAAAAGTCTCTTCTTGATAGCCCCATAGACCTCCTGCTCTGTTAGCATTAGCAGGTTTTCCAACGAAATGCCCAACTCATTAAGTTTGGCTTCGATTTTAACCCACCACTGGGTTGTGTGGAGGATGGAGCGTCCCTGGGATGTATAGTCCAGTTCATCTCGATTAAAACAAATCCTGGCCCAAAACTTGAATGTACGGCACCAGGCCAGAGTTTCCAGCCGATGCTGGCCTGTTTCTAAGCACAGGGCCGCATAGGGAACAGAATGGGGCAAGCCAAGGATTTTATACAGAAAGTATGACTGGACCCTTTCAACCTCTCTGCTCCATGCCCCTATCCAGATGGGGATCCCATAAAGGATTTGTTGACTGGCATTAAATGCTCTCAACGCTGCAGGGATGTATCCTCGGCCTTTCCCATAGAGGAAGCGTATAATGGCTGAGGCACTTAATTTAGCGGCGGAGATGGCCCGATTCCTATGTAGTGTCCAGGAGGCCCTATGATGGTAGGTAAGCCCTAGGTATTTATATGACTGCACCTGCTCGAAACTACTGTGGCCTATCCGCCAATTGGTGGCTTTCCATTTATGGGTAAATACCACAATTTTGGATTTATCTAAGTTAAGTTGCAAATCGTTGAGTGTGCAGTATTCTATACAACACTCTAAAGCTCTCCTTAGTCCTAATTTGTGAGCTGGAAAGTACAACTCGTCATCAGCAAACAGAAGCAGGTATGGAAGTTGGAGTCCAGAGTTGGACTATGTACTTGGGCCTCACTTAGTGTGGAAGCTAGATCGTTAATAAAGAGCTTAAAGAGTGTAGGAGCCAATACGCAACCTTGTTTTACCCCTTTAGTAACTTGAATTTTTGGGGTTAACAATACCTCCATGTTACATCTCACGTGGAAGTCAAATGTTGTGTACAGAATCTTAATTAATTCAAGCATCATTGGCTCTCCACCTTCGCTGCTGAGTTTCTTCCAGAGAATCTCTCTATTAACAGAATCAAATGCCCGGAGATCGATAAAGGCTGCATACAAGGGGCTCTTTTTCCTCTTATATTTAGTTATCAAGCAACTTAACACCAGGCAGTGGTCGAGGGTTGACTTACCCCTTTGGAATCCAATTTGTTCCTTCCCTATGACATTTTTATCAACAATCCAATCAGTTAATTTCCCAAGGAGGTATTTGGCATAAAGTTTTCCCAAGACCGAGGGAAGACTGATTGGTCTATAATTAGATGGACTGTTAGGGTCACCCTTCTTATAGATAGGGATGATAATTGAGTAGCTCCACACAGTGGGAATTATGCCTGTTTGGTTAACCATGTTAAACAATCGTGCCAATATAAGGGACCACCATTCCCTAAATACTATAAACAACTCTGGAAGAAGAGTGTCAGGACCAGCAGCTTTACCTTGTTTAAGTTGGCTTATAAGTTTCCCAATCTCAAGAGAGGACACGGGAGGCCAGGGGTTGTCAGAAGGTAGAACATGAACCAGGGTGGAATGAGAATTCTGGCACTCCCCCATTGTTTCCAAAAAAAAACTCATACCATTGTGATCTTGAGATACTAGAAGGAAGGATACTGCTATCTCTAAGCCCACCAGTGACTATTTTCCAGAATCTTCTAGAGTCGTTGTCCTGTACTGATTGAATCAAGGAATTCCAGCAACGATCAATTGCCTCTTGTTGATTAGTCCGTAGTTGCAATGCTAATTGCTTTTTTAACGTAAAGTAAGATGTGGGCAGGCTATCCCATTTTTGGCTTTTATAGTTTTTGTAAATTTCCCGCAGTGAGTGTTTTATGGCCATACTCCTAGAGCAGAATTCCAACCTGCGTGGAGATTTATTGGGCAAGGATACATTCTTGCGTTGGGACTGTTGGATTAAATCCTTAATTTTTTTGGTGATGTCATCAAATTTTAAAACCATCTCATCCGGGGATGGAGCACTTAGCATATCCAACCTCACTTAGCTTCTCAGCTCTCAAGAGCTGAGAAGCTGTGTAATTTTGTACTCCAATGCCTCAGACCATCTAACTCTAGGAAGTAAGTGATTTGGCGAACTCACTTCAACTGTCGGCTGGGGATGGGGAGGAGTTTTATATTTTAATATAACTGAAAGAGGCAGATGGTCACTTAAATGGTGGAATAATACCTGGAATTCACCTACATATTCAAAAAGGTTGGGGGATATTAAAATATAATCAACCACACTACTCCCCTTCCTAATGGCAAAGGTGACCTCTCCAGAGCTACTAAATTGAGTAAGTCCATTTAATATGCATAGATTGTTCTGTATGGCAAAAGAAATTAGCTCTTTCCCAGCTATATTTGAGTTATTATCTTTGGAGAACCTAGGAAGTGAGAAGAACCAGGGAAGGGTATCAAGTTCAAGCCCCAAGGGTGTAATCAGGGCAGTCTCGTTACCTCCAATTCGAGCATTAAGGTCACCCGCTACCACTATTTCAGTCATAGGATATAGTTGTTTCAGGCTATCAAGGTAGTCTGTGATACACATCCAATGTGAATGGACGGTTTCACTATCCGCCGTAGGGGGAAGGTAGATGTTAACCACTAGGAGGGGAGAGATCAAGCCCTCACATAGAATAGCCTGAGCTAAATGATAGCATACTGGTAACTCTGTGATCCGGAGGTTCAATTCTTGTGCTACCAAGATTGCCAGACCCGCCTGGTGCCTTCCCATCTTATTAGACTTATGAGCAGGAAGACAGTAGGCTTGATATCCTTGGGCTACAATAGGGAGAGGGGTCCAAGTTTCTTGGAACAGAAGTATGTTAAAATCTTTAAGAAATGTTAAAAAATCGGGATTATTGGCCTTATTTTTCCAACCTGCTATATTCCAAGATAGGAGGCTGAGAGATGTATTGGGGTCAGATGTTTGCAATATCAGTCAATCCGCCTCATTTAGTTGGTCCAACACCCCATTACTATCGTGAAATACACACCCATTGCGAGAATCCATCCCCTCAATAGGGTTGTTCGTTGCTACCGTCTGAGGGGGCGAGTCATTGGGAACCAGATCAAGATCTGGTTCTAATAAACAGTCTTCCAGTGCTGCATACTCCATAAGTTCTTGTGCCCAAGATATGCCTTCCGAAGATTTAACCGTTGCTTGGCCCACTACCCTTGTGGAATATCTGTCAATCTCATAATCTTCTGTTTGAATGGTTGTACTTGACGCGTTAGAATTGGAAGCTGTATAATTATTGATGCATGTTTTTTCCAGGGACCGTTTACAACTTTGCGTCTTGCTTTGAATCTCCTCAAGGTCTAGGTCAATTAAGTTACATGGTTCCAACTGGCTAAGGGTTTGTTTTTGAGGGCTTAGGGTCAAGGGCTGCTCTGGTCTCATCTGCAGCTCCTCTCCTGGGGCTACTTGCACTTTGGTCACCGTTGCATTGGCAACTTCCCATGCTTCTCCAGATCTACTTGATGTATTGTCTGTTTTGCATGCACTTGCAGGAATCCTTTTTTCCTTTATTGATAACGTCTCAGTCTGCTTCCCCATTGGGTCCTTTCCCCTTGAGATGTAGCTTTTACATTTAGCCAGACGCTTTTTAAGTAGGACCAGTCGATCAGGAATTAGTATACTGTTGGGCTCCTGCAAGCTATCTGATGTTATCTTGTCCTCCATGGTGCTGCACTTCGGTAGAACTTGGCCAGCTGTACTTTCCATGAGAGGCGCACCGCCACTGTCATGGGGGGTGATCTGTGTAATACACTGTGTCAATTCCAAGTTGTTTAACTCCTTGCATTTTATGTTCGCAAGTGGGGTTTTCCGGAGTAAGGGGGCTATATTTAAGTTTGTAAATACTCGGGTTGGCATTACCCCCTTGGCCGCAAGTTCCCGATGTTGACGCAACAGCCTGTTAGGTATTTCACTTGAGTTGAAGGTTAAAATAATTCTTAATGGCTCATTGGTCCCAAAAGTTCTGCGTAATTCGAATACTGACACTAGGTCAATAAACTTTGGCTTCTTCCTCAGTAAGATGCTTAGATGATGCCTGGCAAGTTCTGTGGAGTGCCAACTAGGGAGGAACCCCTGATATGCGAACACTCTCAGACAAACCTTCTTCGTCTCTAGCACTAGCCGTTAGTCACATATGTTATTCCCAAGGGAAGGGACTTCCAGGTTTGAATTAAAGCTACTGGAACCATGGATTTCCCTACATTGTAATGTTTTGGTAGAGTTCAGCCCAGCATTAATTGTCCTTAGCTCCTTGAATATAGCTGCCACAGTATCTGCCATAAAGGTACAGAAGTCAGAGAGAATCCCCAGTTCCATTGGTAGGGTGGCAGCATCATAATGAGTCAGGTCATTAGGCATGGAGGGAGACGGTGGAGGTGTAGTATCATTACCATACTCTCTATGGGCTGTCACCGCTTCGGCGGCTCCTTTTGAACTCTCTGCATTAAGGCCCTCTCTAATAGTCAGGGAACTGCTATCCGAGATTGAACTCTTCAGCATGTAGCTTGGGGCCTCTCCACATCCCAAGGGCTGGAACCGATTTTCTGTGGGGATTGTGAACTCCTCCTGGAGAGCCTGACTTTGCTCCACTGGCACTTGTGAGCAAAAGAAGTTGCCAATTTTTAATTGTTTGGAGCATGGATTGGGGCTAGTATCTTCCCTATCACGACAACGTTTCTTACAGCCCATCTCACAATAGGTTTAACTTGCTGTGCTACTAGAGGTTTTTATAATAGCAGCTTGTCAGCTCCTGCCAGCTTGGATAGTTTGGTAATTTATGATGTTTTAACTAGCCCAGAGACTGTGGCTGTAGTTTGCCTTGAGTAAATTATCTCTCCACACCAAAGCGTAGGCAGCTCTGCTGAAAGTGAGAGGTTGAGGTAATTTATGAATTGTTTTGCAACCTCTACCTACTAGTGTAAAGGTTTCAATTGTGTTGATGGTAAGGGCAGCCGCCTAACCTTGAGTACATTCCACAGCCCGGGCGATGGGCCAGCTTCATCGGCGGAGACTTTATCTCTGCGCGGGAGATGAGGTCTCCGTTCCCATGGGAAGCCGAGAGGGGGATGACGTTTTAATTTATTCACAAACCATAGAAGAGCATGAAGCATTGGTTCGGGAGGTATTGAAACGCTTGCTCGACAACTCTCTCTTTGCCAAACTCTCCAAATGCTGTTTCCACCAGACCTCCATTGACTATTTGGGTTACCGGATCTCGCCCGAGGGCTTAAAAATGGATCCTGCTAAAATTGACGCGGTCCTCCAATGGCCTGCCCCCACCAACCGCAAGGAACTCCAATCTTTTCTGGGTTTTGCTAATTTCTATCGTGACTTTATACCCCAATTCGCTGAGCTGACTCTCCCTCTCACAGACCTCTTACGCACTAAGGGTAAAGATCCACTGTCCGCCAAGCCCGGGGCCCCCCTTTCCTGGTCTGATGAATGTCAAACAGCCTTTCAGCTCTTAAAGTCTGCTTTTACCACCGAACCTATCCTAAAACACCCTGACCCAGATCTCCCGTTTGTGGTTCACGTGGATGCCTCGGACAAAGCGCTTGGGGCAGCCCTGTTGCAGAAAAATAAAGATGGTAGGCTGGTTCCGTGTGCTTATTTATCAAAGAAATTCTCCGGTGCTGAACTCAACTGAACTGTGGGAGATAAAGAGAATGCAGCCATAAAAGTGGCGCTCGCCACTTGGCGCCACTGGCGGGAGGGGGCTAAACACCCTTTCAGGTTTGGTCGGATCACAAAAACCTGGCAGCTCTTTCCACCCCCCTCAAGATGTCCGCAAAACAACTCCGTTGGGCCGATTTCTTTTCTCGTTTCTCTTTCACAGTCCATTTTTCCCCCGGGAAAACCAATAAACTGGTTGACGCTGGCCTACCCGGGAGGGGGGTGGAGCTGCCTTACGGTGACATTCCACGCACTGCTCTCTCTCCCTCCCAGTTGGCACTGGCTGTCACCCGATCTCAAACGCCCACTCCTCCTTCCCCCCCCATTCCTAGTCTCGTCTCTCCTTTCCTGCGGGACCTCGAGGAGGCGGGCTGCACGAGCCTCCAGCGGAGGAAAGTGACTCCTAATTGTGTTTGGAGAATGGAGTTTGGCGGAGGGGGGAGTGTTGGGTACGTGCCTCCTCCCTCAGCAGGTTCTTGAAGCCTGCCACGCATGCCCGCCGGGCTGGACATTTTGGCTTTCTGAAAACTCTGCATTTAGCCCGCCGTCAGTTCTGGTGGTGGCGCTGCAATGCACAAGGACATTGAGGCGATATTAAAGGCTGCTCTGTTTGTGCAGAAGCCAAAACCATTCCGGGAAAGCCCCATGGACTGTTGAAACCTCTCCCGGTGGCCTCCTCAGCCCTTGGGAAGTCATCTCCATGGATTTTATTACAGATTTGCCCGAAAAGTCATGGCAACACGGTCTTGTGGGTGGTGGTGGACTTATTTTCTAAACAAGCCCATTTTATTCCATGTGCTTCCATCCCTCCGCTCCTAAGTTAGCACGGCTGTTCATTCAACATGTTTACCGTCTACACTCCAGCCCAAGATTAAGGTGGTCTCCGACCGCGGCCCCCAATTCATTTCAAAGTTCTGAAGGCGCTTTTGGGTTGTTGGGGGCCGCCTCGGCGGTCGCCGCCTACCACGCCTTCAAAGTGACGGTGAGTCGGAGAGAACGAACAGAACCCTGGAGCAGTATTTACGTTGTTACACCAACTACCACCAAGACAATTGGTGCGTAGCTCATTCCGTTTGGCGGAGTACGCCTATAACAATGCGGTTCATAGCAGTACAAAGAAAACCCCTTTGAAATTGTGTCTGGTCGCCGTTCTCGCCGTTGCGAACCACCTCGGCAGCTTTGGATCCTCCAGAGTTTCACCAATGGATTTCATCCCTAGCCGAGGGATGGAAATCGGTCCAGACCGCCTTACAACAGGCTAAGGACTCCCCAAAAGCTGTAAGCGGATAAGCACCGCTCGGATTTTCCTCTGCGTGTGGGCTTTGGGTGTATTTGTCTACCAAAAAATCTCAGAGACGCGTATAAATTTTCCAAACTAGGGCAAAAGATTCGTGGGACCTTTCAGATTACTAAAGTGATTAATGATGTCACTGCCCAATTGGATTTGCCTAACTCTCTTAGTAACATTCATCCTGTCTTCCATTCCAGTGTACTCAAGGAGGCTCCCGCTTCCGATGCCTGGCACGACGCCACCGGAGAGACCCCCACCAACTATTATTGATGGCCACAAGCACTAATGTAAATTGACGCCATCCTGGACTCTCGCTTTAATCGCAAACGCTGCAATATTTAGTCTCTTGGGTGGGATATTCCTCTGGGTATAATCAATGGGTTTATTCCGAAAATATTGACGCCCCCACCCTTATTTCTGCTTTCCACCGCGCCTTTCCGCATAAACCTGGGGGAGGGGTCTTCTTTAAGGGAGGCAGAGTGTAAAGGTTTCAATTGTGTTGATGGTAAGGGCAGCCGCCTAACCTTGAGTACATTCCACAGCCCGGGCGATGGGCCAGCTTCATCGGCGGAGACTTTATCTCTGCGCGGGAGATGAGGTCTCCGTTCCCATGGGAAGCCGAGAGGGGGATGGGATGAACAGAGTTATAACCTGTGCTTCTGGCGGGAAGTGTCATTCCTGCCACTGCGTGTACTTGAGCTTTCTAAGATGTCTGAATAAACGGTCTTTTTTTCACCAAAGAGCCTTTTATTTCTGCTTATTTCTGCTTATTTTATTTCTGCTTTATTTAAGTCAAATTCTTCCACACAGCTTTTGCACCAACTTCTTCTAGGCTTTAAGGGGGTGACTTAGAATAACTTGGGCCTTCGAAGGGAGATAATAGTAATTACAAGAAAATGTTTACTGGCAGCGGCTCCTACAGCCCCCTCCAGGCGGACGCCATCTTCCTCTCTAATTGATTAGTTAAAACTTCCCCTTAAAGCTTTGGGGATTCTAAAACCTTAAGGCTTGAAGATTCTAAAACCAAAACAACAACGAACCCCAATAAAACAATAAAACAGTAAAACAATTAGATAGGAGCTAGTAGTTACTAAAAAAAATAAATAAATTTTTTTTTTAAAACCTTTTTTAAAAACTAAGTTAAACGGGCTCTAATTACCCTAATAAAAGGAGGCTGGTTTCAAGCCTCCAGCAATAAAATTGTTAAAAGTTAAAAAAAATACTAAAGCTAAACCAAAATTAAAAGCTACAACACAATGGCTGGAAAAAAATAATTAGGTTTAAAAGTTTAAAAACAAACTCAAATAACACGGAGCCCAGTAAACGAGCGCAACTGGCATGTTGCCCGCATTAAGCATGAATGATAAAACAATTTTAGATTAAAAGAAGAGCTAGTAGATAAAAAGTGAGTGAGGTAAAATAACTTTTTAAGAGCTTATCTTAAAAATGCGGAGGAGCTCGTCAGGGAGCGACCGCACGGAACGGCAGCCGGAACCGGAACCCAGATATCTATGTTCAGGTGGGAGAATTGTCTGGTTTTATACTACTGATTGAACTCTGGCAGCCAGAGTTCTCCTGTCTTGCCTACGGATCTGTCTAAGCCAGTGAATAAAGAACTGTTTGAAGTTACTTTGCCTGGACTCAGTCTGTTTGAAGTTACTTTGCCTGGTCCCCACGCCACACCTGCTGACCCCTATCACGGAGGAGCGAGGCAATCCACTGAAGGACAGTACCCCGGACCCCGGAAACGGCCAGGTGGTGGACCAAAAGGTGGTGGACCAAAAGGTCATCATCAACCACATCAAACACTGCAGTAAGGTCTAATAATACCAACAGCGCCGATCCACCACGGTAGAGTTGCATTCGGAGCATGTCTGTGACGGCGACAAGGACGGTCTCCGTCCCATGCCCAGCACGGAAGTCGGACTGGGAGGGATCGAGAGCCGATGTGTCCTCCAGAAAGCCCTGAAGCTGCTCCAACACCACTTTCTCAATTACCTTCCGCAGAAACAAAAGATTCGAAACTGGGCAGTAATTGGCCAGATCGCCAGGATTTAAAGATGGTCTTTTTAGGAGTGGGCGGACCACTGCCTCCTTCAACCCACCCAGAAATACTCCTTGCTCAAGGGAGCAATTGATGATGTTTAACAGGTGGGGTTGTAGCTCCTCTTGACATGCTTTAATAAGCCAGGAGGGGCACGGATCCAGAGGACAGGTAGTACGTCTAGCAGCAGTCAGGACTCTGTCAACATTGGAGCCAGAGAGCAGGGAAAACTGGTCCAAACATGGACCTGAAGATGGCCACAGAGCCTCCAGTTTACTAATTGTACTAATAGTGGATGGAAGGTCTTGGCGGAGCGACGCAACCTTATCCGCAAAAAAGCTCATAAATGCCTCACAGCCAATAGCCAATTGAGAATTTGTAGAACCTTCAGATAATGAAGTAAGGGACCAAATAATCCGAAACAATTGGGCTGGGCGAGAGCTAGCGGACGCGAGAGAGGATGAGAAATACTCCTCCTTCACCACCGTCGCCATCTCATAGGCCTTCATAAACGTTCTATAAGATGTTTGCGCTGCCTCATCACGAGACTTCCTCCACACTCGCTCTAGACGTCTGAGCTCCCGCTTCATTCCATGTAGCTCCTCAGTATACCAGGGAGCTAACCAGGAGTGAGGTCACAGAGGTCGCCGGGGAGCAACCACTTAGATGGCATCAGAGAGCCTGGAGGTCCAGTCCTCCACCTGTTCATCGAGGGTGCCAGGGGGCTCAGGATCCTGCAGAGCATTCAGGAATCCAATTGGATTCATAAGTCTCCTTGGGCGGACAAAAATCTGTCCGTCGCCTAGACAGGGTTGGCGCGGCGGCGCGTCCACCCGGACCTTCAAGGCGTAATGGTTGGACCATGGCACTCTATCAATAGAGGATACGACCATATTAACACCCGACCCAAAGACCAAATCCAGAGTGTGACCGGCCTCATGGGTGGGGCCAGAATTTATTAAGGAGAGGCCTAGCGTCGCCATGGATGACATTAGGTCTGGAGCTGCTGAACAAGAGGTGGTATCGACATGGATGTTGAAATCCCCCAAGACAATCAGTCTGGGGAACTGCAATGCCCAGTCAGCCACCGCCTTCAACTGCTGCGGCAGGCTGTCCCCCGGTGCGCTAGGCGACCGGTACACCAGGAAGACCGCCAACCTCTCCAAGGCCAACCACTCTAGGCCAGCACACTCCATACCAATGATCCTTGGGACAGGGATCGCCCTGAAGGGGATAGAATCCTTTATGAACAGCACCACACCGCCCCCCAACCCTGGGTTTGAGTTTGGTGGATACATGTGAAACCTGGGGGCGAGACCTCGACTTCGCCATCACGCACCTAGGTCTCGGTGATGCAGGCCAGGTCCACCTGCTCAGCCCCGAGAACTGTGGGGGACAAGGAAACCGGAGCTATCAAACAAGCCCTAGTTACTTGGCGATATTGGTTAGAGGGTGCAACTCACCCCTTCCAAGTTTGGACTGATCATAAAAACATTGCCGTATTGTCCACCCCCAGTAAAATGTCTGCTAAACAGCTTTGATGAGCTGATTTCTTCTCCTGCTTCAACTTCACTATCCATTATTTCCCTGGTAAAACTAATCGCCTGGCTGATGCGCTTTCCCGTTTGCCTGACAGAATGGCTGGTGACTCCTCCCTCCGTTCTACTCCTTGCACAGTGTTGTCACTGTCTCAATTGGGGCTGGCAGTGACTCGTGCGCAGACTCGGATCTTGCCTGCCTCTCCGCCTGCTGTTACTCCGACCATACCTCCTGTGTCCTCAGCCCCGCCTACCACTCCCCTCTCAGAGCTGCCTATTTCCCTTCTTGATAATTTTCGTAAAGCTGGTATGAAGGAGGTGCCTTTGGAGGAAGGCGGGCCGTCCTTATCCAAGTTGGATGGTCTTTGGAAAAGAGGTGACTGTTTGTACATTCCGCCCCTTCACGTAGTGAGGTCATTTGTCATGGTCACGATTCCAAGTCCACTGGGCATTTTGGCTTTCTCAAAACTTTGCATTTGATTCGGCGGCAGTTTTGGTGGCACACTATGTGTAAGGACATAGAGGCGTACGTCAGGGGCTGCCCTACTTGCGCTGAGGCTCAATCATTGCCTGGCGAGCCCCATGGACTCCTCCAGCCTATTCCAGTGGCTGACCGTCCTTTGCAAATTTTTTCCATGGATTTTATTACGGATCTTCCTGAGAGTCAGGGAAACACAGTGTTATGGATGGTGGTGGATTTGTTTTCCAAGCAAGCTCACTTTATTCCATGTTCTACCATTCCCTCTGCTCGAAATTGGCCAAGTTGTTTATTCAACATATCTTTCGTCTCCATTTGGCTCCTGATAAGATCATTTCGCATTGGGGCCCACAATTTGTGTGAAAGTTTTGGAAGTCATTTTTGGCGTTGCTGGGGGTGGAGTCTGCCTTATCTTCTCCGTATCACGGCCAATCTGAGGGCCAATCTGAACACATGAATCAGACTCTGGAACAATATTTAAGATGCTACTCTAACTATTATCAAGATAACTGTGCGGATTTGTTGCCTTATGTAGAATATGCTTATAATAATGCCATCCACAGTAGCACCAACATAACTTTGAAGTGGTCTCTGGTTACTCCGCAAAACCCCTCCCCTTCTTAGGACAGGGTCCGATGCAACCACCAGAATTACAGTCCTGGATTCAAGCCATCGTGGATGGTTGGGTTCCTATTCTCATTGCCCTACAAAAAGCTAAGGATACCCAGAAGAAACAAGCTGATAAGCATTGCCAATCTTTTCCTTTGAAAGTCAATGACTGGGTTTATCTATCCACCAAGAATTTATGTGACATTCACAAATATTCTAAGTTGGGGCATAAATTTATTGGGCCTTTCAAAATTGTGCAGGTTCTTAATAATGTGACTGCTCGGTTGGATTTGCCTAAATCACTCAGCAAAATTCACCCTGTTTTTCATTCTAGTTTGCTCAAGCGGGCTCCCGCTTTCGATGCTTGGCATGGACCCTAGGATCGCCCTCCTCCGGTTCTGATTGATGGCGTGCAGTACTATGAAATCAATGCTATTCTTGATTGCCGAATGCACCGCAAACTTTTGCAATATCTTGTTTCGTGGGTAGGGTTTCCAGCGGGCCATGATCAATTGGAGAATGCTTCTGATGTGCACGCCCCCCGATTGGTGATGGCGTTCCATAAGGCATTTCCTGACAAGCCAGGGAAAGGGGGGTCTTACGGGAGGCGGAGTGTCAAGTGCTGGGTGTTTTGACCTTGGTTCCCACCCAACTCTGTGTGCCAACTCTTCTGTTGGTGGATTGCCTGGAGTACAAGCCGGGCCTGTCTGTGTGCTATCTTCTAGTGTGCTTCTTACTATGTGAATTCACTTTGTTTATGATATCTATGCTCGGGTGGGAGAATTGTCTGCTTTTATACTACTGATTGAACTCTGGCAGCCAGAGTTCTCCTGTCTTGCCTATGGATCTGTCTAAGCTAGTGAATAAAGGACTGTTTGAAGTTACTTTGCCTGGACTCAGTCTGTTCGTTACACATCTTCTGTTCCTTTTGAACAAATTTAACAACTTTAACAACATTCAGTGAGAGGTGGGATTACCGGTTTGGTGGAGCCAAAATTTTAGCCACTGGTTCTAGAGAACCGGTCCAAACTGGCTGAATCCCAGCTCTGAACCCATCATGAAACCGCAGGTCCAAGAAGCCAAAATGTTCCTGATGGTATCACCTGTGAAGCCAATTGTTCACCTCCACTATTCTTCTTTAACTCCCTGAGGTATAACTACCCACATCAAAAGAAAAACAAACATACCACAGCTGTTGCAGGTGACAGCAGCAACTCCTTGACAATCCATACTCAGTCATCTTAAATAGCACAGAAACTAATCTATGGGCCTCCCTTTCAAAAAGTCCACTACTCACTCCCCCACAATGTGTTAGCCTTGCCTGTTCAGCCAAGCCCCTGTTCACTGAGCTCCAGGGGTGAGACCTCGTGGCTGAAGCCTCTGTCCCCAGTCAAGTCTCGAACTCACCTTCTAGTCTCTCCCCAAAGATTGATCCTTACTGATAAAAACTGTGTGCGCCACTAGGCCTGCACCACTACCCCTCAGAGGCCCTTTCCACACGGCGGCGGTGCCGGTGGAGGTGTGGGGACTGCTCACACGAGCAGTCCCGGCTCCCTCCCTAGCCAGAGAGGCGCCTCTCAGTCGCCCTCCCTCCCTCACCTGCCTCTCCAGCGTTGTTCTGGAGGGCTGCAGGGACCCGCCCACGCTGCCCTCCGACTCCTGGAGGTCCTCCAGAATGACGCTGGAGAGGCAGGTGAGTGGGAGCGACGGGGAAAGGGGCAGCTTCCCTGCGGTGCAGTTTGCACTGCGTCGACGGGAAGCCGTCCCTTCTCAACAACCTCGCTCGTGGAGCGGGGTGGGAAAATGGCAGCTTCGCGCCGCTGGGAGGAGCAAGGACGGCCCTATGTGAACAGCTCCCTAGGGATGGCAAAAACAGCTCCAGTTTTTGCCATCCCTAGGACGCTGTTTTTGGCCGGAGAGTGCTCAAAAGAGCTGGATGGCAGTTAAAGAGAGCTAGTGACTCACCACAAGCCCCACCTCTCAGAAGCCTGAGGCAAGCACATGCCCCCAAACAAACTCCCCACACAAACAAGTGCCTTCCCAGGCCCTCAAAAACATACACAGTTAAAGATTTAGCTTGGAGGATAACCCCCCTCCCCCAGAGGTCACCTTTTGCTCTTTGTTCTGCTCCCTTCTGCATGTGTGTGTGTGTGTGGGGGGGGTGTTTCTGCTACCAAGTTGCTTTCAACTTAAGGTAGCCCTCTGAATTAATGACCTCCAAAGCATGCTGTCATGAAAAGCCTGGCAAGCTGAATAGAAAGGCTCAAGCCAACGGTTCCCAACTTGTCTTCATTTGTGTACCACTTGGCAACTCGTTTCCCTAAAATTGTACCCCCATATTAGCAAAGCCCATTATGTAATTTTTTTCACATACCCCCAAATGCATTTTTTCACATACCCCCATTCACCCCAGGTTGGTAATCACTAGCTTAAGCTATAGTAAAAAGTGTTAGTTTTTTTGTGTTCACAAAACTTATTTCTGAGATCACGGGGTTTCTGCTAAAAACATAGCTTGTTATCTGATTAGAGTATTTTGCAGACTTTCCTATGAAAACAGCTATCACTTGCCAATCAATCCTGCCACCTGTGAGAGGCTGTGCTCATTTCCCCATGCCCTCCCCACCCGTGCATGTTCTGGGTTTATCCGTTTCCCTTCCCCTCCCACTTGTTCACTTTTCCTTTGGCCAGACAGGGGCGCTTGGATGCGGTCAAAGGCTTCACTGCAGAGATAACTCTTTGCAAACTTAGCTTTTAACCTATGAAGTCAAGGTCTAAACAAGCTTGAGATCCAGAGCCCACGCACCATGAAAACAATCATTGCTGCCTATTCCCAGAACCAGAGTGGTAAGGAAATGACCAGTGAATGGGGACTGCAGCTGAAAATGTGTCTATGGGAAATGTGTCTTTTGCTGGGGCATTCTCAGAGTGAGTTGTTTAGCTTGTGTACATCTGTTTTCAGAGCACCAAACAGGTCTGACATAGAAGCATATGGGAAGAATTTGGTTCTGATACCAAACTACTTTCATATCAAAGGAGATTTCTAACTACTGTATTGAAATAAAAGGGGACGCAAACTGGGATTTTGGCCAGTAAGAATTACCTTGTCCTGTTTGGGTTCTGAATGCCTTCAAATTAGTCTGGAAATTTGATTTTGAGAGATAAAACCTTTTGTTGATTAATGTAAAGTGCTATTAAGACTCAACTTATTTTTTGTACTCCTCAAGCACACAAACCAGAAATAACTGCCTTCGGTAAATGCGAAAATTTAGAGCAAAGAAAATTTTGAGCAAAGAATTTTTTTTAAATGCTTGGAAGAATATTTTGTTGCTGTAATTCATTTCAACTGTGCTTGGGAACTCTGTGCAACAAAAGCTGAAATAAAAATTATGGTATCTTATAAATTCTAAGAATATTTTCCTGGAAGTGAGCCCTATTGGATGAACTGGAGTTTACTTCTATGTAGACATGCTTAGAATGTTCTTCATGCTCTAACATGCTATTTTCTTGTAAGGACAAGTATTGAGTAACTTCATTTCTGGTATTATTTTTGATCAGACAATGTTATTTATCTCCATGCCACAAGTGGCTTTCACTCTCCATTTCTACACACTAATCATTTGTTAAAGAGACACAACATTTTTCTCCAGGCCGGTTGGCAACATGTGCTCTTCTGTGGCCAAGCAGGGCTTTGAATTGAATCCTAATCTGACAACTGATCCCCTCTGCTGAACTGGATCCCTTATGAGCCACTCTCTGTCCTGGCAGTTTCTAAGACAAAATATTTCAGATCTGTTACATCAGGGGTGTCCAGCTCTGGCACCTCAGATGTTCATGGACTACGATTCCCATCAGCCCCCGCCTTTCTGCAGGCCTGGGGAGGGAAGAAGCTGGCCTGCAGGGGGGCGGGGCTCGGATACCCCCTGTCCCCATTAGCAGTACACCACTGCTGCAACTTTCCAAAATGGAGACTGCGTGGCTACCACAAAGAGGCAGGAGGACAAAATAGCAGGTTGCCTTGGATGTGGGGGGAAAACCTAAGGGGGAAAAATGGGATAAACCGGAAAACCCCACTGCAAATCAAAGTTAGGGAACTGACTGCTTTTCAGCGGCAGGATAAGTAGTCTAGGCGTAAATAGTCTATGCTCACCCAAGACTGGCTCTTGACTTTGAAATCAGACTCCTTTTCAAAAAGAGGCACGAACAAACTCCGGTTTTGTTCTCTTCTCCGTGACATCTGTACAGTTAATGTTTCACAGGGTTAGCTAAGAGGAAGGAAAATATAGAAGCAAAGTGATCCTTTGTCATGAGACAAAGGCTGAAGCCAAGGCTGAATCACAGGCAGTATCTTGGCCTGAGGCCTCTCTTATCAGTCACAGTGGGACAGACTATGAGGCCTAGGTAGGTCTAGTGAAATTGTCTTGAAGGGCGGAGCCTTTGGCCAGCCTTGCTATCAAATAAGAGATATGTGGCAAATTTGTGGTACATTTCAGAAGCTGTAGGTTTTGGGAAACCTGCTAGCAAAATCACCAGCCTCCGTCTCCCACAATGCCAGGGTCTCAAACTCTCCAACATGCTAACTAGGCACAACCTTGTTCTAGAGAGCTCTCCATCCTCCAATGGTCCTGATTTTAAATAGCTACATTATGATCTGTCTTGAAATATGTGGCAGTGGCAGTTAACATTCATCACTAGATACCAACACACATAATTCTACTCTGAACAATGTGGACCAAAACATCCTCACAACAGGGTCATGTCCGTGCAGATAGATATTTCCACAATCCAAAATAAACAAAGGTGTGGAGATTTTGCCTCCCTCTCAGCCCCCTCCCCAAATCTATGTAGGACGGAGGAAAGGAAAGTGAAGGGGGTCAGGCACTAGAGGGAAGGGAGGAAGCGGGCAAGGGTAGAAATGGCAAGGGGGGCAAAGGGAGGACTGGACAAGAAACAGTGGGTGGGGGAACTGAGGCAACTGAAAAGGAAGAAAGAGAAAGGAAGACTCGGTTGAAGGAGGAAAGAGGAACATGGCACAGGGAGGAGGACAAGTAGAAGGGAATGAGATTTCTTGAACTTTTGCCCAACAGCAGTCCAAGCAGCAGCAAAATAGGAGGAAGAGACCAGGAACGAGGCCGCTCCGCCACAGCTGAGAGCAGTTCTCTAACCAACCACCCCGTTGGGCACACAGGAAAAAGACATGGCCGAGTGTACCAGACATCTCCCAGCAGCACTGTTGTCAATGCCAGCTCTATGGCACAGGATAGGAAAGACTGCAGGAACAGACATGACACAGGTCTCTCATGGCCAACACTGCTGGTTTCCCACACAACGGAATCCTGAGACAGCCCCCTCAGTCCCAAAGGTGCATCGCGTGAGCACAGTGGGGGTTTTGTCCTGCCTGCCAACAGACAGAGGATGGCATCTTCTTGCCAACTGGCTGCCCCCATATAGTTTTGTTGGCAGACCTCCCTGCCTTAGACTTCTTTAAATATAAAAGCAAGGAAAGTAGACACAAAAATACATGATCTGCAAATATTTTTTTAAACTTCTTTCTTTGGTTGGTCCACGGCCAGAAGAATATTCTTAAGGAGCACTCCTATGCAGAGTTGCTCCAGTCTAAGTCCACTGAAGTTAATAGGCTTGGATTGAAGTGACTGCCTAGGATCGCACTGCTAGAAAGAGTTCCTCCTCCCCAGCCTTTTTTTGTCCTGTCATGTCAAGCAAGTTATTAGCTTTTTTGTTTGGAAATAAATTATGCCATTTAGGTTTCAAGTTCTACTAGTCTATCCTAGCAACAGCATTGCTGGAATAAATATAGAGTTTAGGGTTTAGAGGGCTGTATGTTTACACCATTTTTCTTTCTATCCTTACTCAATTTGGTGCTTGAACAGACTATGTATAGTCTTTATTTTCAGAGGGCAGCTGTATTAGACTGCAGTAGAACAGCTCAATTTGAGCAACCTTAGAAACTAACAAGAGTTTGGGGGTGTAAGCTTTTGAGAATCAAACAAAGCTACTTTTGCCAGATACAAGCTGCATTGGGGATCTCTGAGTCCTTATATCCTTTTGAGTAAGAGAGAAGGACTCAGAGATCTCTATCTTGTTGGTCTCTAAGGGACCATTGGGCTCCATTCTAGCTGTTCTTTTTATTTTTGTTTATTGAACTTTCTTACATTTTTGAACTTTCCAAGTTCTGTAAACAAACTGCCCCTTTTGGTCAGCCTATCTAAGCAGAGGTTTAAAGAGAAGACTATGGGGGCACTTGCCGCCCCTTGAGCGTGACAGCTCCAGCAAGTGTGCAATCAGTTGTCCCTACGCTAGCTTGTAGGAGTGAAGTGGGGGAGGCCAGAACTAGCTGGCACCTCTGAATGACCGTGTGCTGCCTGGAAAGATCTGTCTAGTGGGTGATTTTCTCAGATTTGTTGGTTGTAGCTGCTACTATACCAGAAGAAAACAACGTGATGCACCTTTGCCGCACTACAAATTATATTATTGTAGTTCCAACATATACCAAGTGAAATAGACACTACACAGGCTCATCAAACACAGTGCTGGAACTACAATAATATAATTTGTAGTGCGGCAAAGGTGCATCACGTTGTTTTCTTCTGGTATATTAGTGGTTGTTGCACCGGTTACTATTGTATGTAGCTGTTACTACCCTGTTACTACCCAGTAAGAATCCTGGTACCCCAGAAGGGACATGGGAAACATTGCCAAGTGGGTACCTGGATGGCCAAAGGACTTTTCTGACCTGCTGGAACTAAGACAGCAGGGACGTAGGTATAGATTTTTTATGGGGGGGGTCAGGGTGGGGCCACACCCACACCCGCCCCTAGGGCATGGCCACACCTCCCCAAGCCCCGCCCCTGGCCTAGCGCTTATAAAAGCAGCTCTCCGAGGCCGGGGACAGCAGACTCCCCTGCCCTGCCCTGCCCTGCCCTGCCCTGCCAATCAGCAGCCGGCAGTTCCTTCTGCCCTCCCCTCTGGGCAGAGGCATAGACGGAAAATGGAGCCTGGTGCAAAATCTGAGCCCCCCCCCCCCCCGGGGCAGCCGCTGTGATGCTGGAACCCACCCCCCAACAGCATCACTTCCAATGGTGTTTAAACTAGAGAGCCCAAATTCTCCTTTTAAATCCACCTTAAAGGGAGAATCTGGGGTCCCTAGTTAAACAACATTGAAAGTGATGCTGTTTGGGGTGGATTATCCCCCACACTGAAACAGCATCACTGTCAATGTGGCATAGTGGTTAAGAGCAGGTGCATTCTAATCTGGAGGAACCAGGTTTGATTCCCTGCTCTGCCACTTGAGCTGGGAAGGCTTATCTGGGGAATTCAGATTAGCCTGTGCACTCCCACACATGCCAGCTGGGTGACCTTGGGCTAGTCACAGCTTTTCGGAGTTCTCTCAGCCCCACCCACCTCACAGAGTGTTTGTTGTGAGGGGGGAAGGGCAAGGAGATTGTAAGCTCCTTTGAGTCTCCTACAGGAGAGAAAAGGGGGAATATAAATCCAAACTCTTCTTCTTCTTCTTAACTGAGGACCTCAGATTCTCCTTTAAATCCATGCCAAAGGGGGTGGATTTAAAAGGAGAATCTGGGGAAATTTGGGGGGTGCCTGCTGTCATGGGTGCAATTGTTAAGTTAGAAGCACCAAACTTTCAGGGTATCTTTATGAGACTCTTCTAATGATACCACCCAGGTTTGGTGAAGTTTGGTTCAGGGGTTCCAAAGTTATGGACCCTCAAAGGTGTAGCCCCATCTCCTATTAGCTCCCACTGGAAACAATGGGGGATGGGGCACCCCCTTTGGGTGTCCATAACTTTGGACCCCCTGAACCAAACCTCACCAAACCCAGGTAGTATCATCAGGAGAGTCTCCTGAACAATCCCTGAAAGTTTGGTGCTGCTAGCCCAGGGGTTGGGAACCCGCGGCTCACGAGCCGCATGCGGCTCCTCTGCCGCTGTTCTGCGGCTCCATAAGCGGAGCCGCCGGGCCCATCTTCCCCCGCCCTGCAAGCAGCAGGGCAGGCGCATCCCTTGCCCGCGGCCGGCCAGGCCGCGCCGCGGGCTTTGCCTGCTGCCCGCCTCGCTCATTGCGAGGCGGGTGCTTTCCCGGCGGGCGGCCAGGCGGAGCTGCCGGGCCCATCTTCCCCCGCCCTGCAGGTGCGGGGGGGGGGCGGGCGGGGGGGGCGAGCGAGCAAGCAAGTGGGCGGAGGGGGGCGTGCGAGCGAGTGGGGGGGTGAGCGGGGGAGGGTGAGCCAAATGGCTCTTTGAGGGAAAAAGGTTCCCGACCCCTGTGCTAGCCCAAACAATGCGCCCCCTGCAGGCCAAAAACCGGAAAAACACTAAAATGTTTTTAAAACCCACAAACGGAGGGGCGGAGCTTCGGACATGAATGAGGGGAGGTTGAACCCGAGAACCCCCCCCTTACCTACATCCCTGTTAAAGACAGACCTTTTTAAGGGTGCTGCGTATTGTCCTGGCCACTGAAAACTGAACAGCTGGCACTGTAATGTTCTTATAAAATTCACATTGTGTGTCTTCCATACTATGGACAATTCTGGCTGCTTCATCACAAAAATGTGGAAAGGTGCAGGAAAAGGCATTTAAAATGGGCTTTATATATAGGGGGAAAACCAGTAAATTGGGAATTTTGGGTTGTGAAAAGACTAGCTACCTCAATAGCCCTGAGGAGGGCAGAAATGCAGGTTACAAATTTTCAAATAAAATAAATAACATAAAAGCAGATGACCACAGGGAGACACAACCAAGAGTTCGTCGATGCCATGGTGCTGATGATTGCTTGAGAATCCTCATCAGGACTGCTGATTCTGAAATGGTAAAAGCATGACATAGAAAGATTATTAGTATAATACCCAGTCTTCAGTAGCTACAAAACCACAGTCAGATCTTGGATTCCTCCTGGCTACCAGTGGATGCTGATCACTGGTTTTGTCTGCACCCAAAAACAGATTGCCTCGGCCAGAAGCCGGGACATAATCCTGGCCACCCAGCGCTTCAAAGGCTCTAGGTGTGCTGGCAGCAGTTTACTTGTCAGGTCTGAGTAGTCCATTGAGCAGCGCTGTGAGCAAGTGGAGGAAGCTCGGACCTTGATGGAAAAATGCTCTAATTTCTCTCATCGTTCATTGTGAGTGCGTGTGTGTGTGTGTGGGGGGGGGGGGGTTGTCGCCAACATCCCTTGTGAGCCTGTCTCCTTTCAGATATTTCCAGTGAAAAGTATAGCTGGCATTAAAAATTGGTTCCTTATATTAGGCATTCTGCTGGCATACTGGCCTCCAAGTTCCCCACCAAGGACCCTGTCTGATCAAGCAGAAACAATCTAGGTTTCATGCTGGAGACCCCCAGACTGATTGTTCCCAGTGATTTCAGCATATGCACGTGGGCCAGTATAAGGTTTTGTAACTTATCTGGCCACTCTGGTATGAAGTCACCCCCCCCCCCCACCGCCCATGAAGGTCCGTCCTTAGTCTTAATCTTTTGCATTCATATGGAATGCATGTGATGATGACAGTGTCAGGCACTGGAGGGGGGGCGGCTAACAATACCAAAGCAGGGAGTCTTCTTTATGCATCCCTGTGCCCTGTTCATATGCACCCTACTCTGCTAGCAGATCACCAGCTGGGAAGTGATGCCCAGCCACACGGAGTAGATTTGTTATTAGTTGGGTCTCATTCAAAACTTTCACGAGCCATTTTTCTCCCTTGCTGAACTGAAGGCAGCTTATAGTATAAACAAAACATTATGAAAATGCAATAAAATGACAATTATAAAACCCTTAAAAAGTCAGCAGTTTTAAAACCAAAAAGGGCTGCCAATAATAAAAGCTAAATCAATCAAACTGCAGCCCTTAATTAAACTGTCTTCAGCTGCTGCCTGAAGATCAACAATGAGGGGGCCAGGTCTACCTCCTTCAGCAGGCTCTTCAATAGTTGTAAGTCTGCCACCATTTTTATTTGTATTCTGAAGTAAAATGTTGTGTACCTTGTCCTTGGAAACTCTTTTTTTCTAAAGCCTTTCTATCTCACACACATACCCTTTGCCCTTTTAGTGTTTGTGGCTCTGGGTATAAATCTGTCTGCCTGGAGACTCAAGGAGATGGAGACAAACAGAAATTGTATTGTGCAATGGCACAACAGTACTTCTGACTGCAGTATTGGGAGTGTTCTCACCATGTTGCCTGATTCTCCAGGGATTCCATGAAACTCTATAGTAAAAACCATAGAGACTGGCAAAAGTTCTAGGTTGCTGCATGATGTGATATTGTTACCGCTGCTGCTCAGGTAATATTAAATGATTACAGCTCAGGCAACATAGTGAGGCGCAGGAAGCCTGTGTTCTTCAAAAGCCAAGTATTTTATTCAGAAGTGCTTGCTACAGCTCAGGCAGGGGAATCGTGCCTTCGTAGCCAAGTGCAAGAACTTTTATACACATACATCAAAAGGGGCAAGGGGGCAGGTAAGGGGGCAACAATAAGGAAACATCAACACATACAAGAAAAGGTACAATTACAACTTTGTTAATGGGATCCTGAGATCTCGCTATCAGGCGTCTTCCTGCGAGACTTTACGATAGTGCTGAAACAGAGAGCGCCGAGTGTCCATTCATAAAACTGGGTGAGGCTGTTAACGCACCCAGGTATCTGGTTATCAGATGGGCTGCTTCCTTGAGGCTCCTGCTCCTCAGTCCTGCAACAAAAGAAAGTTCAAATGGTCCAATGGTGATCTTGGCACGTTCTTCAATGGCTGGGATATCTGGGGTGCCGTCATCAGATTCAATTTGTAAATCCAAAGGGGTCTTTGTTTTCGCTAAAGAGATCTACTGAGTTTTGGCCCAAACTGAATTCCAAGGCTAGCTTCCTTGGCTTTTAATATCAGCTGCTATGAGCTATTGCTTTTACCAACAGATGTCTAGAATGACATATTTAAACTTAAACATTAGAGGAAATCTTAAAGAACTTCCAATATAGTACAAGCACATATACGTATAAGCAAGAGTATCCTAAATTAACAGTAATCAGCCCTTTGGGGGTTGGGCGGTATATAAAACCCATAAATAAATAAAATAATAAACCTTAAATCAACTGGAGAACCTAGCTAAAGTATAAGCCTAAACATTGGGCAAATAATAAATCCAACACTGAGGGGGCTTAAAAGCAAGAAGGAAACCATGTAAAACATTGGCACAATCACATATACCCATCCTTTCCAGGCCTTATGGAGGCTTTTAGACAACACTGGTTTCTTTGGTCTGATCATTAAGCAAGTGTAGTTCAGCGATAGGCTCAGGAAAATATTTTTTCCTATTTTCTTGGCCGTAACAATATCACTTTGAGTTCCCAGCTAGAAGTGATGTTGTGGCATCACATGATGCTGTTCCCTCCATTCTCCCCCTGCTGCTCCAATAAACACCAGAGGCAACAGGGAGGACAGCACTAGCCAGCTGGCAACCATATTGCTGACTGTAACGCTTTGTGCATCTAAGTGGGCTCTGCTTTATTCCACAATACATGTGTGCCAGAGGCATTTTTGTTGTTGACTGGGCATGATGCACAATGTCTGTGGGGGTGCGCTTCAAGGGTGAAATGCAGAACCTGTGTCTGATAAGCCCAGCTGTGGAGGGAGGTGTCTGTGGGCACTGGTGATAAGGAAAGCCAAGTCAGCAGGTGAGTGTGACCTGACCGGGCACAAGCAGGGGCTGTGGTGCCAACAGCATTTCCTTTTCAGGGAGTCGTGCCAGCGTCCAGGCTGCCCTTCACACTCTGCTCGATGTCCGCTGGCCTTCCCCCCAACATGTCAAGGCCTGCACCCAGCTGCTGTCAGTCCTCCAGTGGGTTCTCAGTTTCCTGCTGATGGGTAAGTAGTTCGTGTGGATGAGGAGATAGACGGATTTCTTTCCTCTGCTGCCTAATTTTGATTAATTTTCCCTGCTTCTGTTTGTCATGGGGAACGCAAGAAGAAGCATCACTCAGTTACTGGCAGTTGTATCCAGCTCTGCCATTGTGCGTGGGCTGCGTGCACCAACACCTCCACAACCAGAAGGGATCGGAAGGAAGCAAACAAGCTCAGTTGTTCAAAAGCCGAATTCTGCCCCCAGTGCCCTCACCTGTGCCCCAGCAGGGGCATCCCGGCCTGCCTGACGCTCGGAGAGTCAGTTCTGGGGAATTAGCTGTACAGTTCTGTTGTTGTTAAGTGTAAGGGAAGTAACACTGGAACAAAGAATCTGTTCGCCTGGGTGTGGCCTGGCCTGGAGCCGGGGTCGCCAACTCTGGGTTGGGGGAAAGCTGGAGATTTGGGAGGTGGAGCGTGAGGGGGGGGCTGAGGAGGGGAGGAACTTCAGTGAGGTTTAGTGCGGGACAGTTCAGCATTTTCTCCAGATGAATTTTCTCTGTCACCTGGAGATCATTTGTAACAGCAGGAGATCTCCAGCTATCACCTGGAAGTTGGCAAACCTACCTGGAGCCCATGTGTGAGCTATTTTACACTGTGTTTTCCCCGTTAAGCAACTTTTCCCGTTGAAGATGCCCACTGGCTTGCACACAGGCGATACAGAATGGATGGATTTTTATTTTCCCTGTAAATACCTATGGGTGTTCAAATCTGCCTATCCACAGGATACTAAAAATGGAGGAAACCCCTTTTCTTCTTTGGCTAGCCTGCATACAGGCCTGACCCAAATTACCCCATGTACAGGTTACTCATTTGTGTGTGTGTACGTGTGTGTTTGAATAGCTAGTGTGTGAAGGCCAATCCACCTCCTTCAATTTTTAAAATAGAAGAAATAGCCAATGGGTCATCGAACTGCCCCCCCCCCCCCCGCACACCCACAGAGCTCGTGGCTCTTCCACACTTTCAAGCATGATCTGGAAATGGGACTACCATGGATGCCCTAGTCCAAGGGCCTCCTGGTAAGAGGAAGAGACCCCAAAACTTAAAAGTCTGAGGTCTGCACCCCAAACCCCAGAGCTTCCAACCTTCCTGGGAATACAAATAAGAAAGTCACCCCTGTGAAGTGGACCACTTGCCGAGTGAATTCCTCAAAACAAATTAGCCTAGTGGCATGTAGACAACGGCCCAGGACTGGATTTTGATTGAAACTACCTGAAGACAAAACACCTCAAAATATAATTAAAGGAAATTTATTAAAATTGCAGAAGAATATAAATTAGAGAATATTAGCAGGGAGGGAAACAATAAAAAAACCTAAACCAGAAATGGCTGACTACATCATGAAATAACATTGGTCCAAAAGGCAAGATTCAAACCCAGCCCAGCTGCATCCTTCAGCTTCACAAAAAGCCACTCTGTCCTGAGCAACACCCTAAGAAGGAGTCAGGGAGCCACAGTTTTGGTGCCAGGAGCACAATTGTCAGGATCCAGAAAGTGAACTGAGGAACCAAAGCCCAGGTACCAAGAAGCACAACTTGCTGGGCTGGATAACCAAACTTTATGGGCAGAAGATCTGAAGTGGGTCGGGCCCATCCATGCCTGGTGGTCCAGGACAATCACACAGCCCTGTTGATGACCAGGTGGCCTTAAGGCTCCGAATGAGATAGCAAGGTTGGATTTATTCTGCATCCACAAACCCTCCCTTCTCAGGAGCACGCCACAATTGTTTCATCGGTTTCATCAGGGAGCAGCAGTGGCGAAGGAGGTTAAGAGCTTGTGTCTCTAGTCTGGAGGAACCGGGTTTGATTCCCAGCTCTGCCGCCTGAGCTGTGGAGGCTTATCTGGGGAATTCAGATTAGCCTGTACACTCCCACACACGCCAGCTGGGTGACCTTGGGCTAGTCACAGCTCTTCGGAGCTCTCTCAGCCCCACCTACCTCACAGAGTGTTTGTTGTGAGGGGGGAAGGGCAATGAGATTGTAAGCCCCTTTGAGTCTCCTGCAGGAGAGAAGGGGGGATATAAATCCAAACTCTTCTTCTTCTTCTTCTTAATTGGTTGGAATGTGGCACCTTGCTTTGGAGACTTAGGGAGACAAACTGGAGACCACATTTTACTTCCAACATTGATCTCCTTATTAGTTCTAAAGGTCAGAACTCTGCTACATTGCAAGCACACTTCGTAGTTAAATTCCACTCTGTTGTAAAATAGGCCTTAAGCCTGAACCAGGATTTGTAAGAACAGTCTTGTCGAAGGCTTTCACGGCCAGAATCACTGGGGCGCTGTGTGGTTTCCAGGCTGTGTGGCTGTGTTCTAGCAGCATTCTCTCCTGACGTTTCACCTGCATCTGTGGTTGGCATCTTCAGATCCTCTGAAGATGCCAGAGAGTTCCAGAGAGAGATCCAGAGAGATTCCAGAGAGATCCTCTGAAGATGCCAGCCACAGATGCAGGCGAAACGTCAGGAGAGAATGCTGCTAGAACACGGCCATGCAGCCCGGAAACCACACAGCGCCCCAGGAAACTGTCTACTGGAACTCAGTTTCTTGACAGGAACTGCTCTACATGCCTACAGTGTGAGAAAAAGGTACTGGTGAGAAATTAATATGTGTGCAATTTTAAAAGAATGAAGCAGCCCCCTGACACGTTGGGAAATTCCAGAATCAGCTCTCCTGTGTGAGTTAAAAATGTATTTCTAGCAACCAGGTAGAGTTGCCAGCTCTGGCTTGGGCAATCACTGGAAATTTGGGGACAGTGGCTAGTGGAGGGCAGAGCTGGCGAGAGGAGGACGCCCAGTGGATGTGTGATGTAGAACATCTGTTTGTCCTAGACTCCATGGAATCCCTTGGCATCCACCCTCCGAAACCCCAGGGGAGCTGATCTCTGTAGTCTGAAGGCCGTTTGTACTTTCAGGAGAACTACAGGCCTGTTGGGAACACGACAGCCAGGCTTTGCTCAAACATTCTGGCCTGGCCTGTCAGTCCAAGGCCATGTGGCAACGAGGTGTGAATGGCAGAGCTTTGTGCCCTTCTGTCAACCCCCCCCCCCCCCCCAGTTGCCCAATTCTCCCTCTGGTTGCAAAATCTTCTTGCCTCCTGCCCAATAAATGAGAATCGCCTGCCCTTGAGTGGCAGACCTAGAACTGACCTCTCTGGCCATCTGAATCAAGTCCTCAGAGAGCCCTCCAAGTTTTGAAAACCTTGTGAAATTTGTGCTGAGGGCACCCTGAGGGGGCAGCGCCCAGGAATCCCCGGCCTCCCTGACAGCAGAACTACGCGTGACAAATCTTGGCTGTTCCCAGTCCCACTGTTTGCTCGTAACATGAACATGTTGAGTGTGAGGTCCATTGGCAGAAAAGCACTGATGAGCAGGAGGGGGTGGCTAACATGCAACTCCCCCTGCCCAGCTTTTAAAAAAAAATTAAGTGGAAAGGAGGAGAATGTGTTACAGGAGATATACTTAAAAATGTGCTAGCAAAGGCCATCACAAAATTTGCAAAAAATTATCATTCCTCTCTCATTCTCTTGCTATGTGTTGCATGATTAGTCTCCAAATAAGATTTGATGCGTAATGTGTATAATTATCCTGGTTGTTGATTATGCTACCTTTCTCTACCAAACTAGCATTAATCATTAATTTCTGGGGTTTCTAAAAATGTCTAGGACTTCCAAAAGGAGGTCTCGTGACCCTTAATAAATATAGGACTTCATTACACTATTATTTGAGAATGATTTTTTTGCAGTCTAAAAGGGAAATAATTGATCCCACCCCCACCTGTGAGGTGAGCAAACCGTAAACCCCCTCCCACAATCACTCCTCAGTGCGCCACAGAGAGAAGCACATCTGACCATGACATGCTTCTGAAGATGCCAGCTGCCATCTCGAGAGCTCAGGCTACCTTGAGGCTTTGCTTGGCGTGGCCGGGGTGCTGCCAAGGAGCAGTCTCAGATGCAGGAGGTCTTGGATGTCGCGTCCACCCTTTGTGGGTTCCTGTGGTGCCTGACCCCTCTCCACCAGCAGCACCCTCTGGGCCTGTGCAGAGGGGTCACCTTTGCCAGCATGGCCATCCCTTGGAGCGGCAGGATCACGGCTAACCTCCTTTCACCTTCCACATTGACCTGGCGCTGTGCCCGGGTCTGCCTGCCCAGGGGGAGGGGGCTTCCTCATTCTATCCTCTGGTCATCCTTCTGGTCACTCTGGAACTGCCCCCTCCATGCTGCAGTCTTTGAAGTTTAGTTCCAAAATGGTACTGATTCAGCTGCATTATGTATCAGTTGGAGTTTCCAGATCAGTCTCAAGGGAAGCGCTGCATAGAGTGAGTTACACTGGTCTACTATCCCCTTCCCTCCCCTCCCTTGCATTCCACCCCTCACTCCCCTCCCCCTCGTCCTGCTAGGGTGGGTGGGCCATGTCCAGATGCCAGGTCCCCTCCCCTCCCTTGCATGCCACCCCTCACTCCCCTCCCCCTCATCCTGCTAGGGTGGGTGGGTGGGCCATGTCCAGATGCCAGGTCCCCTCCCCTCCCTTGCATGCCACCCCTCTCCCTCCCTTCGCTAGATTTGTTGTATGGAATTTGGATTGTGGGCAGGGTTAGTGGCATGGATCGTTGTAGCTAAGTCAAACTGGTGTAGATAGAGGGCAGGTGCTTTGCCTTGTGAAGATGATAAAATGCCAGACACTTGACATTTGTGTCCTGTGCCTCCATAGATAAGGTGGCATCCAGGATCATTCCCAGACTCCCAACTTGTTGGCATAGGTGTTTGTTGCACCCCATCAAGAGTTGGGAGCTGGCAATCCCACCTGTCCCCTCCCGACGCAGCCACATGACCTCCGTCTTTGATGGATTTTATTTCAGCTGGATCTGCTTTAACCATTTCACCACAGCCTCCAGACAACTGGCCAGTTTAGCTGGGGGGGGGGTATCTGGCCATCATCCATCAGCTGATAGAGCTGAGTGTCATCAGCATACTGATGGCAAACCAGCCCAAAACTCTGGAGCAGTTTGGCAAGGGAGCACATGTGGATGTTAAACAACACTGGGGAGAGGATAGCCCCTATCTGTAAGATTCAGAAAATAAGACTGCTGCCCTTCCATTTTCATGGCTTCTGGCATCATCTAGAAACTGCAGAGACATTCAGCGGCACCTGAGAAGAGGGCTGTCCTCCCTCTGCCCCCCCCCCCCAATCCATTTACTGCTAGTTGGACTTCATTTGTACTATATCCAGCTCTGGGGTCTGTGCTTGGTACAGGTATAGAACAGGGCAATGAAAATGATTGATATCACATACACACACACACCTCCTTGCCCCCTCAGGAGCTTCCCTGCTCCATATCTGAGTGGGGTTCTCCTCAGAGAAAACTACCAATGTTACTATGTTATAATTAATTCCAGGACCTTGGCACAGATTCCCTAACTTAAATCTGTCCTTCCTGGCCCTCAGCTCACTTTGAACTGGCCCTCAGCTACCAGAGAACAGAGCTACCAGAGAACAACTGTTTGCTCTGGCTCTCAATTCAGTAGTCCCCTCAGAATTCCCTGTCCTCTGGCTATAGAGCACTGTGCAGTTCTCTCTGCAATCCTGTGGAGTTCTGTCTGTATATGTTACAGTCAGCCATGGGCATAAACTTCAGAAGAGCAGAGGGATATGGCCTCCACCATAGCAGACATGCAGCCAAGCAGTACAAGGCAGAGCCAGTTAGAGGTGTAGCAGGGGGAAATGGCACCCAGGGCGAAATGGCACCCCCATGGACCCTATGCCCCCCCTGTGCCCCCGTGCCCCACTTACCTGAGCCGGGGGTGGTCCAGGGCAGCCTGGTGGAACCTGGCAGGGCAGGGCCAAGAGGTGCTAGGCTGTGGCCTCCATCAGGCCTGGTGAGGAGGGGGCAGGCAGAGGGGCACCCTGCAGTAGATTTTAGTAGATTGGACCCATTTCCCTGCTGGCACAATGAGTGGGTGGACTCTTCTCATGTGCCAGCCCCACGGTTGGTAAAAGCTTTCCATCGCGCCTACCCTGATCATCCTCGCTCGGGAGGGGGGCCTTAAAGGAGGCAGAATGTCAGGCCTCAGCCTGTCAGTCGGGGGGGGGGCCTTTGCAAGGGAACGGTGAGGCTTTCTTCTCTGCAGGTGTCCAGTTATCGCTCTCCCGCTGTCTGCGGCCCTGGAGCCAGGAAGAGCAGTCGCGTATCAAGTGTGAACTGTTCCCAGCTCTCTTGTGCTTTGTTCTAGGGGTATAGAGCCGTTTGGCTACGGGGGGTGGGGGGGTGGGAGCTCTGGGGGACGTAGGCAGAGTGTTTTGCGCAGGATCATCAGAATCGTCTTTGCTGATATTTACCTTTCACTTCGAAATAAAGACTTTAGAGCAAATCTACAGTTTCTATTATTTTCGGACCTGGGGGTCTGACACATTATTGGTAATTTTTTTAAAATATAATATTATATGTATACTTTTGTGTCCTCTCTTAGTTTTTAGTAACTATGATTAGATTCTTTTTTTCTGTTCTAGTTTCTGTCTAAAAAGGGGGGGGAGTTTAAAGGCTATCTCTCGTTAGAGGCAATCTGTGTCTGAATACTAGCAGCCAGGGTCAGGCAGTGAGCCCGGGGGGTGGGGGTGGGGGTGGAGTGTCGATGGGGTCCTGCTTAGGCAGTGCTGTGAGGTCTCTGATCCTGGGCCTGGTGGAACCATCTTGGTCCAGTGAAAAGGAAACCATGAAGTCCTCCTTCTCCAGGCTTTTGGAATACTAAAGACCTGTCTTGCCTAAGCCTCACTTGCTGCCCGCCTGAATCCTGGTCTCTCTGGCCATGCCCTGGCTGGCACTTGCCGGCGGCACAGCTGCTGCCCCCTTGACCTGTCAGCTGGTCTCAAACAAGGCTCGGCTTCCAAACACAGCCTCCGATAACTGAGGAGATGCTTGTGGGGCTTCTGCCAAGGGAAGGGGAGCTCTGGCCAGGGGCAGGGAAATGGATGACTGACTTCTTTTCTTTCCTCAGGGACAGTTTTCCTGCTTCTCTTCACCTGTCTGTTTTTCACCAGTTTCTGGCCTCTTCCTGCTCTCTACATGTCCTGGCTTATTTTTGATTGGGGCACACCTGAAAAAGGTAAGAAGGTATCCGAATCTAACAATTGTGGCTTCTGTTGAAAATGCTTCTTCCTCCTTGAATGTCTGTTTGCTCGTTTTCATGGGTCTGGTTCTGACATTTATTGCTACTGGCACTTTGTGGCTGGTTTGTCCATTAAAGCATCTCCCCCTCCCCCCCAGGCCCCAGCAGGGGATGGGGGATGGGGGATGGGGGATGGGGGATGGGGGATGGGGGATGGGGGATGGGGTTGCCAGCTTTGGGGGTGGAGCCTGGGAACAACAGGGGCCTCAGTGGGGTGCAGGGTCCCAGAGCCCCGTGTGCAAGGCATCCAAGGGGAGGGATCTCTTTATCTGAGGATGAGCTGCCATTCCAGGGAATCACCAGATCCTACCCTGGAGGTTGGTGCTTTAGGAAAGCATTAGGACAGCCCCAAAGGCCGAAGCACCAGCTGCCGTCCCTCACTGCTCCTCCAGGGGGAGAAAGCAAACTGGGCTGCTGCTGCTGCTGCACGGAGGAGGGCCGGCTGGCCGGCCGCTGCCTCTGTGTTCTGGCCACAGCTGTCACTTTTGCTGAGCAGGTTCACTCGCCATGCACCTTGCCTGGCACTTTGAACTTGGCCATTTGGGGGCAATCAATGCTAGACCCACAGATAGGTGAGTGCCAAGAGTGAATATTCTATTACGAAGGAATAAAGATCAGTGGCAACCCCATACATGCAGCCACTGCAGTCAGCCAGGTGAGAGTGTTTTTAGATGTTCACATGCCTGAAATTTCACACCCGGCCCAGGTAAAACACCTTTTTCCTGGCGCTCCCTGGTGAAGGACATGCAGCTGCCTGTGTGTAACTGTCACCCTTAGAATGTTCACTCAGATGGCCAGATAGGAGCAGTGAAAACAGTACATAGGTAATAACTCGAGTGGAAGTGAAACACATACACACGTTGATGTGTGAGACGTCAGGTGGGGTTCCCCCCCTCACACGCAGGTACCTTTCACTCTCCGTGCCTCACCCACTACTACGACACAACACACACAACGGCGGAGAGGTGCTCGATCCGCTCACAGATGCCTGCTGGAGAAGAAGAATGCGGTCACACACATTCAGCTCATCCTCACACTCCTCACTCTGCCCTCCCTCACATCCAACCACTACTTAACTACTTCCTCACCCAAATTCCACACCCATATTGAACAAGCTTGAATGTAAAAGACAGCTGGAGGGAGGGAAAGGGAAGGGACGGAGAAGGAGGCATGCAAGGGAAGAGAAGTGAGGGAGGGGAGAGAGGGAGGGGTAGCATGCAAGGGAGGGGGGCCCATCATCTGGATATAACCCACCCACCCTAGCGGAGGGAGAGGGAAGGGGGGAGGGGGAGGCATGCAAAGGAAGAGAAGTGAGGAAGGGGAGAGAGGGAGGGGTGGCATGCAAGAGATGGGAGGGAGGGGCCAGCCAGCTTACATTCCCTTAATACTGCTGTTACAGTTCAGGAAACCAGGAATGCGTTACTCAGGAGTAAGCTCGGTAAAGCAACCGTGACATACTTCGAATGGCTGCATTGCACCCCTCAGGGGGTTTACTCAGAAGCGACACCCATTGCCACCAACCAAACTTACTCCCAGGTAAAGGATTGTGACCAGCCAGCCTAGATGTGTGGGAGGGGTGCCTTTCCATTCCCCGCCCCCCAAGGAATGCGATCACACACACCAATGACATGTGCACAGTATCTGGCTGCGCATTTCCATGAGCACGTACTGCTGGCCTCTGCAATTGATTTGCTGCTACTGTTCCTTTTCACCACAATAACCCACAGCAACGCGTGGCTGGGTACTGCTAGTAGTAATTAGTAATTAGTTATACTGTTACTCAGATAAGTCTTTAATTTAATATCATGCAAAAGCGGAGAAGATGTGGTGATGTGAACCTTTAAGTGTTTGAATTGATGGGCAGAGTTAAAAGAGCAGAGTTAAGTTGTAGGTGAGACTTACAGGAGTCCAGACTGAGAGCTTCTGTGCAGATGTTTCTAGTCTTATTGTTTGTAGTAATGCACTGCTGACCCAGCAGCACCGTGGTAGAACGTTGGCACACCAGCGGACCTACGGCCTTCTGGTCGCACCGCACCCCCACTCCTCATCCCCCTATGAGTCACGGGTCATGAACTATCTGGCTCACAGTCACTAGGTGTCTCAGACAAAGGGACAATGGGCCCCTGCCCCCAGGTGAGGATTAGACCCAGACGCTGATGCTCCTCTCCGCACGTAGCAGCCAGGTGAGATCATGCATCACATGATGATCTCCAGGTCTCCCGGTCTCCCGCTCATCTCCCTACCCACCTCCTTTACACGCCCACAAGGAAACCCTAATAAAAGGTGCGAGAGACCAGCACAGGAGAGAGTTGTCAGGATCACGAAATCCCGCGCTTCCTGTTGCTGACGCTCTTCGCCAGATGAAACCTCCTCCGCGTCTCGCCTATTCCTTAGCGACGACCCTGCAGGGATGACTACAAGCTGGTGCCGAAACCCGGGAATCCTCGAACCTCCACCCTGCTCACCGTCGCCTGGGAAAGGGCCGCGATACCGAAGTCCGCTGGATCGGCGCATCCAGGGACCACCGTTTCGGTATCGCCTGTCCTCTGGATCGGCGCATCCAGAGACACGCGTCCTAGGACACTCTCTCGTCCGACGGAACACCGGTGAGTATGGGAGCTTGCAAAAGCAGGGCTTATGACAAGCACGTTAACGAACTAAAAGCGTTAGCGAAATGCGGCAGGGTCTCCATAAAGAGAGGGGAGCTGCGCAAATTGGTTGAGGAGATTGAAGCTCAATGTCCATGGTACCCCGAGGGGGGGACATTGAATCTTAAGGATTGGGAAAACATCGGGCGCACTCTTCGCACAGAGCCTCGCGCGCCGGTGTCACTGCTACTGACGTGGAGACAATGTTATGTCGCCATCAGCCTGCAGACCTATGGCTCCCTTGCTGTAGGCCGCCCTCCTTTCGATCTTTCACCTTCAATTTCACCCCCGGAATTTTCTCTATCCACTAATTTGGACGCCTGTCCTCCTTCTGCCTCACTTGCTTCCTCGCCTCCTTCAAACTCTCCCGCTCGCACTCTCGCGGCCCGGCCGCCTCCTCCTCTCGCTCCGCCTTCCGCCCCGCTTCCTCCCTCATTTTCTGGAGCCACCACACCCCCGTCAGCGCCGCGTAATGACGAGGGTTTCAAAACTCTGGCAGAAGCGCATTAACCACGATCTGCGGAGGAAGGAAACCCTGACGGAAGATGATGCCTACCTCCCTCAGCGGTGTCCAATGCCTGCCTTTCCTCCGGTCCTCCTGCCTCTATGCCTTCACTTGAATCTAATCTAAGCTCAGCTGATCTAAATCTCGTTGCCTGCCCCTCCTCTGCGTTTCCACTTCCAGCTCTGCTCGTTCCTGCTATTTCTGAAATCACCATGCCTCCGTCAGTGCCACAGAATGGCGCGCATTTCAAAATCCCTGCAAAACCACTGATTTGCAGCGGAAGGAATGCTGACGGAGGAAAACACCAACATCTTGGCACTATGCCCCGTCCGTCTCACTAACCAAGAGGACTGCCGTTTTGAACCCTCCTCAGAATGTCACATACAGGACAATGAGGCATGGAGAGGGAAAGACGTTCGCCTGCGATGGCCTTAAGCCTAGAGTCCTTCATAAAGAGGAAGCCCCTTGGCCCCTCAGCCACGTAAAGGTTCAAGCCAGATTTCATAGCCTCTGAGCACGTGCAGGGCCCTAAGCTCAAAGCACCCAGTAACAGCAAAATCGTCAGTACCTCAGAAGGAGCAGGATCCCAGCCTGCGGAGGAGCCGCCCTGCGAGACCCAGATGGTGGGCTTCTCGAGTTTGGGTGCAGCCATTCTCATAGAGATTCAACACGTGCCTGCCTCTAGGACCCTGTTTGAGCCAGTTTGGAACCACGCATGCATAGAGGGACAAAGGCTTGCAATTCCCCATCGACCCCAACTAATCTTTTCTTCCACAGCAACACGAGGAACTGCCCGACCCCTCCCCCCTACGGGGGTCTGGATGCTTAAACTCATGTTATTTCCTCTTAGGTTTGTCTTCAATTGTCTGTTCAATGAAAATGATCCAGTTTGGAAACACTTCCTATGGAATTAAGACAAGGACTAACCCCACTTCCTTTTCACCCCCGCTTATATTGATAAAATGCTCTCACAGAAATCCCAACCATGATTGAGTCGCCTTGTTTAAACTGCTCTCAAAAGAAAACCATCTTCAGCAAGAGAGAGAGAGCAAGGTCTTGAGTCAAAGTTGCAATCCTCTTCATTACATTATATATGCTCATGTATGCTTATGTATGTTCTGTGTGTCTTGCCCTTTTAAAAGGGACCCCTAAGGTTCTTCCCTCATGAGAGGAATTTTCCCCATTGCCTCTAAGCTATGCTCTTATGCTTCAATTTAAAGTTTCTCTTCTTTTGATTATATGTGCCAATGCCTTGAAAGGTGTCACCCATTCTGCCTCAAGCCACCTCCATTTTAGTTTTAACCCTCAAAATTCTTCTTCAAGCCTTTTCTTGAGAACCTTTTCCTTTGTCTATCTGAGCCTACACTGCCACATTGGCGTGGCGCAAGTCTACATGTGAAGCCAGAATTATTTTCATGCTCCCACAATTTCTGCTGAGCCCCCCCCCCCCCTGGCTAGCCACAGTGCCAGGGGGGGTCTCTCAGCCACACCTATCTTACACAGCCTCCGCTGTGAAGGTAGGAAGCGAGCTCAAACCGGCCAAAGTCTCCTTACAGGAGGGGAAGGTAGAGCTGACTTCCAAACCCTTTCCCCCCCCCGCCTTCTTTTCTGCACACCCTCCTTCTCTCTCATGGGCTGACGCACCCCACCTCTAGATCTGGGATCTGACAAAAGGTTTTTCTTGCAAACCCCTCTCAAATTGCTCATGTGATCAAACCTCAAGCCCAGGAACTGTTTTCTTTGCATCTTTCTCTAAATCTTTCCTATGAATGCTATATTACGATATGACTATAATTGTGAATTGTTTAAGTTGCCGACCTGGTTGTGACCTCTCCCTTCTCCTAAGCCTTCGGGCAATTCGCTGCCTTGTGTACGCCTTGCGTGTTGCAAGTGATCGTTGTCGGAATGGGCCAACTGCACCTAAGGAAAGCTTGGCCAAAACAAACGAAAGAAAGGGGAGTAGTTCCCCCCCCCCTATTGACCCCATCAAGGTCTCCTCCAGCAGACCATATCCAAAGTACTCTTCTCTATCCTCTATCAAAAATTGCCTGCCCCCCCCCACTCAGGGCTCGGGCTTTCCATTGTCATCTATAAGAACTAACTCAGCCAGCACGCAAAACCCCTGGGGAAAAGCGTCGCTTGTTTTTTCTCTTCTATACAGGAGTCCAGCTCGCCATGCCAGGCCAGCCCCATCCCGGAGATGGAGCGGGGCCTCCCTGGAGGATCCGACCCCGCCGCCCTGTTGAGAGAGCCCGATCACCCCCAGCCTGGGCCAAGATGGGAGGGACCTCTCTGGAACCAGTACACCCATTCTTCCACGGAGATCGCAACCCTCGCTGCCCCCCCCCCCCGGGAATGGCAGCCTGGGCCAGCTATGGCTCAAAGGTTGACGCTGTGTGTCGCTGCTCCTCATCTACAGCCGCCATTCTCTCTCCCTCTCTGCGCCCCTGGCTGAAACTTGGAATTGCAGCCAGGAACATTCCTGATAGATTAACCCTTGGAACTCTCCGCTGTTTTCAGCCGCTTGAATAATTGTTGGAACACGCCTTCTCTCACAACCTTGCTCGTGAGAGTCACTGAACCTGCAATGCTAAAGACTATCAGTAGCTCTCCCTACGCTCTTGAGAAACCCATGGACTCTAACGCCATCGCTCTGTAGCTTTGGTAGTCAAACAGCAAGAGCCATGCATTGGACAATTATGCAACCACGGGTTGCCTTCCTCCCTTACATCTAGCCTATGTACTGTTTAGCTATGTTTATTGTTTTCATTTATATGATGTCGCCTATCTACAAACATGCATGTCTTGTATATATTGTTGCCAGCATAATGTCTGATGCCTTGCCTTTATGCCCATTGGAGGCGAGCTCTAAGGAAATTGTTGAGTACTATGACCCGACTGATTATTGAAGTTACTGCATGCCTTAATTTTAGAAGTTATCTTATTTGCTGTTGTTGCATTCCCGCCTATCTGTCTGCCGGGACTCTCTACTGCCGTCTCACCATTGTTTTGCATCAGGCTTCACCTCGGGAGCCCAAGCACCCGGTGCATCCGCCCTCCCTCGACCCCTTGCCGGAGCGACGCGGCGGCTCTAGCCAAGGCGGAGTATGTTTCCCTTGCGACTCCCCTTGTGGGAGTCCCCGGACTTGTTTCATGTAACACTAAGACTATCGGCCGTTCTGGCCTCAACTCTACCTCCACCGCTCTGGATGCCCTGGCCTCCGAGCAGCAGGAACTTCGTCAAGCGACCTTAGATAATCGTGCCGCTATTGATTACTTATTGTTGTTGCATCACCAAGGTTGTGAAAATGTACGTAATATGTGTTGCTTTAATCTCTCTGATAATTCCCAATTGATTCATATGAAAGTGCGCGAATTGCAGGAAGTTGTATCTAATCTGAAGTATGATGTTTTGCCCCAATGGTGGTCAGCCCTCTGGAGCTGGCTGCCGGGAGGATGGTTAAGTGCTATTGTACAGCTCTGCATTGGTTTAATTGTATGCCTCATTATCGGATCTTGTTTCGTTCAATGTATGTCTAATATTGCCTGTAACCTATGTAAGAAGCCCCTCGACTTTCCCTTAACTAGCAACCAAGTTCTAATGTTGCACAAGCAGCTTGGTCAGCTTGACCAAGCGGCCGAGGGGACAAGCGTCCTTTTAAATCGCCCCCTAGCATTTCGGCCTTCCTTCTAAAACGTAAAAAAGGAGGAGATGTAGTAATGCACTGCTGACCCAGCAGCACCGTGGTAGAACGTTGGCACACCAGCGGACCTACGGCCTTCTGGTCGCACTGCACCCCCACTCCTCATCCCCCTATGAGTCACGGGTCATGAACTATCTGGCTCACAGTCACTAGGTGTCTCAGACAAAGGGACAATGGGCCCCTGCCCCCAGGTGAGGATTAGACCCAGACGCTGATGCTCCTCTCCGCACGTAGCAGCCAGGTGAGATCATGCATCACATGATGATCTCCAGGTCTCCCGGTCTCCCGCTCATCTCCCTACCCACCTCCTTTACACGCCCACAAGGAAACCCTAATAAAAGGTGCGAGAGACCAGCACAGGAGAGAGTTGTCAGGATCACGAAATCCCGCGCTTCCTGTTGCTGACGCTCTCCGCCAGATGAAACCTCCTCCGCGTCTCGCCTATTCCTTAGCGACGACCCTGCGGGGATGACTACATTGTTAGCTGTAAATAAATCTATATTGACCCCACAACAACCATCCTGTCATCCTTCACAAGACTGGACCCTGCTGCTGCCATCTGGATGTTGGCATCCCTAAGCGGGACACTTCACCTGTAGAAGGTCCTCCCCTTTGAGGCCCACTGGGAGTTTTTTGGCCAAAAAAATTGGCTTTCCATCCAAAGGCTGTTTTGTAGATATTATTTAAGATACTGTTTTCTGGTTTGTCTGTATTGATATAAAATGGTTCATAGCAGTTGTTTTTATTATTTTACTAGCGGGGCCCAGCCACGCGTTGCTGTGGCAATTGTCCTTCTCATCACAGTCTGCAACCCACACAGATGTCCATGCAGGTCCTGCAGCATAGCCTTTTGGGGTGGTCAAATGGAATCCCTCTTTCCCTTTTCAATTCACATTGTTATATGGTGCTGTCTTGGTTTTTAGTATAAGGTAACCCTTTCCATTCCACAACGGAACTGTCCAGAGTGCGAATCCCGCTGTCCATGAGGCTGGTTGACACGCACAGTCCTGGCTTGGGTAAGGCAGAACTGGGACAAGGAGGCTATCCCAGTCAGGCAGCAGAGGCAGGGTGGTGAGGCGCTCAGATCGAGGCCAGCTCCCTGGGTTCTTAAAGGGCCACGTGCAAAAGAAGCGGAACCAGTAGTGTTGGTTCGCCCCCACCCTGCGGATTTTCTTAGAAGAAAAAGGCAAACTCCAGCTTGCTTTTAGTAAAAGAGAGCTGTGGCGAATATGGGTGAGGAAGTGGTAAGTGGTGGTTGGATGTGAGGGAGGGCAGAGTGAGGTGTGTGAGGATGAGCTGGATGTGTATGAAAGTATGTGTGTTATGTGGTAGCCATGGGTGAGGCACAAAGAGTGAAAGTTACGTGCGTGTGAGGGGGGGAACCCCCCCTGGTGTCTCACATGGCAAAGTGTGTATGTGTTTCACTTCCAGTCGTATTACCTAGCAGTATTACCTATTTACTGGTTGCAGTGCTCATCTCTGGCCATCTGAGCAAACATTGTAAGGGCATACCAACCCCTCAGACCACAGACAGGCTGCACGAACATTCTAAGGGTGACAGTTAAACACAGCCAGCTTCATGGCCTGGTGCACCAGGAAAAAGACGTTTTACCTGGCTCAGGTGTGGACTTTCGGCGATTTGAAGGTCCAATTACCTGCCCGCAACAGGGAGGAACGTCATGTGAAAATTTGGGGGTGATCCGTCCAGCCGTTTCTGCGTTAGGGAGTGACTAACAAAATGACTGTTAGCTTTTTATATATATAGATTGTGTGTGTTTGTGAGCCAGGTCTCTGGACCTCTGGCAGCACATACATTTTCTACATAAATGAAGGGAGAACTGTGCTGCTCAGAGGTAAAAATGGGAATAGACAGAAGACACTGAAATCTCTAATATACAAGTTAAAATACAGCTGAATTTCAATATAGTAAATTTAAATATTAAAGACAATCAAAATAATAAAAAGTAATTATTTCAAATGTAATAATTGTCCTTAAAATCAGTTCACATGTGCAAATTTTCTGTAGTTGTGAAGTTTAGTAAAATGTTTGTTCTCCCAAAGTAGCCAGTCAAATTAGCCTTTTTAGATTCCATGATGGGGGACAAAGGTATGTTTAAAAATGTGATGGTAGAATCTAAATTCACTGAATGCAGCACTAATGCGCACGCTCTCCAGCTCTTCCTGCCCTCAGAACCATCTCCCAACAGGTAGACAGTTCTGCTGTCTTTCATCTTGATGCCATATTATATTCAAAAACATTTCAAGTATTTAAACATTCAGTTCCTTTTTAAGTTTGCAGTCAAAGCAAGAAAAAAAACAGATAGCTGAATCACTGTTGGTTGGCTGTGAAGGCTCTTTGGAGACTCCTTGAATTGTGACTGAGGTATCTGTTTTGCTAGGCCCCACAATAGTGACCCTTCTCTTGTATATCTCTGTAACTTGAAGGTGGGAGGAGTTCTTCCTGGGTACGGAAGTGGACCATCTGGAATCATTTCCGAGATTATTTTCCTGTTCAGGTAAGTCTTGGAGATCAGGCATGCATGTCCTCTAGCGACTGCAAACTACATTTTACAAGTGCATTGTGTGGACTTGGCAATAATTCTTTGGAAATTGAATTAGGTTCTGTGTGTGAAGAAGTATTTGATATTGAACAATTAGGTGGAAGAGAGGATGGTGCCTCTCTCAAAAGTTTCCTTCTTTTGGTTTCCTTGGAGTACTTTTGGAATCAGTCATCTTCCCATGCTGTTTAAGATCTCTGCCAGGCCACTTATTGAGACTGTCCATAGCTTTGAGATTGAATGTCAACTGTGGATGACACCCAACTCTGCATTTTCTTAGCTGAGCCCCTAGAGGCAGCCCTCTTCTCTAGGCCATTGCAGGGATGCTGTGTTCACATGGTGAAGGAGGAACAAATGGAGCTGAATCTGGATCAGGTCGTGGTGTTGCTGGCCAGAAAAGCTAATAGTCTAGAGGTAGTTGGGCTGCTAGCATTGGATAGAACAACTGTCATTGGCAGGTGTGCTGACTGTGGGGATATTTTTAGACCGGCACTGTTGCAAAAAGTACCCTTTGCCAGTTATACCCGGTGGGTGTATCCATTATTTCACTTTGTAGCATTGGCTGACTTGAATGTACTCTTAACTATAATGTTGAGGTTGGATGGCTGCAATGCACTCTATGGTCAATTCTGCATGGCACAACTATACTGAATTGATGAAGGGAAATATCCCAGTTTGGGCAAGAAGTTCACATGGCTCCCATTCCTAAAGCAGGATTATCCCACGATATTTTCCTCATCCCGGGTTTTTCAAAAAATCCCACATTGAACCCACTTCTGTGGGAACACCACAGGCACCCAACCACTTTATTTTTCCTGCCCCTCCTGACGTCATGTCAGTTTAGTTTCTGCTTAGCTGCCAGCCGGTGTGGCAGCCCACCCTTTCCAAAACATTCCCCAAGCATGTTTTCTGCCCATGGCAGTGACCAAGTGCCATTTCACCCAAACATGCACAGGAATGGATTCACAACGATGTTTCAGTGCTTCAGCTGAGCAGATCTAGCCAGCAATGTCGCTGCTGCTATGCTCTTTGCGGGCTGCCTTGCCTACAAGTCCTGGCAGCTTTTGACAGCTCTTCTGGGACCCCAGCAAGTGAGCCTGTGTGGGAAAGCACGAGCGCTTGCCCCATTTCCACTCGGTCTCACCCAGCGCCGCTTGCTAGCTAAGCCGCTGCTGCAGCCTGGCCAGCCCAGTCTCACCACTCTGGGCTCAGGTTCCAGGGGAGGGGAAGCGCCTGCCTGGCAGGATGTGCCTTGGCAGGCGTGACAGCCTCAGAGACCAGTTTGCCTGAAACACCCTGCAATTCTCCTTACTGGCATGCCCCCCTCCCCCATGAAGGGATGTGACCTGTGCCTGCAGACCAATGCCATACTGCACTCCCATTCCTCCCAGAGCACTGTTTCACACGAGGGCTAGCGATGGCTTGGAGCAGCATCACCCTGGCCATACCAACTGTCTCATGCATAGGAAATCAGAATATTTCCTCCCTTCCTTAACTCAGTTCCTTCACAGAAATGAGCATCCGTGCGAAGGGAGAAACCGGGACAAAGTAGAGCCAGATTCAACAATGCCAAATGTGACCCACTATTATTATGCTGTGCAGAAATGACCTCCATGGGATTGCCTATAAAGACAAACAAGAGATTTCAGTTTCCGGTAGTTCAAAATACAGTGGTTCAAGACACATCACTTTTATCATGGAACACCGTTTTAGAGCATTTGCGATGTTTGCTGATATTTCTTTAAGAGATTTCTATGGCATCTCATTAAAGACCCAGTCAAGGTGGCTTAAAATTTATTTATTTATTTATTTAAACTTGATACTCTGCCCGGATTTTTAATCAGTCTTTATCTCAGTCCATTATTCCATCTTGTTTGAAGGCTTCCATCATTGTTCCGCTACCAAAGAAGTTCCCTGCTGACAGTCTGCAGGATTACAGACCAGTGGCACTCATCATGAAGTGCTTTGAAACACTGATCCGTAGGCATATTAGTTCTTGCCTTCCAGGCACATTTGATAAATATCCGTTTGCATATAGGACTAACAGATCTATGGAGGACGCTATAGCCATTAATCTCCACACTGCTTGGACTCATCTGGAACGAGGATGCTCTTTGCAGACTTTAGTTCCATGTTTAATATAATCCTACCACAAAGACTGGTGGCCAAACTTTTGGATCTTGGACTCTCATATTCAATTTGTTTCTGGATTAGAGACTTCTTGTCTGGACGTTCCCAAAGGGTTAGACAGGGTAATCAGGTTTCCTCAGTTCTTTTTCTCAATATGGGAACGCCACAGGGCTGTGTGTTGAGTCCTTTACTGTACACCCTTTATACATATGATTGTGTCCCTGTCTATCATAGTAATGCCATTATGAAATTTGCAAATGACACAACAGTGGTGGGGCTTATCTCTGGAGAGGATGAATCTGCCTACCATTGGACCAGTTGCTCTCGTAGTGCAGGGAAAACAATTTGGTTCTTAATACTAACAAGACAAAGGAGCTTATAGTAGACTATAGAAGGAATAGCTTAGAAATTCAGACCTTGGTTATAAATGGGGATCGAGTAGAGCGGGTGGCCAGCTTTAAGTTCCTGGGCGTTATGATTAAAGAGGACTTGACCTGGGGTGTTCAGACTGCCGCGGTGGTTAAGATGGCCCAGCAGAGACTGTACTATCTGAGGTCGATTCCCACTTCAAAAATGGAAGTGCATAGAAACCATTTTGGGGGAAACCGGGACCTTTTGAGCCCGGTTTCAGCGTGCCCACTGCAGCTTCTGCCCCTCAAACGACCCTCAGGCAGCAGCCACCAGGATTCCCCACTCTGAAGCTGTGGAACGCGCGTTCAGCTCAGGGGCTATCCTGATTGGCTGCTGCTGCTGCTGCTGCTGCTGCTGCTGCTGCTGCTGCTGAGCGGGATTTTTTTAACTTTTCCCCTGTCGTATCCACGTTTGTGCGAGCATGCGCAGACTGATACAATAGAGAAACGAGGAGACGAAGAAACGGCTTATAAAAACAAACCAGGAAATTACTTGCCACTGCCTAGGCTAGAACCAGGCATCTTTTATACAGCAGCTCAAGGCTTAGCTAGCTGAGCTACTGAGCCACTGCTGGCTGAAGGGGATAAATACTAGTCTTTAAGTAAATGCAAGGTTTATTGCTCCCTTGCATTGCTATGTAACTGGCCAGACATTACTTCAAACAGACGTTGATCTCAGCTCCATGGAAAAAAATGGCTACGCACGCATCCCGCCCAGTCCAATGCTTCCTTATTGGGCAAAAGGCTCCACATCACTACCAGGGGCGGGAAACTCAAACACAGAGTCACCCCCCGGACTTCCCCACTGCCCCGCGCTCTGTGTGGGGTTTTAAAATAGGTGCTCTTCCGTCCAGGAGCACAACTGACACGCCCTGAGGGGGGAGGAGAGCGGCAGAATCGGGGTGGCTGCGTTGTTGCCGCTGGTGTAGTGGGGAGTGCTGCAGGACCCCGGGTTACTTGCCCGCATCAAATGGGCAAGTGGGAGACTTTTAAGACCAGAGACTTTTAAGGAAACAACAACTGAATGAAAAACTGCTGGTGACCTTCTACCGCTGTGCTTTAGAGAGTGTCCTGACATACTGCATCTGTGCATGGTTTGCCAGTTGCACAGTGACAGATAGGAAGGCACTCCAAAGGGTGATCACTACTGCACAGAGGATTATTGGCTGCCCTCTCCCCTCCTTGGAAGAACTCTATAATTCCCGCTGCCTAAAGAAAGTTCAGAATATTCTGAAGGACCCGTCTCATCCGGCATACTCTATTTTTGAAAAGATGGGGCGACACATTTGAGGGTCCATAACTTTGGTCCCCATGAACCAAATGTCACCAAACCTGGGTGGTATTATCAGCAGTGTCTCCTACTGTTGCCACCCAGGTTTTGTGAAGTTTGGTCCAGGGGGTCCAAAGCGATGGACCCTCAAAGGGGGTGCCCCATCCCCCATTGTTTCCAATGGGAGTTAATAGGAGATGGGGGATGCACATTTGAGGGTCCATAACTTTGGCCCCCATGAACCAAACTTCACCAAACCTGGGTGGTATCATCAGGAGGGTCTCCTAAATATATTCTGAAATTTTGGTGCTGCTATCTTAACAATTGCACCCCTGACAGCAGGCACCCCCACCCCCCGCCAAGGGGCAGGCCTAGACATCTTCACTAGAAACATGCTGCAGTGAGGATGTTGGAACCTGGATGAAAAGGTGCCGATTCTTTTGAAACTTGGTTGTATCTAGATTAAATTTCCAGTGGGAATTTGGCCCAAGTAAATGGTGCCTCTGCTGCAGCTTCTCAGTAGATATATTGAACTGGAAAATAGAGCTTCAAGTTGAAACCCCTTTTCTGGCTTATTTTTTATCCTCCAGCTGGTGAAGACTCATAACTTGCTCCCAAGCCACAATTATATTGTTGGCATCCACCCCCACGGGATCCTCTGTGTTGGTGCTTTCTGCAACTTTGTCACTCGTTCCACGGGTTTCTGTGAAAAATTTCCAGGCATCAAGGCCTCCCTGGCTGTCCTGGCAGGCAATTTCCGCTTGCCTGTTTTCAGAGAATACTTGATGAGTGGAGGTGAGTCTGTCCACAGCCCACTTAACCCAACATGTTTACTCTTTATTCATATTATTCTTCATATTTGGATACTGGTTTACAACTGTATAACATATTTCAATCTTTATGCATAATGTGGGCTAAATGGTAAAAGTATTGAAAGATATTGAACCCCAATTTGATGGAAGGCCAGGTATGGGCTAACTCTTTGGGAGATTGTTCTCAAACTTTCCTGCTCTACAGGTATGTGTCCTGTGACCCGCCAAGCGATCGGGCACCTGCTGTCCAAGAATGGCCCTGGGAATGCTGTGGTGATTGCAGTGGGGGGCGCAGCTGAATCACTCGCCTCCAGGCCAGGACTCCTCACCTTAACTCTTAAAAACCGCAAAGGCTTTGTCCGATTGGCACTCCAGCATGGGTACGTACACCTAGAAAAGGAAAACAGAGCTTCGAGTTGAAATGCAGGTGACTCTACCACCTGGCTGGGGGACAAACAGATCAGAAACTATCCAAATCCAGTTTTCCCCGGCCAGAGCTTTGTGAAGTCCAGGATGCAGCCTTGTAACAAAATGATCCTTAATGCCTCTCTGGAGGCTGAGTCCAAAGGCTGAGTTTGAAAATATCCAGTGATATGTCCAACCAAAAACCATTTTCCCAAGATACGTGCTGTCTTTCACTGAAGCTGCAAGGAGCCATGAAGACCCTCCCAATGGGATGGACAGGAGAGCCTCTGTTCAGGCCTGCCCAGTGTGTGCCCCCCTTGTTTTTGCCATCTCGAGCCACAGTAGGTCAGTGGAGACCAGAGACATAGTTCCAAGGGGACAGGGGGTGCGCGACGCACAGGGCATGTGCCCTGCGGGGGCGTGGCAAGGGCATTCCAGGGGTGGGGCGGGGGCGTTCTGGGGCAGGGGCGTGGCAGGGGCGGAGGACGCACCACTGCACTGGGTGCTTTCCCCCCTCGCTCTGTCCCTGGTGGAGACTGTGGTCAGCTTGATGAGTCACCACGTAAGCCTTGGGCTCTTCCACTGCCAGCTGCCCTCACTTACTGTAAAGTTCTTGCATGACAGTCAATAATTGAGACTCTGGAAGGGTTCAAGAGCTTTTATTGAACTGTGTCAGTTATCCTTGCTGCAGAAAGCCAGAACTAGAGAGAGCCTGGTTTCTGCAGCCACATTTGTCTCAAACTTTTCCCACTCACCCTGCCCCCCTCCCATCTTCCCAAAGTTTTACAGAACAACAGAATAACGAGGTGAGAACAGCTTTGTTATGGGACTCAAGTATCTCAAGGACATGTGATAGGCTTTGATCTGGGGCTTGGGGGGGGGGGGGCTGGAGTGAGGAAGCCTGATTTACTATGTTACTAAGTGCAATGATTAGAATAGAAAAGGCCCCTTCACATGAACAGATAACAGCAAGTCCAGGAGGGACCTTGGCTTTGACCAGGCCTGACACTTACTCATGATGGTCTCTCCCACACAGGGCCCACCTGGTCCCCTCTTTCTCTTTTGGAGAGAATGACCTTTTCCAGCAGGCAGTCTTTGAAGAAGGCACCCGCCTGAAGAGCTTTCAGAACAGGTTTCAAAAACTGTTTGGCTTTGCGCCCTGTTTCTTTTATGGAAGGGGATTCACCTCTGTTCGTTCCCGAGGCTTCCTGCCTTTCCCCAGGCCTGTTACCACCGTCAGTGAGTATCTTCTGACCTGCCCTTTTCCTTCCTGAACTCTTCCTTGTGCTACTTTGTCCGGTAGAGTCTGGAAGTAGCACCAAGTTCTACTTGGCCATAGTGAGTTGGGCAGAGAATCTTAAGATGGGTGGAGAAACTGGCTCTCAGTCAATAGGAAGGAGAGGAGAAGGATTTCAGTTTCTCACACACCCACCCTTATGTTTCTCTGCATAATAAATACTACCTGTCTGGAATTCTGAACAGAGGGGAAGAGAGTTTTGGGGAAACAAGAACAAGCAAAATCCCAGTACCAATATGGGGAGAATTTGTTTGTTTTTGGCTTTATTTCCAAATATCTAAAAATCTTTGGGACCATTGAAGTCTATGGAAAAATTTTATGGGGCTCTTGGGGGCTGTTTTTCACAGTAGAGCCATCAAATCTGCTGTGTGACTGCAGGTCACTTTCAAATATGGTGTCCCTCAAATATGGTGCCCCCCAATTTTCCATTGGAAACAACAGAAAATTCCATTGGATAGATGGGATCACCCCCTTTGGATACCCATAAATTAGACCCCCTAACCCAGCCTTTACCAAACTTGTACCAAGGTTGTGCTTCAAATTTGGTGCCTATACCCCCCCCCCCCCAGAGAAACGATGCACATAATTGAAGCAAAGCACACCCTGTCTTCCCATTGTTTCTAATGGAGGAAAAAACACATTTTTTTCCCTCCAGGGGAAAATCAGAGAGGCCTGCCTGTGAGCAACCCCAACGTCTCCCACCCAAAGAACCAACATGAGCCCAACAGAACCAAACCAGACCCCAGTCCAGCACAACCTCAAGGCAATGTTGCAAAGTCTGCATGAACCAATGTCAAAACACTGAAACACAACAAATCGGGGCAGGGCCCGGGGTGTGTGGGTGGGGGCTTTTGCCAGTCCTGACGAAGCTAAAACCCAATGCAATGTGAAGGTGCCCATCACAGCCTAGGCACACTCTGGTAGCAGCATAAGCCCAGCAGAACTCATGCCCAAAAGCACCATGCCAGGAAGCTGAAGGCATGGAGGCGCTGTTGCCAGCCCAGACAGAGCTGCAAGCCAATGCAGCACCTAGGCACATCCTGGCAACAAAGATGCCTTCATTTCCCCAGGGAGGGTGGGCCTCAGAAAGTGAGGGGGGATTCTGTGTGCACCCTGGTCTGCCTCTCTCTGCAGTCTTGCACACCCTCATAGCCTCGGGCCAAACATTTGGGGCTGCAGCTGCCTTTCAGAAGTGGCTCTCCCTTCTCCAACTCCCCCCACCCCCCTGCAAAGAAGAGCAATAAGCAGAAACGTGTCTTCCTGATCTGTGGCACTCTGGTGGGTTCTGTTTGACACACAGGCCCACATCCTTCATCTCCAAGAAGGCGAAGAACAGTTTTGGTGCTTCTGCAACATTCTCCGCATGCAGTTTGGGGGGGGGGGGCTGGCTGAGGACGGAGAGAGCCAATCAGCCCCTCCAGCAGCCCCTCCTGCCTCCCAGCAGCCAGGGTTTGGTGAAGGCTTTTGGGTGCAGGTGGATATTTAAAAAGCAGCAATAAGCCTTCAGTCTAAAACGAAAGAATGGCTGGCACCACAAGCACACGGCCATGTCTTTTGCATGGGAGCGCCATGTGGGAACTCCTGTTTTGTAGATGAGAATCTCTGTCCTGCCTGTAGGCATGTATGGTGGAGGAGAGGAGTGTCAGGACCCTTTGAGTTTGCCATTTCCGCTGTCCATATTTTTGCCTAACCAATTCTCCTCTTTACCATTCAGTTGGAGAGCCTGTGACTGTGCCCAAGATTGAGCAGCCAAGCAGCAGGACAGTGGATGCCTACCACGCCATGTATGTTCAAGCGCTGCTCAAACTCTTCAATGACCACAAAGCCAAGTACGGTCTGTCAGAGACAGACAAGCTGCAGATCCTGTGACCGAGGCTCAAGTGGAGGGGGAGGGCGGGGCTTGCCAGACCTCTGCTCCTGAGGGTGTGTCAGTTCTCAGGCCCTTGAGAAAGGAAGTTCTCTGCCTCAGTCAAACTTTTGGTGGGTTCGGTGGCTCTTCAGCAAGTGCTCCCATTCCTAGATCTGGTATATGACTGTTTAATCTGAAAAGCTGCACTTTACCTCCTTCATTTTCAGCGTAGAGGAGAGGCCAAATTCAGGTTCAGGCCCCAGCACTAGCCTTGGCTCCAGCATAAGCACAACAGTTTAGTTTGCACAGCTAACCTGGTTCTCCACCCAATTCCAAAAGAACTGGACTTAGGCCAAAGCACGTATTGTATAAAGACAGCCCAAGAGCAACAGTAACGTGGGTTGGTGCTACATATACTGCTGCTTGGGGGACAGTTCTGAGCCAAAATGTTTCTTCCTGCTGTGTGCCTGTTCTCCACCTGCATGGGGCTGTTTTCAAATTCCCACTGTTGAGAAAACAGTGGTTCATCCCCTAATGTGGGAAACAGGGAAGACCAATTTGTGTGTGTGTGTTACATGCTATCAAATAACTGCTGGTTTATGGTGGTCTTATGAATTAATGATCTCCAAAATGTCCCATCATTAACAGCCTTGCAAACTCAGAACTGTGGACTGTTAAGGCTTTCATGGCTGAATTCAACTGGTTATTGTGGGTTTTCTGGGCTGTGTGGCCGTGGTCTGATAGATCTTGTTCCTAACATTTCGCCTGCATTTGTGGCTGGCATCTTCAGAGGTGGGCACTGTGTGTAACAGACTTCCCTCTGTGATACACCTCTGAAGATGCCAGCCACAGATGCAGGCAAAACGTTAGGAACAAGATCTGTCAGACCACGGCCACACAGCCCAGAAAACCCACAACTATCAGAACTGTGGGTTTTTTTCTTGAGTCGATCCCTCTTAGTTAAGTCGTCTTCTATTCCTGCTGCCCTCAACTTTTCTTAGCATGATTGTTTTTCCAGTCAGTCTTATCTTTTCACTACATGGCCAAAGTACAATATCCTCAGGGAGAGTTCAGGTTTGATATGCTCTAGAAACCACTTTTTGTTGTTGATGTTGTTGTTGTTGTTGGTCCATTAAATCCATAAAACTCTCCTCCAATACCACATTCAAAATCATTTTTTTCACTGTTAAGCTTTTACATTCGTACATGGTAATAGAGAATAACACAATATGAATTATCTTGATTTTGGTGTCCAGTGACATTTCCATATAGTTAAGGGTTCTAGTTCCTTAATGGCTACCTTTCCAAGTCTCCATCTCCTTCTGATTTCTTGGTTGCTATCTCACACTTGGTTAATAATTGAACCAAGGAATTGGAAATCTCAAACAATTTCAATGTCTTCACCGTCAGCTTTCAATTTGTGTAATTTCTCAGTATTAGTTACCTTAGTTCAGCTTCAGCACATTCTCATTTAATATTCATCAGCAGTCATTTCAAATCTTCATTATTTTCTGCCCATGATGTTGAAGTAAATCTAGCTTAATTTTAAAGCACCCTGGGGCTTTTGCCGCAGTAGGGTTGGGGGAGAAAAGCAACCCAGGTTCCTCTTCCCTGCCACCACCGCAAAAAACAACAACCTGTGGTTGTTTTAGAATTAAACTTAATTTATTCCAGGGGAGTGGCACTGAGGCAGGGAGGGGACGGGAGGTGGGGACAAGGCTAGGGGAGGAATGTCCCCCATGGCCTGCCCCCACCCCCAGTCTCCTCCCAGCTGCAGGGTTGTTTGCCTAGAAGTAAATTGAATTGTAATGCAACCACCGTCTTCTTTGGGCGGGGTGCAGGTGGGAGTGGAGGCCAGGGCGCCCCTAGGCAACTGAAGAAGAAGAGTTGGAATTTATACTTCATCTTTCTCTCCTGTTGGGAGACTCAAGGTAGCTTACAAACTCCTTTCCTTCCTCTCCCCATAACAGACATTTTGTGAGGTGGGGCTGAGCGAGTTCTGAGAGAACTGTGACTAGCTCAAGGGCACCAGCAAGAATGTAGGAGTGTGGAAACACATCTGGTTCACCAGATTAGAGTCCACCACTCATGAGGAAGGGTGGGGAGCCCTCAGCCCTCCCTTGCCCCTCCCTTACCCCACCCTTGTTACACCCCTGCTCTGCATGCAAATAATTGAGAAGCTGAATTTAGAATTCTGATTCTATTTCTGCTGCATGTTACTTTTGCTTCTCATCTAGCAATTTCAAAAGTTTCACCTGTGATTCATTGAGGCTTTTTCCTTTTATTTGTCTACAAGAACGGTCTTTGTGTGTTCTTCCTTGATGATGGTTTCAACCTCAGCGCTTTTAGTTTATGTTCAGTTGAATTTAGTATGCAAATCTGTTCTTTGCATGATTTTCAGAATCTTCAGGAGTGTTATTCAGGTTGTATTTTAGCATTATAATTATTTTGGGAGGTTTTTTTCAGCTTTATTCTGAACCAGCCAAATTTGCTAAAATGTGTGTGGAAGAGGAAAATGCTGTGGGCACCGAGTTGAAGGGGAACCTGATGCCCACAACATTTGGCCATCATAGGGAAACTTTAGCAAAGTTGGCTGGTTCCTTTCAGGAGACTCACACCAGCAGCCCTGCAGGAAATAAGTGCCCCCACCCAGAGAAAGACCACTACCACAGTGCCTCCTGTTGAAACCTCTACCACAGAGCTGGGCATAACAGAAAGCCCCATTGAAGTCTATGGTGGGAAAAATTATTTTTCCCACCAAGAACTTACTGAAAAGCCTGGCAGATTCTGGGGAATTTCTGAGTGTGTAAGCAGTGACCACACATTTTTGAAGATAGAGGCGCCAGATTTTCAAGGTGGCTCAAAGAGGCCTTGGGTAATAGCATCCAAGCTTGGTGAGCTTTGCTTTTGGAGGTGGGGGGGGTGGGGGCGCTGAGAAGTTCTGAGAAAACTCAGCCAGCAGGCTTCATGTGCAGTAGCGTGGATCCAAAATAAGCCTTTTGGGGGCCCATAAAATTGGACCCTCAGAAGCAAAGGTCTCTAAGCCTGGATGAAATTACCAGGAGGGCTTCCTGGAGCCACCCTGAAAGTCTGGTGCCTCTATCTTCAAAAATGTGCAGCCTGCCTCAGAAATTCCTCAATGGCTACAATGGAGCAAAGTCACTGCAAAACGAAGAATCTTGGGCAAATTTCTTGGGGTGCCTGGAAGGGATGTATTTTTAAAGCTAGTGACACCAAAATGTCAGGGTATCATCTGTTAACTATTCTTATGATGCCACCCAAATTTGGGGATGGGGATGGGGGCATTCCATTTGGGCATTCATAACTTTGCTGCCCCTGAACCAAACATCGCCAAACTCGAGTGGTATCATCAGGGCAGTCTCTGGATGATGCCCTGAAATCATGGTGCCACTAGCTTTAAAAATGTGCACCCTGCAGGCCGAAAAAACACCAAAAATACCCACCAAAAGCCCAAATACCTTTCATTCGCATTTGTTCATATTTGGGCAGGACATAATCGGACAATTTTTGTCCAAATGTGCCCAAATTTACCCAGATTCCAGCCGAATCAGGTATTTGTTTCATCTGAATCTCCAACCCTCAAAAGTGATGCTGTTTCAGGGTTGGGGAGAATCCACCCCCAAACAGCATCACTTTCAATTTTGTTTTAACCGGGGACCCCAGATTCTCCCTTTAAGGTAGATTTAAAAGAAGAATCTGAGCTCCCTAGTTTAAACACCATTGAAAGTGATGGTATTTGGGGGTGGATTCCACTGGAGGTGTTTTGTGAGAGATGATGCTGACATTTGTTTGGGAAATGTTTTGCTGGGGGTGATTTGTGAGAGATTTACATGCTTAATACCCACTTGCACTGGCTTGGAGCTGTTTCTCAGGCTAACAACCTACCTCATAGAGTTGTTGTGATTAGGAAATTAGGAAAAGAGTTGGTGGAGAGAGAGCCATGTATGTTTTGCTGGGAGTGGGAGGTGTTTTGTGAGCTGGTACAAAAAATCATTGTTTGGTCATTGTGGGGGAGGGTGGCCGCCCATTCACCAAACTCAGGTTTTGTCCCCGGGCACCAGTTTGCCTAGGTACGCCCCTGTTTCAGCTTCCCTATCACACTCAAAAGCCCTCACTGTCCAGTTCCTTGAGGAACCAATGGTGATCAGTACCAATGTGTGACAGCGGTTGCCCTGGCAATGTGGCCCGGCAGGAGAAAGGAGGCTGCTTGAGCCAGCAGGTTTGAATGCCCTTAAGGATGGAAGAGGGGAAGACAAATTGGCCACGACCACTCCCAGGGCAGCAGGGGCAGATGGGAAGAGCATTTTCACTTCAGCAGGACAGTCTCACGGCACCAGAAAAACCAGACAGTTTATTTTGAGCCAACTTTGCTATATACATGGAGTAAATTCTTAGATTTTTTACAGAGTGGGCTCAAGTGTCCAAAAGCCACAAAACATCTGGGAGTCCTGCATGTGCTGCCATCTTGTGGTTTCACCACAATAGAGCAACACAGCTAACATCTCCATTGATTTGGGCCCATGTTTCTACAGGTGCAGGGGGGTGAATTTCTATCTCAAGCATCAGAGTACGCTGGGTCAGATCTGACAGCAAACAGAAAAGAATCAGCTCTTCTGCGTCCAAAGTGTTATATTATTAGAAAGAGTCACACATGCTTGCATTATAAGTAAGTCATAGTATCTTGCCAGGAGATGGAGTGAAGGCTTCTTTTTCAACCCCCCACCCCCACCCCACCCCCTGGTGCCGTGCATGGGATAATCCCGGCCATACAGCTTGACAGGAGAGGCATTCTGAGGCAATACAGCTCAGTGGGACTGCACCAGCCTAGCACATGTGACTTTGGGTTCAGTCTTCTAAAAAGAAGAGCTGAGGTGATGTGTAACTGAAGGACGGTGGGATGATGGCCTCAATCAGCCACCAATTGTTGTCCGGCCTCCCCCTTTGCATGTGGTTGATCTCCCCCTCCACTTCTGTTACCTCTGCTGGAAAAGGATATGCACTGGATCTTCTCTTCTGCACTGAGCAGCTTGCTGGATGTTTGGCCCTTGTCAGGAGCAGATCACTGTCTTCTGAAGGCACCGTTGCGCTTGCTGCCTCACTCTGAGGAGTAGCAGTGGCGTAGGAGGTTAAGAGCTTGTGTATCTAATCTGGAGGAACCGGGTTTGATTCCCAGCTCTGCCTCCTGAGCTGTGGAGGCTTATCTGGGGAATTCAGATTAGCCTGTGCACTCCCACACACGCCAGCTGGGTGACCTTGGGCTAGTCACAGCTTCTCGGAGCTCTCTCAGCCCCACCTACCTCACAGGGTGTTTGTTGTGAGGGGGGAAGGGCAAGGAGATTGTAAGCCCCTTTGAGTCTCCTACAGGAGAGAAAGGGGGGATATAAATCCAAACTCTTCTTCTTCTTCTTCTTCTGTGGAGGCCCTTGTTCTACATCAAAGGATGGACTTGCTGAGTCATCAACAGGATCACTCCTCAATGGCTTCTCTTGTAGACCTCCAGTTCCAAAGGACGGAGAAAGACATTTTATTCTGAGGACTTTGACAGAATCCCCCACATTCAGTTTTGAAAGCTTTAAAACATGCAGGAACGAGGAAGGATTGTTTCCTAGTATCACTCGACACCAACAAGTAAAGCTTTGGAACTGTCTTGGCTGGAGACAATGAAGTGATCAGCTTATTCCTTGGCTGGAAACTGACACCTAAGAGGGGCACCGAGACTTGGAGGAGCGCGAGGCCACTTTGCATCTTCCTTGGGATTTCTTTGACTCTCAAAGAAAGGATTCTTTGACTCTCAAGGCAGCAGAAACCGGGGGAATAAAATCCCTCGGCATGGAGGGAAAGGGATCCATTTTTAAGTTGCTCTGAGCCATAGGGAAAGGTTGCATATAAATACTGAAATGAGTAAATAAATTAATATTTGAATGGGAACATCAGCACCCTTATAAGCAAATCAAAGCAGCTTCTGAAGGGTAGACATGGACACCAACAAATGGCTTCACAAGTTGACTCACATTCCTCAACGACAGCCAATGGCACGTGCAATCTGTCCTTTGGGGCCTGGATGTGAGTGACAGTCTAGACCTGGCTGGTGGCTGCCAAGCATGTCTGTGTGGAGGGAGAGCAAAGGTGAAGGAAAAACTGGCCAACCCTTTCCCTGCCTGTCATCCCATTCCCGTCTCTTACATGCAGGCTGCTCACCTGGTTTGGTTGCTATTGGGAAGTGAGTTTTGTAATGTGGAGCAGGGTAAGGTTGCCAACTCTGGGTTATGGAATGTCTGGAGATTTGGGACAGTGGAAGATCTGGGAAGCCCATCAGCCAGTCCACATTCAGTTTCCCTCTCAGCAGAAAGGGGAAGCCACAGAGTCCAGGGCCACTGCTCAGGTCGGAGGGATGCTCTGTGCATATTGTGCTCTTCCTCTGCACCCCCATTTCCAGCTTGGTGTGGGGTCAAGAGTTGAAATCTTTGCCCGCCTTTGAAACTTCTTGGGTGCTCTGAAAACCTAGCATACCTCACAGGGTTGTTGTGAGGAGATAAGAAGAAGGAGAGAACCATGTACATCACCTGGATTTCCTTGGAGAAAAGTTGGGATACAAATGTAGCAGTAGAGAGATTTTCTAAGCCATTTTAATTCTCTTTGTGTGTGTTTCTCTCTTACACAGGCATTCTTTCTCATACACATCCCATCAGTCACTCACTGGGGGGAGGGGCAAAGGTGTGCAGCAAGGCAAGTGAGAGACAGAGTGATCTGCTGCTGCCTTCCTCTGCATGGCTGGCCCCGGTTTCCTCAGGAGCCTCCAGTCCAAGAACTGACCCTGGTTAGCTCCTGAAATCTGACAAGGGCAGGCTATACCCGCTGCCTTCCCTCCCTGGTAAAGATCAAATCCAAGTCTCTGTGTGTGTATCAGAAGCAAGCTTTAAAAGAAATCACTCTCTATAATTAGAGTGATGGCAGATAATCAGGGATGGTGGAATACAAGAAAAACAGACCCTTTCCCTGTAGCTTCCTCTCTTTCCTGCCTGTTTTCCTAATATTAGTTTGTGTGGGAAGGGAAGCTGCATTTGTTCTCTATCACATTTGTTTCTGAACATTAATGAAGGATGGAGCTGGAGCCATCATTAACCGTCATGTGTCAGCCTTCCAAAGGGAGAAGAGGCGTCTCAACTCCTTCCTTTGGTTCTTGCCTGGCTGACTGCCTTGAGTAGAGTTGGCTGGCTATTTTAGAAGCATACAGAAGCATACAGGCCTTTGTACACCGAGCAAGGAAAGGCCTTTTCTCCTTGCCCCCAACATCAATGATTTTCCAGGAGGCTTTCCCTTCATTCAATACTGCGCTCTGTATACCAAAATGCCCTTTGTTCCTGTTTGGTTGTTGGTCAATGGCCGTTTCTGCATGACACAATTATACCGAGTTACAATCAGTATCTTACAATCTATTTTATCCTGGTTTCTCCCTTCATACGGCTCGATTCCTGTGAAGGAACTGAGTGAAGACTGTGAGGAAATACTCCAGTTTGTTTCGCACGAGCCTGGGTCTTTTGTATTTACACTGCAAGCACAAACATTCCCGCTGTCCCACGTTCTGATTGGCTGTTGTTTGGGGACAGCAGTGGGGGGAAACAAAGCCCCCCCTTTTCAGTTCTGGATAGGGCCCAGCATAGGCCTCAACCGGGATATTTGGACCATGCAGAACCAACCATTGTGGTGCTTTTATCCCCATGCTGCCACCAACCCACTTATTTTTTACTTATTTATTTGAAAAATATCTATGCTTCCTCTCCAGGCAGCCTGTGTGAGTTGGCTTATAAACTAAAACATCATAAAAACATAAAACATCATAAAATTATTAAAACTCACCACCATTCAAAGCAGTGCACAGCATGTTGGGTTGAAGTCAGTGGGGTTTACTTCTGAGTAAAAAATGCACGGGGTTTCCATGTCCCCTCTCTACATTCCTACCACTCAGAGCTCATCCTTGCTTGCTATATTTATTTTTTCTGTTTACAGAATAAACTCTTGTCCACTGTGTGAGGCAGGATTCAGAACCTGAAGGACTACTGGTCTGACCTAACAGGATTCTTCTTATGTTCTTGCCTCACAAGAGCTTCCCCCCACCCTGCCCTTGCATCCAGAAGATGGCAATGATTGGTGACAATCAGTCAATATTGAGTATAGTACAGGAGTTAATGGCAGGAGCTGAGGAAGCCATCAAAATGCTCCCATAGTCTGGTGCCATCCACAATAATAGTACCAATATCTGAAAAACTGGAGGTACTCCAGGTTTTCAGGTTTGTGTTATCTTGAGTATCAGACAGGAAGTCCTTGCTCGAGTGTCATGGACCACTCTGGGTTGGCATAGGAAGAGGACAACCTGCCCCAAGCCTCACCCTCCCAGAGAGATGAACTTTCCACAGCTTCCCCAAAGGGACCTTGAGGCAGCTCAAGGCCTGGAAGCTCCAGCAGGGTCCTCTCCCATGCCCAATCCCGTGCAGCATCCCATGAGCAAAGGAGATGGAGGGTGAGGGCTGAGGTGGCCTGAAGCCTATTCTCTGCTAGAGAAATGCGAGAAGAAACAGGTTAGCCACCACAGGATCAGGGCCCCAGTACTTTTCCTGTGTAAGGAGGCTGACTCAGCTTTGAAGATGAGGATAATTGTGGACTCCAACAACACCTGTAGAGAAGTTCCCTGTATAATGGTGAAGCCAATGTAGGATTAACGTACCTGCTTCCTTGCTGCTTGGCCCTGGTCTACTTTGGGGTTGTGGCTCTGAGCCCTGGGGAGACCTGTGGTGGCCTGCGGTTTGCCTCCAGCCTGGATGAGCAGGATACTGAGGCTCCTTTTGTCTGTCCGTATCAATTTGTTCTCTTATATGAGTTGGTCGGTCCTTCATGAGAGTGTGGTGTAGTCATAGTGGATAGGAGTGGCAGGCTCTAACCTGTTGAACTGGGTTTGTTTCCCCACTCCTACACGTGAAGCCTGCTGGGTGACCTTGGGCCAGGCATAGTTCCCTCTGAATTCTCTCAGCCCAGTGGAGGCAGGCAATGGCAAACCATCCCTGAATAGCTGTTGCTTTGAAAATCTTGCAGGATTGCCACAAATCAGCTGTGACTTGACCGTGCTTTACTCACACAGCTCCATCCTATCTTGTTTGGATCTTTGCAGTATTTGTTTATGGGGTCTGAGAAGACTGGTTCACAAAATGTGGTATTTATTCTAAAAACACATTTATCCCTTCATAAGCCCCTCGGGGAGTGCTGTGGCTTAGTTGAAGAACCCTCATGCTTTGTATGCAAAAGGTTTCACATCAATTCCTAGGTGAAAAATACCAGGGGATGTGAAAGACTTCGCTCTGCCTGACGCCCTGGGCAGCGGCTGCCCGTCTGAGTAGGTACAGCTGCCCCGATGCTCTGATTTAGAATAAGGTAACTTCATGTGTTTCATAACAGAGACTCTTCAGCTAAGTACCACAAAGAAAGGCAGATGACAGGACAGGACTTGAACAACTTTTTGATGAATCAGCGTGACTGGGAAAAACTGAGTTGCTTATCCTCATAACATAAATTCATTATAAATTCAGACAGCTTCAGTTATATAGAACAAATGATAGAAATGGGGGAGCCTTCTTGGCCTCATCAGGCGGGGTTTTCACAAATGGGAGATGTTGATAATTACATGCAGCACAGCAAAGTTCTGCCCTTGCGAAGCAAAGATTTCGCTGTATTTGGCTTTGAAGAAATAATTGCAGACAGGTAGAGGTGAGATGAAGAAAAATAGAAACCCTACTTTACTGAAGCAAATTCCATTTCCATCTAATTGATCCTATCTAAACATGATAGGATCAATAATAAACAGGATGAACTGGAACTCTTAACTCAGCGTAATAAATATGACATAATAGCCATCTCTGAAACCTGGTGGGATGAATCTCATGACTGGAATGTAATAATTGCGGGGTACAACCTCCTCCAGAGAAATAGATCAACTAGGAAAGGCAGAAGAGTAGTGCTGTATGTCAGGGATGATTACTCCTGTGAGCAGATCCATTACTTAAATCCTGGGAACCTAGTTGAGAGCATCTGGATAAAAATTAAGGGGGAGAAAAACAACGATGATCTCATTGTGGGGGTCTATTACAGACCCCCAAGCCAGACTGAAGAGTTGAATGATGCCTTCCTGGAGCAGATGACCAGACTTTCCCAAAGTAGTAATGGAAGCTTTCAATTATCCAGATATTTGCTGGGAGTCAAACTCTGCCAAGACTACCAGGTCCAACAATTTCCTCACTTGCCTTGCAGATAATTCTATGGTCCAGAAGATGGACGAGGCAACAAGGCTATTTGAGATCTGCTCCTAACCAACAATGATAACCTGATTAATGGGGTGGAAATGGTAGGGTCCTTAGGTAGGAGTGACCATGTTCTCCTGGAGTTCGTTATGCAATGGAAAGGGGATGCCAAGTCGAGTCAGATACATGTTCTAGACTTTAAGAAACCTGCTTTCAGTAAACTTAAGAAACTAAAGAAACTACTGGGTGTGATCCCATGGTTAAGAATACTAAAAGAAAAGGGAGTACAAGATGGATGGGAGTTTCTTGAGATCTTGAAGGCACAATTTCAAACAGTACCAGTGAGAAATAAAAATGGGAGGTGTCTAAAGAAACCAGGACGGATGTCTAAAGAACTCTCAAGTGAGCTAAGATATAAAAAGGACATGTAAAAGAAATGGAAAAGGGGGGAAATTACTAAAAAGGAATTCAAACAAATAGCCAAGAGATGTAGGGAGAAAGTCAGAAAAGCTAAGGCTCACAATGAGCTCGGACTTGCAAGAGATGTTAAAAAGAATAAAAGGGGCCTTTTTTGGTTATGTCTGCTATGAATGGAAGGAAAATTGTATGATAGGGTCACTGCATGGACAAGATGGCGAAATTTTAACGGGGGACAGAGAAAAGGCAGAATTACTCAACACCTTCTTTTCCTTGGTTTTTTCCCAGAAGAAAAACAGTGTTCAGCTGGGGAAAAGGGGGTCAGAAGATACCGTAGGGGAAATTCAGCACAGAATAAATAAAGAGCTAGTACAAGAATACCTGAATACTTTAAATTAATTCAAATCTCCAGGGCCTGATGAACTACATCCCAGGGTATTAATAGAACTGGCCGAAGTAATCTCAGAACCACTTGCTGTAATCTTTGAGAACTCCTGGAGAACAGGAGAAGTCCCAGTGGACCGGAGAAGAGCTAATGTCCCCATCTTCAAAAAGGGGGAAAAAGAGGACCCAAACAACTACCGCCCTGTCAGCCTAACATCAGTACCAGGAAAGATTCTAGAGCAGATCATTAAGGAGACAGTCTGTAAGAGACTGGAAGGGAATAATGTAATCCCTGAAAATCAACATGGGTTTCTGAAAAACAAGTCATGCCAGACTAATCTTATCTCTTAGAATGCAAACTTGGTAGCAAACCTTGATTTTAGTAAGGTCTTTGACAAGGTACCGCATGATATTCTTGCAAGTAAGCTGGAAAGATGTGTACTGGACAGTGCAACTGTTAGACGAATTTGTAATTGGTTGACTGACCAAACTCAAAGGTTGCTCATCAATGGCTTATTTTCATCCTGGAGAGAAGTGAGTAGTGGAGTGCCACAGGGTTCTGTCCTGGGCCCAGTGCTATTCAGTATTTTTATCAGTGATTTGGATAATGAAATAGAAGGCATGTTAATCACATTTGCAGATGATATCAAATTAGGAGGGGTAGCTGATACCCTGGAGGACAGGGGCAGGATTCAAAATGATCTGGACAGATTAGAGAACTTGGCCAAATCTAACAAAATGAATTTCGACAGAGATAAATGTAAGATTCTGCACTTAGGCAGAAAAAATGAATTTAGAATGGGTGACACCTGGCTTGACAACACTACATGTGAAAGGGATCTGGGAATCTTAGTAGACCGCAAACTGAATGAGTCAGCAGTGTGATGCGGCAACCAAGAAAGTCAATGCAATTCTGGGATGCATCAATAAAAGTATGGTGTCTAGATCGAGGAAAGTAATGGTACCACTCCACTCTGCATTGGTCAGACCTCACCTGGAATATTGTGTTCAGTTCTGGGCATCACAATTCAAGAAGGATATTAACAAACTGGAATGGGTCCAGAGGAGGGCAACCAAAATGGTAAAAGGTCTGGAATCCATGCCCTACGAAGAGAGACTTAGGGGATGTTTAGTCTGGAGAAGCGAAGGGGAGACATGATAGCTATGTTTAAATATTTGAAGGGATTCATGTCGAAGAGGCAGCAAGCTTGTTTTCTGCTGCCTGAGAGACTAGGACACAGAGTCATGGATTCAAGGTGCAGGAAAAGAGATTCCACCTAAACATTAGTCAGGGCTGTTCAACAGTGGAATACACTATCTCAGAGTGTGGTAGAGTCTGTTTCTTTGGAGGTTTTTAAACAGAGGCTGGATGACCAACTGTCAGGAGTGCTTTGATTGCAGGGGCGTAATGCCCATTGGGCAAGGTGGGCAGCTGCCCAGGGCATCACCTTGTGGGGGGCACCAAAAATGCAGGGTTCGTTTTGGGGTATTTTAGTGGTTTTCCGTTTTTGGCCTGCAGAGGGTGCAGTTTTTAGGCTAGCGGCACCAAGATTTCAGCGTATCATCAGGAATCTGTCCTTATGCTACCCTCCACATTTGGTGAGGTTTGGTTCAGGGAGTCCAAAGTTATGGACTCTCAAAGGGGGTGCCCCCATTGTTTCCAATGGGAGCTAATAGGAGATGGGGACTACACCTTTGAGGGTCCATAACTTTGGCTCCCCTGAACCAAACTGCACCAAACTTGGGGGGTAGCATAAGGACAGTCTCCTAATGATACACTGAAATTTGGGTGGCAATATGTCTAAAAATGCACCCCCTGCAGGCACCAGTGTCCTGGTGCAAAAAATATTTTGGGTCGTGGTGGGGTGGCCGCCCATGGGGGGGGGGGCATCCAACTCTGGTTTTGTCCAGGGCTCCAGTTTGCCTTGTTACACCCCTGTTTGATTGTGTGTTCCTGCATGGCAGGGGGTTGGACATGATGGCCCTTGGGGTCCCTTCCAACTCTATGATTCCATGAGTTCCTCCAAGGGGCCCTCAAAAGCTGGTCAGGTATTTGGAGTCAATTGGGCAATCATGTGTGGGTTTGCTGGCCCTCCATCATGGAAAGAGTATAGTCAATGTTGCGGCAATTTGAAGTAGTTTTCATAGTATATTTTATGCTGTGTTGGTTGTATGTTCCTCTAGCCTGGTAATCCAACTATTTCATGCTGCCTATTGTATGCTTTGTATAATTATGCAGTTCTGTAACTCTTGAACTACTCTCTCTAGCAGACTGAGTTTTCAGTGCAATTTTGTCTGATTTTCTTTATGATTGTTATTAGGGTTGGCCACCTCCAAGTGATGTCTGGAGAACTCCTGGAATTGCAATTGATCCCCCGGAGGAAACGACAGGTTTAGAGGGAAGCAGCTCCTCCTCCCCATATTCTACTTTATCGAGGCTTCACCCCCAAATCCTGAAATTTCCAAGCCAGAACTGGCAACCCTCGTCACTATGTAGGAATAATGGGCTGTACACTGTTTGTAGTCCATTGTCTTTAGTTGCAGGGTGAGATCTTACAATTCCTGGACACAAGGATTGCGGGATCTTCCCCATTTCTCCTCCCCATCCCAGTCAGGCAGCTGCAGTAGAGGGGAGGAGGAGGAGGGTGAAATTGCTCTTCTGTGAGCATCGTGCTGCTCTTGCAAGAGGCAGAAAGGATTATCTCATACAGCTGCAAAGACGCCATACCCTCATCGTGGCAGTCAGTGGCGTACCACTAATGGGGACATGGGGTATCCCATGTCTCTGGGCCCACGACCCAGAGGCCCTCCTCGGTCTCCCTGCAGGCTGGCTCCTGCTCTCCCCAGGTCGTGGGGACAGTAGAAGCTGGCCTGCAGGGAGGCCAAGGGGCAAGGCTTGGCGGCGGGCAGCCATGCCTGGCCCGCCGTCGAGTGCTCCCCTGTTCTCCTTGCAGGCCAGTCTCTGCCCTCTGAGCCACCCCCCAAGTCCTGCCCTCCCCCAGCCTCCCTGCTGGCTCCCATAAGTGGGGCACAGGAAGGGGGCACAGGGAGCCGAGGGGGGGCGGTGTCCGGGGAGGCAGTTATGCCCCCAGGTGCCTTTTAGGCCTGCTACAGCACTGGTGGCCATAAATTCTCCCAGGGTCAAAAAGGGCTCCAGATGGAAGGGGAAGGTGGGGAAGATCCTGGACCAACTGGGACAGGGGATCCAAGCCATAATCCACATGGAGTCTCAGCCAGACAGGGAGACCGTGAGGTCGGCACACAAGTAAATAAGATTCATTGTCATGATTCCACCACCCTACTGGCTCCTGGGCTCATTTTTTTTTGCTGTGTTAAGGCAAAGGCTGCTGGCATATGCAGGCTCTGGGAGTTGATGCCACCCAACCCCCCCAACCCTCGGGCTGTTGGGTAATCAGATGAATGAACTTTCTGCAGGATTCCACAAGACACCAGGATGAGAGTAAGACTCTCCCAGCATCAGTCAGGTGCTCCTCCCTTAAGGCAGCTCTAAATAGTCTGAAAAACACCCAGCATTGTGTAAGTGTATCAGTGGGGACAGGGAAGAGGTGATGCCTCTACGTTGCAGTCATTATGTTCTCAGAAGAGAAGCTAATTATGGCTCTCTTAGGATCAACAGGGTGTAATTAATTACAGATGAGCAGCAGTTGCCATCTGTCACTGCAGGGATTGTGGGAGGGCAAGGTGGAAAAGGGCGCTGGCACCGGAGCAGGTTCACGGAATGTACTGGGTGGCACATTTGTCAACTCAACTCTGGTGTCTCCAGAGGTGGGCACATTGTGTAGCAGACTTCTCTCTGTGATACCCCTCTGAAGATGCCAGCCACAGATGCAGGCGAAACGTTAGGAACAAGATCTACCGGACCACGGCCACACAGCCCAGAAAACCCACAACAACCTGTCTCTAAAGTCTTTCCCCCACAATGACCCCACCCCAAGATCTCTTACACTTTCCTTTATTTATTTATTTATTTATTTTTATTTTTTTATTTATAAACCGCCCCACCCCACCCCACCCCCACCCCCGTCAGCTGGAACCACCATGGGAAGCTGCTAGGTTGGTTGTAAAAGTCTCTCGCTTTCTTCAATCAAGCTCACAGGGTTTCTCAGGGAATGTTCCGACAGGATGGGTTTGATTCTTTTCATACCTTGGGGGTGTCAACACTTTTTCAAACCCCAGGGAAAGAAAGAGCACCTGCACAGTGCTTGGCTGCTGGGTTGCAAGATTGATTATTTCTCTGTCTACCTATTGGACTGGACTGTCCATTTCAAAACTGGACCCCTGGAAAATGGGCAACCCCAGATGCTCCCTCCCAGCAGGCCCATCTTGTCACGTGAGGCGGCGGCTGCTGCTGCTGCACAGGTGGAACAAGCAACCCCTGGCCAAATTCACTGGAAATCTAGTTTGGATTATTTGAGGCAGCTTGCTGTTGTAACGGGTAATATGACAGATCAACTTGCATGGCCAGGAAAAAATGTCAGCTATTATTTCATTTGCACATCAACTTTCCCCTCAGGTGACACCCAAAGCAACTGCCATTATTCTTCCCCTTCTCTGATTGATCCTCACAACAACCCTGAGAGGTAGGTTTGTGTGTGACTAGCCCAAGGTCACTTCTCATGCATTGGTTTGAACCTGGGTCTCTCAGATCCTAGTGCTAATGACGACACCGTGCTGGCTCCACATTTGGTGCTACAAATGTGGCTTTAGGTGTGAACTACAAAGAAATTACCTTTGGTGTTGTTATATGTTGCTGATCCTGGGCTTCATTAACAGCTTCACTGCTTTTCAGGATTTTATTGCTGGATTTTCCCCACACATTTGTTGAGCACATTTTTATCTGCCCTTTCTTCCAGAGCAGTGCAGATCCTGCCTCCAGTCTATCCTCACATCAGTCCTGACTGATAGTTAAGCTGGCGGGGATCGGCTGGCCCAAAGACAGCAGCAAACTCCACAGCACAGTCAGGAATTGAGTCAAGATCTCCCAGACCCTCGTCAAAAGCTCCACCCACTCCACAAGACTGCTTCTTATAGAATTTGGCAAATATCTGTGTCTTTTTGATACAGTCTTCACCAGCTATTATTTAAGCTTTAAACATTTAAAATTACTGTTTTATTGTTTTAAGAGTATTATCACTGGATCTATTGGTTTTATTAGCTGGGATATGTTTTGGTTTTTTGCACATTGATTTTCTTTTTGCACAAAACTTTGTTTTGAGGTGGTACAAAATCAAATATTAAACAGGTAATGTTCCTGGTCCCTTCAGATTAAAACTATCTCAGGGATTGATAAGAATCCTTGGAGAACTGCTGACGGGCCAAGTTAACAGCATTAAAACTCTTGAGCAGATCAAACAATTCAAGTACCGAGGTATTACATTTTATTACAACCTCTCTTGGCACCCACAATTCGGTCTCTCAGTTTTTTTACACCACAGGTAATATGTACATCCCCACCGCACTCAAGGTGTTAAACGCCAAAGTTGGAACTCAGCTTCTCTATGGGCCCCCAATTTGGATTAAGGCAGTCAATCAAACCATCAATATTGTGCATCCAATTTTTTTCATAAAGTAATGGGTTTCCCTAATTGTGTCCCCTTCATGGCTTTATGCCTAGAATTGGGCCAAGCCACCTTTGAGATCATGGCATGGTTAAGAATGTTTAAATATTGGCTTAGGATTAATCACCAACAGGACTCTTCCAGCCTCATTCACTCCTTTTTATTGGATGTAAAGTCTACAAGCTGGTGTAATATCATCGAGAGGAAAATCTAAGTATTGGCCTCTCAATGGAAGCTCTTTACATGCTCACTACTAAAGAGGCCTATCAAACTCCAAAAATGAAATTTCTAGATTAACCCAGCAATTCCTCCTATTCAAGGTCAAATAGCCAAACATTTAATGACACTGACTAACCCGCGCAAAGGTAAGCCACGATGCTCGCCAGATTTAACGTTTTGCCTTCAGCACTTCTCTCCGGGAGATTCAACAAACTCGACAAAGCCCAGAGGCCACAGATTCAATCCTTAGCTAATTCTCTTGTTTAGTGTTCAAGAACCGAAGGAGTCAGAGAAAAGTATGCCACGTATATTCCATTACTTACCATACATGCCGCTGACTCAGTTGTAATTTCAAGTCTTTTAAATAATCCTAAACCTATACATAATTAATATCTTGCACATTTTCTTCTTGAAATAATTAAATGTCAGTGATATATTGTAAAGATTCTTCATTTTTAAAAATCCTATTTGTCAATTGTTTTTTAACCTTCCCTTTATACTGTATTATAAATTTATGCCAATAAAGGCTTACTGTCAGGACTGCAACTCCCAGCATGCACTGGTTCCCGCCTTTTTGGAAAAAGAGTGGGAAAGCAAACTGAGAAGCTACATCCACTGGAGCTTCAGAACCAATGGGAGACCAGGAGCTGAGAGGAGGGGGAAAGCTGATTGGCTGCTATCTGTTTTTTGTAAATAGTTTAAATACTGGAACTGAGGACAAGAATCCTGAGTTCCAGCACCCTGTACCTAGGGCGACTTAATCAATAAAGTTCTTCTTTTTCAAGCTGCTTTGTTTGAGTGTGTTCAGCCTTACATTGTGCTGGAACTCACTCTTATTGTTCTACCACGTACCCAGACCCCTACAGGCTTGGCTGGGTCAGGAGAACAAACCTATGCCCGCTATCCCGGACTCTCCCCAGCAGGACGAGGGACCCCAGTGAAGCAGCCTACACCTGAAAGGGCGGGAGAGACACCCCACGTCGTTCGTCCTGGATGGGGGTTGGCACCCTCCGCAAAGATGTGGATGGGGAACGAGTGTGCCTGGCGACATTCCTAGCCAAATCCCAAGTGCTGGGGAATGGATCGAACCGTGAGGCAGTCAAGCAGCAGCATACTTACGAGACACTGCAGCTCCAGAGGGAGGAGGTCACTCGGGAGAGGGACCAGCTACAATCTGACCATTCATATCTTTGGCAGCAAGTGGCGGTCCTGATGACCAAAAGAGAAAGGGAGAAAACGGCCCTTGAACCCTCCACAGCTGAGGAGGGGGTCGAGGGGGACGATGCGGAAGATGAACTGAGAGCCGAACTGCACTCCGTACGGGGGCAGCTGACTGACCTTACACTGGACCACAGTCCCTATCCCCAGGGCAGCAGGTCAGTCGCTGCAGGGAGGAGTGCTCCAACCTACCGATGAGGCCCCATGTCCCAAGGACGGCCTCGGAAAAATTTTAAGGTGGACTTTGATGGGAACACCGATGAACTTGCCTTTTTCCGGATTCAAGTGGGTACATAAGAACATAAGAACTAGCCAGCTGGATCAGACCAGAGTCCCTCTAGTCCAGCACTCTGCTACTCGCAGTGGCCCACCAGGTGCCTTTGGGAGCTCACCTGCAGGATGTGAAAGCAATGGCCTGCTGCTGCTGCTGCTGCTCCTGAGCACCTGGTCTGCTAAGGCATTTGCAATCTGAGATCAAGGAGGATCAAGATTGGTAGCCATAGATCGACTTCTCCTCCATAAATCTGTCCAAGCCCTTTTTAAAGTTATCCAGGTTAGTGGCCATCATATCCAGGTTAGTGGCCTGTGGCAGCATATTCCAAACACCAATCACATGTTGTGTGAAGAAGTGTTTCCTTTTATTAGTCCTAATTCTTCCCCCCAGCATTTTCAATGAATGCCCCCTGGTTCTAGTATTGTGAGAAAGAGAGAAAAATTTCTCTCTGTCAACATTTTCTACCCCATGCATGATTTTATAGACTTCAATCATATCCCCCCTTAGACGTCTCCTCTCCAAACTAAAGAGTCCCAAACGCTGCAGCCTCTCCTCATAAGGAAGGTGCTTCAATCCTTCAATCATCCTCATTGCCCTTCTCTGCACTTTTTCTATCTCTTCGATATCCTTTTTGAGATGTGCCGACCAGAACTCCTTTCCTAATTATCCCCAGCATAGAGTTTGCCTTTTTCATAGCTGCCATGCATTGAGTTGACATTCCCAAATCCCTTTCCTGGTCTGTGACTGATAGTGTAACCTCTAACTGTGGGTTCTGTGGGGCAGAACTCGGAAGGAGTTGCAAAGAACTAACTTTTAAAACAAAATGGTTTACTTAACAAATAAAACTTTTAACATTTTCATTTAACATTAACAAGTTACAGTCCTTCTAAGTTGCATTTCAAGTCCTTATCTTGACAAACTACTGATAAATGCAAAGTCCAATTCTTCCTGCTGGTGGTTGGCTTATGAAGACTTCAGAGGTTTGGTGAATGGGATCCAAGATGATGAAGGTCCCCAAACGAACTCCCATCAATTACATACATAGCAAGCCCTGAAACAATAAATTCTAACATTTACAATTATAGCAAAAATAACCAACTCCCTTCCCACTAGTTCCCAACAACTTTGCAATTACCTTAAACAAGGTGTTAAGAGCTTATAACGGATTAAATCAAGGTCCCAGCCTGGTAGCCTTGCTTCCTCCAACTTCACCAGTTTTGCAGCCTTCTGAGGCTTAGAGTCTCCACCCCTTTCTGGGTCAACCCATTCTGATCATAGGGGTTACAATAGCACTGACCCCTATAGCATGTATGTGAAGTTTGGATTTTTTGCTCCTATGTGCATCACTTTGCATTTTGCTACATTGAACTGCATTTGCCATTTCTTAGCCCACTCACCTAATTTATCAAGGTCCGCTTGGAGCTCTTTGCAATCCTTTGTGGTTCTCACCACCCTACATAATTTGGTATCATCTGCAAACTTGGCCACCACGCTACCCACCCCTACTTCCAGGTCATTTATGAATAAGTTAAAGAGCACTGGTCCCAAAATGGATCCTTGGGGGACACCACTCCCTACATCTCTCCATTGTGAGAGCTTCCCATTTATACCCACCCTTTGTTTCCTGTTCCTCAACCAGTTTTTAATCCATAGGAGGACTTCCCCTCTTATTCCTTCATTGCTGAGTTTTCTCAACAGTCTCTGGTGAGGAACTGTAGTCGACCCACGCGGTCAGCGTAAGAACGAGACGAGACGCGGAGATAACATCTGGTGGAGATCGCCAGCAGCGGGAGACCGGAGGTCCGTGTTCCTAGCGAGTCTCCCGTCTGCCGGTTCCTGGCACCTTTTATTGTTACTCTATTGGGGGCGTGTAGGAGGGAGGACTGGGGGGGGAGTTCCGGGAGAGCGGGAGGTCGGGAGATCATCAGGTGATGCATGATCTCATCTGGCTACGTGCGGAGAGGAGCGTACGCGTCTGAGCCTAATCCTCACCTGGGGGCAAGACCATTGTCCCTGCGCCCGGTGATTGAGCCAGACAGTTCACGACCCGTGACTCATGGGGGGGATGAGGAGTGGGGGTGCGATGCGACCGGCAAGGCCGCAGGTCCGTTGGCGTCCCAACGTTCTACTACGGCACTGCTGGGTCGGCAGTGCACTACTACATCTCCTCCTTTTTTACATTTTAGAAAACGGGGGGCCGAAACGCTAAGGGGCGATTTAAAGGGACGCTTGTCTCCGCCGTTTGGTCAAGTTGGCCAAGCTGCTTGTGCAACATTAAAACTTGGTTGCGGGGTAAGGGAAATGCGAGGGGTTTCTTACACACGTTACAGGCAATATTAGACACGCATTGAACGAAACAAGATCCGATAACAAGGCACACAATTAAACCAATGCAGAGCTGTACAATAGCACTCAACCATCCTCCCGGCAGCCAGCTCCAGAGGGCTGACCACCAATGGGGCAAAACATCATACTTCAGATTAGATACAACTTCTTGCAACTCACGCACTTTCATGTGGATCAACTGGGAATTATCAGAAAGATTAAAACAACACATATTATGTACATTCTCACAACCTTGGTGATGTAACAACAACAAATAATCAATAGCGGCACGATTGTCTAGGGTCGCTTGACGAAGTTCCTGCTGCTCGGAGGCCAGGGCATCCAGAGCGGTGGAGGTAGAGTTGATGGACTCGCAAGGGCACAGGCCAGCCGGCCAATAGTCTTAGCATTGTAGGAAGCGAGTCCTGGGACTCCTACTAGGGAAGTTGCGAGGGAGACGAACTCCGCTTCGGGAGAGGGCGACCGGCCGCTCCTACAGAAGGGGTCGAAAGGCAGGGCGGAGAGGCGGCGGCGGGCGTCCGGCTCCCGGGGTGGAGCCTGGGAGTAGGACAATGGTGAGGCGACTGAGGCAGCAAAGAGTTCCGGCAGGGAGTTGGGCGGGGATGTAGTTAAACGTCCTCTCCCCGCAGGTCCAGCACCAGCCCCTGGGGAGCAGGATGTTTCCGAACACGGGGGGAATGTCCTCCATGTGTGTGCAGTTCCAACTGGCCGAGCTCTACCTAATGGGCCCGGGTCGGTTCCTCGTTCGGCTGCGCCGGTGATGCGGGCGCAGGTGTTAGACTCGTGGTTAGCGACGGTCTTGGTGACAAGGGAGAGAGCGCCAGCCGGGAGGGTTTGGACGACGGGTCCCCAGTCGGCGCTCATAGAGTATCTGATGGATGAGGCATTCATGAAGGGGCTCAGCCCAGACTCCGCTAGGAAGTCTCCGGGTGCTTTGCAGACGGGGAGCAGGCAGGAGCTCAGCAGGCTCCCGACTCCTAGGTACTGGCCCAGGCAGAAGGATGAGACGTTGGCAGCGGCAGCAAACTGCTCCCAGATGTTGGTCTGGTGAAAGCTTGCCAGGGGTGGCCGATCGCCATCGGCAGGAGGCAGCAGAGCAGGCAAAGGATGGTGGTCGCTGAGTTGGTGGTGATGATCGCAAAGAGAGCGGCACAGAGGTTCTCGGGCGTCTCGGGTGGTCTTGCTGGCGCAGCAGCGCTAGGAGCCTGGCTGGTGGTCGCCTTTGGACGTCTCCCCAGGTCATCCGGGTCTTTGGGCGTCGGCGCCGGCGCTCCGGCTGGGATCGCTGGGCGGGACCCTCTAGAGAGCTGCGTTCCATCTCCGGGATGGGTTGGTTTCCTCCTGGCGCCATTCCATGGGTTGGCCTGTCATGGCGAATCGGAGTCCACGGGAACCTGTAGGAAGAGGGACTGAAACACACACCCCTTTCCCAGGTTACGGGGGGCAGGGGTCCCGCCAGGCTCAGTTCTAGAGCGGATGGCGGGAGATTGGGATCGAGTTAGTGTTTAGATTTAATATGGGAAGGAAGAGGCTTGTTTTGCAGCCTGTGAAGGCTGCTTAATGCAACCCTCCTGGGGGCCGCCTACACTCCTCTTTCTTTTAGTTGTTTGACAGGGAGGGCAGGAGGTAGGCTGACCCCTGGTGGGAATTGGCTTCAGAGCCGCCATCAGGTGCGTCAAGGTTGAGGGTCCGAGCCTCGAGGGGAGGGAACAGGCGCAGTCCTGGGGATTATGGGTATGCATGCTTAATCAGCAACACAAAGGGGGCTTTGGAAGCACCTTTTGGGGGAATGGGTGCATCCGGGGAATGAAGCAATCAGGCGATTAGAGGCAAATTCCTCGCACACACAAGGGAGAAAGGAAGGGGGGGTTTCTTTGCAAGGGAGTTGTACTTACCGTGACCTTGGTGGCTGATGCAGGAAGCTGGATGGTGCTAAATTTTGTGATCGAATTATCTGGGGGAATTGCCGCCCGCCGAGACCGCTCCTTATAGAGGCGGCCTCGCCAAGGGCCGGAATAAGTCAGAAAACCGGAGAGCAACCTTGTTGGGGTGCCTGCCGGTTTATGGGTGAATTTGGTGCGGCAGCACCCCTAGCTTAGGGCCTGTCCTGACAGTGCTGGGCGTATCAGGACGGGCCCAGATTTTAATCCAGGGAGGGCCAGTCAGCCAATTGGCCCTCCCGCCTCTACTGGTCGAAAACAGAAGGAGAAGAGGAGGGAGAGGGAAACAGTTTTCCTGTGGGAGTTAGAAAATAATTTCGGAGGGCAAGATTGGGATCAATGACCTGTGGCGGCTCTACCCGTCCCAAACCAGAGTCGTTTTAACCTGACTCATGAGGTCTCTTCCCCAGAGATTGACATGGATATCTAGAACGATGGGGCGGACTCGTGAGCTGCCGCTCAAGTCCTGGGCTGTTGACCGTGAGCTGGCGGATGCTCCGCGTCTCGGTTTGTCTCCCCCACCCCAGATGTGCGGGCAAGCCTCGGTCGGCCACTGGTCGGGCCACTTTCGGCTGCTCTGATGACGGTAACATCAGCGCCCGGTGTCCACCAGGCCCTTGAACTTACATCCTTCTATGGCGAGCTCCAGATATGGGCCAGGGAGCTCCTCGATGGCGTCTCCACCGCTGCGACGGTGGTGTAGGCTGCGCCATGTTGGCTGCTGGGGCTCGTAGCCTTTATTGGGTCGGCAGCGGGCAGCGCATGGGGCAAGAGAATCAGCTGAGCGCAGCTGGCTCCGGCGGGCAGCTCCTGTGGGATGTTTGTCCAGACCTGGAGGTGGATGGGTCCTTGGGGCGTGGAGTGGATCACTCGGGGACGATGAACAGTCCCTGTTCAGCGGCGGAGGCCTTTGGCAACACCAGCCCAATTGTCCCGGTAGGGATGGGCTCGTCATACTGGGTTGGGGCGACAAGAACCTCGTGGGGGAACTTAAAGGAGATGGAGCTGGGTGCATGCGAGCGAGATGCCACGAGGGGTGGTTTTGGCAGGGCCTTGGCGTTTGAGTCTGCTCTAGTACTCTCCTCCTTGGTCCTGGGCTGGGGAGACGCCGGCGGGGGGTTCCTCGACGGGCAGTCGTTTCTCCAGTGGAAGCCCTTCTGGCAACGTGGGCACCGGGTTTTTGGTGGCCTTCTCCTCCTGGGGGCGGACCCTCCTCCATCGGGGTTGTAGGCCCCCCCGCCGGGCTGCCTGCACTCCCTTCGGAAGTGTCCGGGTCTGCCGCAGTTAAAGCAGTCATCCTGAGACTGTCTCCCGCCGGTGGAGAGTGCTGCGGCGAGGAGGCTAGCTTGGTGGGCGGAGGATCCAATGTCCTGGCAAGCCTTAAGCATGTCGGCCAGTTCAGGATTTTTTGCCTAGGCCCGTGATTGCCCTGCGGCACTCCATGGAAGCGTTCTCCTTTGCGAGGCGCATGAGGAGCTCGTTTTGGGCCTCCTCGCTATCTACCTGCCTCTTGAGCGCTTCCGGAGCCTGTTCACAAATTCAGCATAGGGCTCTTGGGGTTTCTGCCGGATGGAGGAGAAACTCTGGGTTGGCTGGCCGGCATTGGGGACTTTGACAAATGCCTTATAGGCGCCCTCAGAGGCGACCGTAAGGGTGGCCTCAGGCAGTACAATCTGATCGTTGGGATTGGCAAAAGCGCCCAGCCGTAAAGCTGAGCGGGCGGTGTAGGCGCCGCCAGAGGTGGCTGCTCTGTTGAAGCATTGCTGGCGGAACTCACTTTCCCAGACCACAAATTGTGCAGGGCTCAGGAGCATGCGAAGGTGGTTTTCCAGTCATCTGGAACCATTAGGTGGTTCCTTGCGATGGCTTCCAGCATGCCTCTCACGTAGGGGCTAGTGACTCCTACGTCCCGCATTGCTTTGCGGAGCTCGGTAAGGATATTATAGCTCAGGGGGCGGTACTCGACAACCCGCCGAACGATGCCATCCTCCTCGGTATCTGTGAAGTGGATGGGGCACAATGCAAGAATATCGGCATCGTCTTCCGCCAGGGTTTCTTTCTTCTGCCGATCGTGGAAAATACGTTCTGCGAGAGGTTTGAAACCCGCGCCCTTACGAGGCGCTGACGGAGGTGCAGTGGCTTCGGAAAATGAAGGCGGAGCAAGGGGAGGGGGCGGCCGATCCGCGGGAGAGTTTGAATTGGGTGAAGGAGCGGGGGGGGCAGAAGGAGGACAGGCGTCCAATTTAGTGGATAGAAAATTCCGGGGTTGAAATTGAAGGTGAAAAGATCGAAAGGAGGGCTGACCTACAGCAAGGGAGCCAGAGGGTCTGCAGGCTGATGGCGACAAAACATTGTCTCCGTCAGTAGCAGCGACATCGGCGCCGCGAGGCTCTGTGTCTTGAAGAGTCGCCCGATGTTTTCCCAGTCCTTAAGATTCAATGTCCCCCCTCTGGGTACCATGGACACTGAGCTTCAATCTCCTCAACCAATTTGCGCAGCTCCCTTCTCTTTACGGGGACCCTGCCGCATTTCGTTAACGCCAGTTAGATCAACGTGCTTGTCATAAGCCCTGCTTTTGCAAGCTCCCATACTCACCGGTGTTCCGTCGGACGAGAGAGTGTCCTAGGACGCGTGTCTCTGGATGCGCCAATCCAGAGGACAGGCGATACCGAAACGGTGGCCCCTGGATGCGCCGATCCAGCGGACTTCGGTATCGCGGCCCTTCCCAGGCGACGGTGAGCAGGGTGGAGGTTCGAGGATTCCCGGGTTTCGGCACCAGCTTGTAGTCGACCCACGCGGTCAGCGTAAGAACGAGCCGAGACGCGGAGATAACATCTGGTGGAGATCGCCAGCAGCGGGAGACCGGAGGTCCGTGTTCCTAGCGAGTCTCCCGTCTGCCGGTTCCTGGCACCTTTTATTGTTACTCTATTGGGGCGTAGGAGGGAGGACTGGGGAGTTCCGGGAGAGCGGGAGGTCGGGAGATCATCAGGTGATGCATGATCTCATCTGGCTACGTGCGGAGAGGAGCGTAAGCGTCTGAGCCTAATCCTCACCTGGGGGCAAGACCATTGTCCCTGCGCCCGGTGATTGAGCCAGACAGTTCACGACCCGTGACTCATGGGGGGATGAGGAGTGGGGGTGCGATGCGACCGGCAAGGCCGCAGGTCCGTTGGCGTCCCAACGTTCTACTACGGCACTGCTGGGTCGGCAGTGCACTACTACAAGGTACTTTGTTAAAAGCCTTTTGGAAATCCAAGTAGACAATGTCCACTGGTTCCCCCTTATCCAAATGCCTGTTTACACCCTCAAAGAACTCTAGTAAGTTTGTAAGACAGGACTTGCCTCTGCAAAAGCCATGCTGACTCTTCCTCAGCAGGTCTTGCTTTTCTACATGTTTTATAATTTTATCTTTAATGATAGATTCTACTAATTTACCAGGAACAGATGTCAAACTGACTGGCCTGTAATTTCCCGGGTCCCCCCTAGATCCTTTCTTAAAGATTGGTGTGACATTGGCCATCTTCCAGTCTTCAGGGATGGAGGCAGATTTCAGGGATAAGTTGCATATTAAAGTGAGAAGATCAGCAATTTCATGCTTGAGCTCTTTAAGAACTCTTGGGTGAATGCAATCTGGGCCAGGGGATTTGGTAGCATTTAGTTTATCAATGGCTGCCAGAACTTCTTCCTTGTCTACCACTATCTTTGCTAGTTCCTCAGATTCACCTCCTAAGAAGCTTGGTTCAGGTGCAGGAATTTTCCTCACCTCCTCTTGGGTGAAGACAGATGCAAAGAATTCATTCAGCTTCTCTGCAATCTCCCTGTCATCTTTTAGCACACCCTTTGTTCCTTTGTCATCTAACAGGCCTACCGCTTCCCTAGCTGGCTTCCTGCTTTTGATGTATTTGAAGAACTGTTTGTTGCTGGTCTTGATGTTCGCAGCCATGCGTTCCTCATAATCCTTTTTTGCCTCCCTTACAGCTAACTTGCTTCTCTTTTGCCACCATTTGTGTTCTCTCTGGTATTCTTCATCAGTTAAGTTGGACTTCCATTTTCTAAAAGACATCCTTTTTCCCTAATAATTTCCTCAACCCCCCTTGTTAACCATGGTGGCTTTCTGTTGGACTGGGTGCTGCCTTTCCTAACCTGCGGAACACATTCCAGCTGAGCTTTTATGACTGTGTTTTTAAATAACCTCCAAGCATCTTGGACAGTTTTGACTCTCTTGATTTTCCCTTTCAGCTTCCCATGCATTATCCTCCTCATCTTTGAGAAATTTCCCCTTCTGAATACAAATGTAACTACATTCGTAGTTGTCACTTGCTCGCATTCAGAGATACTGAATCTGACTGTATTGTGGTCGCTGTTCCCTATTGGCTCAACAACACTGACTTCCCACACTAGGTCCTGGGTCCCACATAGAATTAGATCTAGGATCACATATCGCCTGGTTGGTTCTACAACCATCTTCTCTAAGCCACAGTCATTTAGCATATCCAGGAATTTGGGTGCTGTGTGGTTTCCGGGCTGTATGGCCGTGTTCTAGCAGCATTCTCTCTTTAGGAGAGAATGCTGCTAGAACATGGCCATACAGCCCGGAAACCACACAGCACCCAAGTGATTCCGGCTGTGAAAGCCTTCGACAATACATATCCAGGAATGTTCTCTCCTTACTATGACCTGAACATGCATTTTTCCAGTTTGTATGGGGATAGTTAAAATCGCCCATTACCACTACATTTTTGCTTTTGTTGGCCTCTCTAATTTCTTTTTCCATCTCAGAATCCTTTTGTGCGCTTTGGTCAGGGGGACAATAATATATTCCTAATGTTAAACTATGCTTCACCCCTGGTATTGATATCCACAGTGCTTCTGTAGAGGAATCAGCTCCCCTTACATTGTCTATTTTATGTGACACTATGCTCTCTTTGATGTAGAGGGCCACCCCACCCCCAATACGCCCTGTCCTATCCTTCCTGTAGAGCCTGTAACCTGGGATAACAGCATCCCACTGGGAGATTGCAGAGAAGCTGAATGAATTCTTTGCATCTGTCTTCACCCAAGAGGAGGTGAGGAAAATTCCTGCACCTGAACCAAGCTTCTTAGGAGGTGCTCTTTAACTTATTCATAAATGACCTGGAAGTAGGGGTGGGTAGTGTGGTGGCCAAGTTTGCAGATGATACCAAATTATGTAGGGTGGTGAGAACCACAAAGGATTGCGAAGAGCTCCAAGCGGACCTTGATAAATTAGGTGAGTGGGCTCAGAAATGGCAAATGCAGTTCAATGTAGCAAAATGTAAAGTGATGCACATAGGGGCAAAAAATCCAAACTTCACATACACGCTACAGGGGTCAGTGCTATCAGTCACAGACCAGGAAAGGGATTTGGGCGTCTTAGTTGATAGTTCCATGGGAATGTCAACTCAATGCATGGCAGCTGTAAAAAAAGGCAAACTCTATGCTGGGGATCATTAGAAAAGGAATTGATAATAAAACTGCAAAGATTGTCATGCCCTTATATAAAGCCGTGGTGCGACCGCACTTGGAGTACTGTGTCCAGTTCTGGTCGCCGCATCTCAAAAAGGATATTGAGGAGATAGAAAAGTGCAGAGAAGGGCAACAAGGATGATTGAGGGACTGGAGCACCTTCCCTATGAGGAGAGGCTGCAGCGTTTGGGACTCTTTAGTTTGGAGAGGAGGCGGCTGAGGGGGGATATGATTGAAGTCTACAAAATTATGCATGGGGTAGAAAATGTTGACAGAGAGAATTTTTTTCTCTCTTTCTCACAATACTAGAACCAGGGGGCATCCATTGAAAATGCTGGGGAGAAGAATTAGAACTAATGAAAGGAAACACTTCTTCACACAACGTGTGATTGGTGTTTGGAATATGCTGCCACAGGAGGTGGTGATGGCCACTAACCTGGATAGCTTTAAAAGGGGCTTGGACAGATTTATGGAGGAGAAGTCGATTTATGGCTACCAATCTTGATCCTCTTTGATTTGAGATTGCAAATGCCTTAACAGACCAGGTGCTCGGGAGCAACAGCCGCAGAAGGCCATTGCGTTCACATCCTACATGTGAGCTCCCAAAGGCACCTGGTGGGCCACTGCGAGTAGCAGAGTGCTGGACTAGATGGACTTTGGTCTGATCCAGCTGGCTTGTTCTTATGTTCTTATGTTCTTATGTTCTCCTCATTCCACCATGTCTCTGTGATGCCCACTATATCAATGTCCTCCTTCAAAACTCTGTACTCCAGCTCCCCCATTTTAGGTCGAATGCTTCTACTATTAGCATAGAGACACTTGTATACTCTGTCTCTGTCCCTAACCTTTGTACATGGAGGTCCACGGCAGCATCTTCTACTCGGACCTGGAGAGAGTGTTTGAGATTGGGACCCGGCTCTGCTAATTGGTTTGTGGGACTAGTAGAAGAAGACATACCAGAACTCTACAACCTAGAACAGTTCCTGCTTGCCCTACGACAGAGGTTCAAGGACCCTTTAGCGGAAGAGAAGGCTCAGGGCGAACTACAACGCCTACGGCAAGGGAAGCTCTCGGTCAGCAAGTTCGCCACTGTCTTCCGCAGGCTAGCCAGCAACTTGCGTGGGTGGCCTGAATTGGTCCTGGTCCAACTTTTCAAGGATGCTCTTCACCCCAAGGTACTACAATGGGCCCTGATCCTCGGCGACCCCAAGATGTTGATGGAATGGATCAGGCAGGCAGGGGACACCAAGCTGTGGATCTGGCAAGTGGAGCAGTTGGAACACCGGTAGAATCGCGCCCAACTCCTGCCTCTCCGGACACCAGAGAAAACCGTGGACAATGAGAAGGGACGAGTGGGGCCCTCCAAATCTACTCGCGCCTACCGTCGCCACTTGGGCCTGTGCCTGCACTGTGGCCACTTGGGCCTGTGCCTGCATTGTGCCTGCACACCTCATCCCGTCTTGCCCTGGTCGTCGCACCCCAGCAGATGCTTCTGGAACCAAGAGCCCAAAGCACCCGGGAACCCCCAAGAAATGTTCCAGACGGTATTGCCCCACCACAGCTGGAGTCGCTCTTAACTTGGCTGCCCAAGTCAGGGACGGGAGAGACTCTGAGGCGTCGGACGTCCAGGACTACAGTGCACCGGTGAGAAACGACGACAACCTGGCTTAAGGATCGCCGGTGGCGAGGTCGTCCCAGCAGGTGCCAAGGAGTGGGTGAGTGCTTTCTCCACCAAGCCCATAGTCATATTGGTCACTCTTTCCCTCCCGGGATCTCAGACCCAGACCCGTGCCGAGGCCCTCATTGACTTGTGTTGCTCAAGGTGGCTGATCCACCCTGATTTGGTGGCAGCATTAGGACTTGGACTTGTTAAACTAAAATGGCCGCTCCAGTTCAAGCAAATGGACGGCACTGTACTGGGGGGGCCTTTCTACCCACATGTCAGAGCCAGTGGTCATATCGTTTGCGGGGCACAGCAAGCAATGGCAGTTCTTAGGGGCTGAGTTGGGCAGCTACCCCCTAGTGATAGGTATGCCCTGGTTAGCTCACCATGACCTGGACATCAGGTGGTCGGAACATGCCATTCGCGTCCCCACCACTCCTGGTGGAGCCCTGCCAGAGCCTGCAGCTCCCCCACTTGTCACCCATTCCAGTGATGGCAATCAGCTTTTGGCGGGTTCCATGACGGTGCCACCACCTCACTGCCCTCCTGGGGCCCTACTGTGACCTTGCTAAGACCTTTGACGAAGGAGAGTGCAACCACCTGCCCCCTCACCGCAGCACCGCCTGCTTAATCGAACTGGTTCCAGGGGCCAGTGGGGCCAGGCCAGGGTCACCCCTTGCCTGGACAGCAGAGTGCCAGGGGACGTTCCAGGCACTCCTGGGAATCTTCATCTTGGAACCGGTGTTGGTGCCTGCCCCCAGCAAACTATTTATTCTGCATGTTGACGCTTCGGATGTTGTTTGGGGGGGCTGCTTTGCTTCAACGGGGGGGGGGACAGGAAGCTACATGCTTGTACATACTTGTCCCACAAGTTTTCTGGCCCGTAACTGAATTGGATGGTGGGTGACAAGGAAAACTGCGCCATCCACAGGTCATTGGCGACCTGGAGACATTGGTTGGAGGGGGCCCAACACCCCTTCAAGGTGTGGACTGACCATAAGAACCTGGCCCACCTCAAAATGCCCAGCAAGCTCACCACCAAACAACTCTGGTGGGCTGACTTCTTTGCTAGGTTTAATTTCACCCTTAACTTCTTCCCGGGGAGGAGCAACTGCCTGGCGGACACCCTATCCCGGCTCCTGGACTCCGCACTGGCCGAGCCGCATCCCATCAGCATGGTCTTCTCCCCTGCCCAACTTGGCCTCCAGGCGGTTACTCATAGCCGGTCGCAGCAGCCAGGCGCCACCTTCGATCCCCCACCTACTCCGCTGCTTCTGGAGGGGGAACTTCATGGTCTCGTGCCTTCTGTACCTCTCGGAGCGGGGGCCTCTGGTGGAGAAGGGACATGGTCTATGTTCCAACTGGCCTGCATACCAAGGTGCTGGCAGTTTGTCACGATGCCAAGTTGTCGGGCCACTGCATCTTTGTCAAGACTTTTCATTTGGTCAGGAGGCAGTTCTGGTGGCTCTCCCTCCCCAAGGATGTGGTGAGTTATGTCGCTGGCTGCCCTGTGTGTGCCTTGACCAAGCACATCCTGGGTCGTCAGCCCAGGCTGTTACAACCTCTACCTAGCCCTGAGGCCCCTTAGCAGGCCATCTCGATGGACTTTATTATGGACTTGCCCACAAGTAAGGGGAAAATGGTTGTTTGGGTGGTAGTGGATTTGTTCTCCAAGCAGGCCCACTTCGTCCCCTTTGGGTTGGGTCCCCACTGCTCAGAAATTGGCCCGGCTCTTCCTCACACATGTGTATAGACTCCATGGGGCCAGTGGTGGGATTCAAATAATTTAACAACCGGTTCCGGTGGTGGAATTCAAATAATTTAACAACTGGTTGCTTACCAGCACCATTTTAACAACCGGTTCTGCCGAAGTGGTGCGAACCTGCTGAATCCCACCACTGCATGGGGCGCCCTGGAAAGTCATCTCGGTTGTCTTCCGCCTACCATGCGGCCACTGACGGGCAAACGGAGAGGGTGAATGGGATCCTGGAACAGTACCTGTGGTGCTATGTTAAGATAATTGGGCTGACCTACTCTCCTTTGCCGAATTCGCATACAACAACGCTGTTGGTACTAGTACCAGGCAGAGTCCCTTCAGGATGGTGTATAGCCAGGACAATAACCCATTTCCCCTAGAGGGCACTATTCCTGATGGACTGGCTGACCTGCAGGAGTGGATTGTGTCTCTACACACCACCTGGCAAATTGTACAGGACTCACAAGCTAGAGTTAAGGCGAATTACAAACGTTTCGTGGACCGCAAATGGTGACCAGTCATTTATGCGGTGGGCGATCAGGTGTATCTTTCCACCAAAAACTTATGGGGGCTTCTGGGGACCAGGAAACTGGGTGCCAAGTTTATCGGGCCCTTTCACATCTCCCGTGTGGTCAATCTGGTAGCTGTAGAGCTTGAAATTCTGAAAAACTTTAAGTTTGTTCACCCTGTCTTTCTTGTTAGCCTGTTAAAGAAAGCTGCCCCTCCGGACGCTTGGCACCCCATCCTCCCCACGGCTGAGCTGTACGAGGTAAATGGCGAGTTGCACCAGGAAATTAGTGGCATCGTTGATTCCCGGTTGCACAGGGGTCGGCTACAGTACTTAGTTCAGTGGAAGGACCTCCCCTCTGGATTCAACGAGTGGGTGGGCAGCCATCATGTGTCGGCCCCGTGCCTTGTCAGGGTGTTTCACCATGCCCATCCGGACAGGCCAGGTGGAGGGGGGCCTTAGAAGGAGTGGGATGTCAGGACTGCAACTCCCAGCATGCACTGGTTCCCACCTTTTTGGAAAAAGCGGGAAAACAAACTGAGAAGCTACATCCCACTGAAGCTTCAGAACCAATGGGAGACCAGGAGCTGGGAGGAGGGGAAAAGCTGATTGGTTGCTGTCTGCTTTTGAAAATAGTTTAAATACTGGAACTGAGGACAAGAATGCTGCGTTCCAGCACCCTGTACCTAGGGCGACATAAATCAATACAGTTCTTTTTTAAGCTGCTTTGTTTGAGTGTGTTCAGCCTTACAGCTTACTACTACTAACAGTATTAGGATGGACAACTGGTCTGATCAGAGGCATATTGACCTAGGAACCTGGGTATACCCATGTCCCCGGGGCATGCCTTTCAGTCACATGGGGAGCACCAGAGGGCCCCCCACATGATGTGCGCCTGCAGCAGGTGCCCCACCCCCTCCCTGCAGGCCGGCTTCTGCAGGAGCCAGCCTTCAGGGATGCCTGGGGACCTCTGCTGCACCCCCTCCCCCAACCCTGCCCCCAACCACCAACCCTTCCCAAGCCCTGCCCCTATCCCAGGGATCCCTGCAGCCCAGCTGCTGCTATCCCCAGAGGCTGGGGAGAGCACTTGCCAGGCCTCCAGCGATGAGCTTTTAAAAGCACTGAGGGCAGGGCAGGGGGTGGGGCTTTAAAAGCACGTCGCTGTGAGTCAGCAACTGCCCTCCCCAGGTTTTGGGGAGATCAGCAACTGGGCTGCAGGGAGCCCAGTGGGGGCGGGGCTTGGGGGAGACTTGGGGCAGGGGTCCACCCCTTAACCCCACCCCAACCTCTGCCCCAAGCTCCCCCCAACCTCTGTGCTTTTAAAGGCACACAGCTGGAGGCAGGCTCTGGGGAGAGCAGAAGCAGGGCTGCAGGAGCCCGGTGGGGTTTTGGGTGGGATCATGTCCACCCCTGAGTGTGGGGGCAGAGTGCCCGGAGGCAGAGTTGTCTCCGGGTGCCATTTTCCCTCCTTAAGCTTCTGGATCTAGTTCAGAGGGTTGGAAGCAGGGACAGAGGGAGAGGAAACTGTGCCCAGGGCATGACCTGCCCGTGTGCTCCCCCAGCCCTCACCCCACCCACCCACCCACTCCCCCAGGTCACCCACTGCTGCACCCTCATCTGCCAGGACACCACTCCTACAGGGGGGATGGGAGGGATGCTGTGGGGATGTGCTTTGCTTTGCAGGTGTTTATCAGATTCTTGTCCTTGGAGCTCTGGGGTTGAGACAGACTGTCCTGTGCTGTGTTGACTGGTTCACGTGGGGGGGGGGATTGCCTGAACGCATTGTCAACAGTGTTGGCACCATCACGCCAGAACTGTCTTTTGCTGTTACTCTGCTGTCATACATGAAGTCCTTTGTGTAAAATAACAAGCATTGTGTCATGACCCACTTCATGCTCCCATCGCCAGCTGAGTTGGTGCACATTGTTTCGGCGATAAGGAGCCCCTCAACCCAGGGAAGAAATTCCCAAGTTAACAGAACTTGTGTCAGAGCTGCCCTGCATAGACAGTGAAACACTTGCAAGTCCAAAGATTTTATTGCTGATGACAGGTTGAAAGCAAAAGCCTGTTCTGAGCTAATCCCTCAGGCAGTTGAGAATATGCAACAGTGTTCCCCCCAAAAAAACACGTGAAAGAAAACAGACTAGCATTCACTGAAACACTTCTTCAAACCCTCAGGGTTACAGATAAGGCACCTGAGGGAGAGAAACAGAACAGCAGAGCAGAAAACAGAACTTGGCATAGTATCATCCCATGGCAACAGCCCAAACCCCAAGGCACACATCCTGACAACTTGTCGCAAAGTATGTAGACAAGGAACAGGACTCTGAAGCTTTGAAGTCTGATGTTGCTGCGGCTGCTCCCATCTCCTCGAGTGCCCTTGAAGCTGGAAGAAGTATGCTTGGTATGGCTAAAGGGGCCTCTCTGAGTACTATCCGAGAAGACTCCTATGATCCTTGAACCCATCAAGTTGTTCCATGAACTGAGAGTCTGACACGTCCCACCCTGACCCGCCCACACCCCAACCACGCCACACCCCTGGGAGGGGGGTCTGGGAGGCGATTTTTCCAACCCCACGTGATGCTAATTGCACACGCCTGGAGTGTCCCCCCCCCGTTGTAACTTTGCCACTGTTTGGAAGCCCCTCCTCCATTGGCAAGAGACTTCCAGAGATGCAAGGTGGACTTCGAAGAATTCCCACTAGCAAAATGGATCCATGGGATTCAGTCTACCATAAGTTAAGAACATAAGAACTAGCCTGCTGGATCAGACCAGAGTCCATCTAGTCCAGCTCTCTGCTACTCGCAGTGGCCCACCAGGTGCCTTTGGGAGCTCACCTGCAGGAGGTGAAAGCAATGGCCTTCTGCTGCTGCTGCTGCTCCTGAGCACCTGGTCTGCTAAGGCATTTGCAATCTGAGATCAAGGAGGATCAAGATTGGGAGCCAACGATCACCTTCTCCTCCATAAATCTATCCAAGCCCGTTTTAAAGCTAAAATGAATGGCAGCCCTAGAAACAGAATTCAAAAGATGTAACCTTCAAGCTTGTGCTTTTCTGTGGCAGGACTCTCAGTGCATTCTGATATTCTAGGCCTGCCAGGTCTCTCACTACAGCAGGTATGATTCAGTGTACAACTGCTCTATGTGCATTCCCCGCCCACCCGCCCAATACTTGAGTGATCTCTTTCAGAAGATGGTTTACCAATCTAACATCATCATCATAATAAAAAACTTCTGCATAGTGTGAGCTTGAGCTTGAGCTTTGAGCTTTATTTCCCCAAGTACAGCAGCACCCTGCACTACATCTTTTATAAGTGTATGTAACTGGCCAAGTCACTGGACTCTGGTGAGGCAGAACTCCTGCGAAATTGGTGCCAATTATTTGGCAAGCCTCGTCCTTGGAAGACGAGAGAGAACGAAAGCTGACTGTGTCAGGATTCCATTGGTGGGAGGGGGCGTTTGCTGGGGAGAGCTTTACCTTTTTGCAGGTGCTGCTTATCTGTTTTCCTGGCCTTGGAGCTCCGCGGCTTGAACGAGCCTTCAGACTGGACTCTTTCTAACTGTCTTAGTTCACATGTGGGATTTGCTGCAACATATTATCAACAGTTTTGACGCCTTTTCGCCAGAACTATCTTCTCCTGTCTTTCTCATGTCTTTAGTAAAATCCTTGAACCCATCGAGGGAGTTATTGGCCTTTTCCGTACGCCCCCCGCTACTCTCCTAAAGTAGCGCGGGGTCCAGCTGCACTCCCCACTTCAGGGGCGGTGAGAACGCAGCTGCCCCAATGCTGCCTCTCTCGCGCCCCCTCAGCGCGCGTAATTCCTGGCACCTTTTCAAATGGCGCCTTTTGATGACCCCGCACAGAGCGTGGGGTCGTGGGGAAGCCGGGGCGCACGCCAGGAATTGCACGCGCTGGGAATTGCACGCAGCAACCCTCGGACAAAGGTAAGTGGGGAAAGGGCCATTGTCTGAACGGAGAAATTGACAGACTGCAACATCAAATTGGTCCTTATATAGATTCTGAGCAGCAGAACTCAAAGTGACTAGTCCCCATCCCAGCAACAGTCCTGTCTGCCAGGAAAAGGCCGGCCTTAGGCCAAAGGTCAACAGTGCTGGGATACCTGAACCAGTTTGCAGAATGGGCTGGAGACAAGTAGGCTGCTCAGCCCATGTCAGTGGCGTACTGCCTATGGAGACATGGGGTCACAATGCAGACTCCTGCCCACCCACCCACCCGCCCCTGCCGCCGCTGCCTGCCCACCTGGCCCCCTCACTCATTTAAGCAATCTTTGGAGCATTGCCCTTTTAAGAAAGTCATAGAGAGGCAGCTTCCCTGAAGCCAAGTCTCAGAGCCTGTGGGGAAAGGAAAGAGTGAGTGAGGGGAACAAGGGACTGTGCGAGCACTGTTGGGGGGTGCCCGGAGGGTTTTTTGTCTCCGGGCGCCATTTGGACCCCGTAAGCCACTGGCCCAGGTGAAGGCAACAACCCTGTGTGACAGTGTGCTCAAATGGAAGGTTTCTATTAAACTACATGAAATCCTATTGGTTCCTCAGGTCACCTGATCTTTGTGAAACTGCAATGCATTCTCTGTCCATCGAGAGTGGTGGCGCTACGGTGCATCAGAGATCAAGTGAGGATTTCTCTCTGCCAGCCACAGTGGTTCAGAGCAGGAGTGTGCTCTTCAAGGATTTTCATGCTAATTGTGGATCTGGATTTTGGGGAAGCAAGGTTTCTGGGCCCTTATTATTTTTAAAAGGTTTAAGGGGATTTGGGGTCCTCAAAATGTGGGACCATTTTTCCAAAACACCTCAGTTCCTCCCCCACAATTAAGAGTGAGACAATATTTGTATGCCTATATAACTTCACTCACTCAGTACACTCATGGAGTAAGGGCTACTCAGTTCCAGAGGGGACAAGCTGATTATCTTTTTGAGGAAAAATTTTTTCTCACTGTGTATGAAAGCAAATGGTCTTGACCTTGATAGAAATAGCCCGACTAATCTAGCAATCTTAAGCTGCTCTGCACGGAGTAATTATGGGATCAGAAGTCCCAGCATATGACAACGTGCTGTTCCAACATACCAACAGAGATGCTTCCGTTCAGATTACATAGTCCTGAAGGCAATAGATGGGATACAATTGAGAAGCTTGTTAAAAGGATCTGTGGATACCAGAGCAAGTCAGGAAGGAAGTATGGTTGTTCATTTTGGGGAGGCAAGGTTGATTTGTATAATGTTCAAGGGTCAGTGTTCAGAAACCCAAAGAAAGACTTATACGGGTGGTTCCATCCATCCAGGAACAGTGAGATCAGCAGTGGAGCCCATACGCCCAGGGGAAGTTTTGAAGAGTAAAAGCTTAGAACCAGCATAAAACCTTGTTTAGGAGTCTGTAGGATGAGCTGAAAGGGTGTTTTGTTTGCAAGGACTTTTAATGGGCATCTAAGTTGCAGACATTTTTCTAAGGAGAGGATTAACGGGATTCTGCAATATTTTGAATGTTTTCAGCCTTGGTCTTGTAACAGGGCTGCCAGCCCCCAGGGGGTCAGCCACAGGACTATCAGGGCAGGTGCACTAAAAGTTAATATTTTCATGCTATAGTTAGTAGCTTAAAACACTCTTTTGTTCTTCTTTTTCCAGTACCAATAAACTGTTCGGCAACTCAGAAGACTGAATCTCAATGTACCTACATAAATAATATTTGCAGAAAAAACTTTTGGGTTGTATATTATTTTCAGCATTACTATCATAGACCAAATGGAAGATATTCAGCAACTTGATTCGCACTCTGCTGAGGTCTTCAGTGAGGGCTCCTCCTCAGGGGTCTCAGGGGTCTCTACAGGAGCCTGGATTAGCATGCGAGGTGTGCCGGCACAAACGGCCTTTCCTGAATTAGAGCTATAATATAAATTAATCAGACACAGCAAAAGTGCTTGGGATTTGCATTAGTCAGCACTTCAGGAAACAAAGAAAAAGGTGGGGCTTGAAAAGGTGTTTCTGAAATGATAACCAAAGTGGAGATCATATCACCCTGTTCTTTCAGACCCACATTATTTTACTTCATGCTTGTTGAGATGTTCTGTATATATGATAAAGCCCAGAGTTTGTAAGAGGCTTCTGTTTGGTCTGTGATAATATTGCTGAAAATAATATACAACCAAAGAGTTTTTTCTGTAAATATTTGTCTAAGTACATTGAGATACAATCATCTGAGCTGCCAAACTGTTTAATGGTACTGGAACAAAATAACAAAAGAGTGCTTTAAGCTACTATAGCATGAACCTATTAACAGGTTTGATGGACCTGTGTGCATCTGGTGCAGACTGGCGTTGGTTTCAGCCTCCAGGTGGTGGCTGGAGATCACAACTGATCACTATTACAACTGATCTCCAGACTTTTTGGAAGGTGGACTGTATGCATTATACCCCACTGAAGCCCCTCCTCTCCCCAAACTCCACCCTACAAAGGTTCCACACAGACCCCAACCTCCAGGTATTTCCCAACCTGGAGTTGGCAACCCTACCTGTAAGCCACCTGGAACCAAAAGAGCAACAACAACAGACCAACACAGACAACACTGGGCCAGAGGAAATGTACGTGAGACCGCTCAAAGAACTTTCTAGAGAATTTACAGGGCCTTTGTCCATAATTTTAAGCACTTCTTATAGGACAGAAGAAGTTTCACAAGACTGGAAGAGGGCCACTCTTCAAAAATGAGAAGAGGGATGGCCCAAGAAACTTCTTTTAGAAAGCCCTGCCATTAGTGAATCCTGTCTGCCAAAATAAGAATGTGAATTGGGATGAACATGTTCATCTACATAAGAATGGATCTACATGCCCCTATCCTTTTAGAACACTGCTGCTGCAAGCTCATTCCCAGAAGTCCTAGAATCAATAAGGTACCTGGTCTCCTCCAGGATGACAAGGCATGCGTGGGGAAATGGTCCTCAATAAGTGCTCACTGGACATTATGGTTTTTAAAAAGAGACTTCTAATGAGTCTGTGACACACTTATAATGTATTATAAAAGATGACACGTCTTCTGCAAGGGAATCATACACAAACAACACACTGGAACTTAAATTACTAAAGCTAGGTGAGGTGTTACTACGGTTCAAAGAAGAGTTGAAGGAATTTATACATAAAATATTTCTAAGGGAACAACAAGACAACAACAAGAGGCTTGATCTGTGACTCTTCAACAAAAAGAATTGAACTCTTTTTGCCATGTGTCTTTTGTGGACTCTCCCAGCACCCTAGAAGAACAAGAGAGACCTTTTCCCACAGACATGATATCAGCACAGATGCAAATACAAACCACACAGTGTGTAAGAGACTTCTCTCTGTGATACACCTCTGAAGATGCCAGCCACAGATGCAGGCGAAATATTAGGAACAAGATCCACCAGACCACGGCCACACAGTGTAAGGCTGAACACACTCAGACAAAGCTAACTTTTAAAAAGGAACTCCCACAAATCCAGTTTGGTGAACACCTTGCCATTGGATAGGTGTCCCAACAAGTCTTTGATCAAGGGAAGGGGGTATTTATTGTTCAGGGACACTGCATTCAGGCCTCTGTAGTCTGTACAGAGGTGGAGGGAGCCCTCCTTCTTCTTGTGGAAAAGGACGGGGGGGGGGCATTGTGAGACTTGGAAGTTCTAAGGAAGCCTCTTGCCAAGTTCTTGTCAACAAACTTCCACAGCGCCTCCATCTCGCGGGGGCTCGTTTGATACAGTTTCCCCTTAGGAAGTTGGGCCCCCAGGACCAGTTCGCTTGAGCAGCCGGTGCTGCGGTGGGGTGGCAGGCGGTCGCACTCTGCCTCGTCAAAGGCCTTAGTGAGATCACAGTAGGGCCCCGGGAGGGCGGAGGCGCGAGATTGTGGCCCCGTCAAGGAACCCGCCAAAAGCCGACCACTGTCACTGGAATGGGCAGGGGGAGGAGCCGCAGGCTCTGGCAGGGCCCCACCAGGAGGGGTGGGAAGACGAACAACATGCTCCGACCACCTGATGTTGGCTGGTTGTGGTGAGCTAACCAGGACATGCCTAGCACTAGGGGGTAGCTGCCCAACTTGGCTGCTACAAACTGCCGTTGCTCACTGTGCCCCGCAAATGATATGACCACCGGCTGTGACTTGTGGATGGAAAGGCCCCCCACCCAGTACAGTACCATCCATCTGTTCAAACCGGAGCGGCCATTTTAGCTTAACAAGTCCAAGTCCTAATGCCACCACCAAATCAGGGTGGATCAGGCACCTCGATCAACCCCAGTCAATGAGGGCCTCAGCACGGGTCTGGGTCTGAGACCCTGGGAGGGAAAGAGTGGCCGCTATGACCATGGGCTCGGTGGAGAAAGCACTCACCCACTCCTTGGAGCCTGCAGGGACGACCTGGCCACTGGCGCTTCTTAAGCCAGGTCGTCATCGTTTTCCACCGGTGCACTGTAGTTGTAAGGATGGCAGTTCTGCTTGGTTCTCTCCCAGCCAGCTGGCCTTGACGGAATGCCTCCAGCCGGGCGGCGGGCCAGAATCGGCGGCAACAACCTTGGTGGACGGCTTATCTTGCTGTCCAGGATGAGCATTCCGTTCCCATGAGATGGGCCTGGATGGCCCAGGGAGGGGGAAGGGATTGAGTACGTTATAACCTGAAGTTTGGGCGGGAGGTCTCATTCCTGTCATGTCATGTGTGTGTGCTTTCTAAGATGTCTGAATAAACGGTCTTACATCCAAAAGCCTTTTATTTCTGCTCTTTGGAATTCCTTACATTATGACAGGAATCACTTCTTAACCTTTACTGTTACATCGAAGTGGATCTCTGGTGTTTCGACATGCAGAGATTGAGTACGCTTGACCATGTGGAAGGCACGATAGCCCCCATAGAGGGCTTCGAGCCTTCCCTTCCAGATTCTGAGGATCTAGGAGAGGGAGATGGCCCGATTTCTCTGGTGACTCTCTCCAGACCTAGAGACAGTACAAGTTTGCCCTTGTTTCATTGGGATGAACAAGGTGGGTTCGATCGTGTGGAGATGCATGAAACGTTTGGTGCATTATCCATGGATCGGGCGCCTGTCGACCGGTTCGTTTCCCTCCGACAACGAGTGGATTACAAACCCCAAATGCAACCAGTCCCTGAGGAACTGGGACTGACAACCATCCATGCTGACACCCAGGAATCCATGGAAAGATTCCTAGACAAGTACTTTGATGATATTCCCAAGGAGCAGCAGTGGCATAGTACCGGGGCGCGTCCCAAGACTACGGCTGAGGCTGGAACAATGACGCGAGTCGGATCGATGATCGGTAGAGGGTTCCATACTAAAACTGCGGCTCCAGAGCCGGGAGCAAGTGAACGGATGGAAGAGCTCCGTGGAGCGGTCAGAGGAATCGAAAGAAGTCCGTCTGAAGTGGAACTTAATCCCGACCCTGACCCGTTCCCAATGCCCTCGAAGGAAAGTTGGGACGATGAAGTGGCCCTGCTGCGTGAAGCCAAACTTGCCTGGGAGCGCGAACGCGAACTCTGGGAAGAGGAGCGCGAAAATCTGCAACGGGACCGTGAGAAGCAACGCGCAGAAATCCAAATGGAGTTGGATCGCGAAAGAGAAGCGTTGCGTCGACAGTTCCAGCAGAATCTGACAGTTCATGACAAAGTACTGGATCAATCAAAAATGGATTTACAACGCCAGCGCGAGGGCATCAGGGCCATCCAAACACAGAATGAACTGACTACAGCCATACAACGAGATGAACGTGCTAAATTGGATCGTGAAAGGGCGGCCTTGCTTGCCACCAGGACGCCTTAACACGTAAGGAAAGAGAGTTGGCCGACCTAGAACAGGATTTGCGAAGACAGCGGGCTACGCTGGCAAGGGCTCCAGATAACGCCCACACCTTCTACCGGGCGCCTACAGCCCCCCTCCCCGCCGGAGGCACGATACTTCGAGGCCCGATTCCAGCGGCCCCCCAACCCAGGGCGCCTCAGCCACTCCCGGTTCCTCCAGCCCCGCCACTTTACCCCTTACAGCCACCAGGCCACCTACAGCAACAACCTCAACACGCACCTCGAGCTGTTGAGAGAGGATTTTACAGACCCCCCATCCCAGCTCGTTTTGACGGGACTGCATCGAAACTCCCCTACTTCATCTTAAAACTCGATGCCCATATGCAAGAATATGATGATTTATATCATTCTGAACGTGAGAAAGTTCGAGACATTGGATCAGTACTGGATGGCATAGCAGCTGAATGGTTCGTTACGCTCTACGAATTACAGGCTGACGACACTCGCACAGTGGGGGGGTTCCTCCAGGCGTTATGCCTTCGTTTCCAAGACCCTGATGCAGAAAACATTGCTATACGTACAGTAAAAACCATCCAGCAAGGTAACCGTTCTTTCGCTGAATATGCCCGGGAATTTCGTGCAGCGGCCAGTAAACTTCCTCCAGACTGGCCGGAACGCATGAAATGTGAGTACTTTTTCGAAGGCATGGACATCAAACTGCGCGAAACGGTTATCCTCATCCGAATCCCGCGGACAGTAGCCGAATGGATCGAACTGGGATCACAAGTCGCTGCCCGTCTTGCGCGCGCCCGCACAGATGGCCGTCCGAGCCCAAAACCTGCCACAACACCAGCACCAAGTACTCGCAAGTCAACTCCTGCCGTCGCAACTGAAACCACTTCAGAACGCCGTCGCCGCTTGGGATTGTGCCTTTACTGCGGGGGACCTGGCCACCTGGCTGCCAACTGCCCGAAGAAACAAAAACCCCAAATTCTGACTACGCGCACCGTGGCAGCCAAGCCTCCACGTAAATCAGGTCCGCCGCCTCAGGGATCGTCTAAAGCCGCTATCGAGGAAGATTTCGAGGACGGAAATGTAGCGCTCTGCCTGTCAGCAGCACCCGAGGACATTAACCCTACTCCAGATGCGGTGAGTGAAGGCAGTGCTCCCGTTACCATTTTAACCACGCTAGCCAACCCAAGTAAACATACGCGCATTCTGGCCTCCGCACTTGTGGACTCGGGCTGTTCCCACTGTCTCATGAGACCACAAGTGGCCGACGAACTTGGTTTAGACCGAGTCCCCTTGGTGAAACCCATTCCCTTCACCCAAATGGATGGTAGCCCTCTAGGCGGTGAAGGTCCGGCACGTTTTAAAACCCAGCCAGTATTTCTCCGTTGCGCCGACCATTGGGAGAAAATAAGTTTCATCCTTGCTCCTGTTGCTAAACACACTATTGTGTTAGGCATGCCTTGGTTGCTCTTACACGAACCAACCATCATATGGAAAGAGCGGATCCTCCAATTCTCGGATTCCCCCTGTGGAGATCACATGAACGGGGAGGAAAGCCCACCTCTCACTGAGAACAAGCTCATGGGTCCTAAAGCTTTAAATGTATTGTCTGCCCCTGGTCCTGCGGAAATCCCGCAGGCGTATCGAGACTTGTCCAGAGTGTTTCAGGAACAGGAGTGCGACCAATTGCCCCCCCATAGGGATACTGACTGCAAAATTTTACTGCAACCCGGAGCTCAGTTACCTAAAGGTAGAATCTATCGCATGAGTCCCACCGAGGAGAAGGAACTCCGCGCCTTCTTAGATAAAAACTTGGCTCGCGGATTCATACGACGAAACAATTTAAACATACCCATGCCGCCCCTGTTCTATTTGTTAAGAAAAAGGACGGTTCGTTAAGACTTTGTACTGATTACCGCGGATTGAATGCAGTGTCCGTATCCAACAAGTATCCTTTGCCCTTAATTAAAGACCTCTTGGATGCATTGGGCAAAGGGCGGATCTTTACTAAATTGGACTTAAGAGAGGCTTATTACAGAGTCCGTATTGCGGAAGGCTATGAACACTTAACAGCTTTCAATACAAAGTTTGGACAATATGAATATTTAATAATGCCATTCGGATTAGCTGGAGCCCCAGGAGCCTTCATGGCCCTTATCAACGAAGTTTTACAAGATCTGTTATACAAAGGGGTGGTCGTATATTTAGATGATGTATTAATTTACTCACAAAACATTGAGGAGCATGAGAAGCTAGTACGAGAAGTCTTACAACGTCTACTAGATAACTCCCTCTTTGTCAAGTTGTCAAAATGCTGTTTTCATCGCTCCTCCATAGACTATCTGGGTTATCGAATCTCTCATGAAGGTTTGGAAATGGACCCAGCAAAAATAGCCGCAGTAATTGAATGGCCTGCCCCCACCAACAGGAAGGAACTGCAATCCTTCCTCGGCTTTGCCAATTTCTATCGTGACTTTATTCCCCGATTTGCTGAAATTGCCTTGCCGCTCACCGATCTCCTACGTACCAAAGGCAAAGACTCGCAGGCTTCTAAACCCGGGGCTCCCCTTCTCTGGTCTCAAGAATGCCAGTCAGCATTCCAGCAGCTAAAAACAGCTTTTACTACGGAACCAATTTTAAGGCACCCAGACCCAGATCTTCCTTTCATCGTGCATGTGGATGCGTCGGATAAGGCGCTAGGCGCTGCCCTCTTGCAGAAAAATAAAGATAACAAATTGGTACCGTGTGCTTACTTATCCAAAAAGTTTTCTGGGGCTGAATTAAATTGGACTGTGGGGGATAAGGAGACCGCGGCTATCAAAGCTGCATTGAGTGTTTGGCGCCACTGGCTAGAAGGAGCCAAACACCCCTTCCAGGTTTGGTCAGATCACAAAAATCTAGCTGCCCTGTCCACACCACTCAAAATGTCTGCAAAACAATTGCGTTGGGCCGATTTTTTCTCCAGGTTCTCTTTCACAGTCCATTTCTTCCCTGGTAAAAGCAACAAACTGGCTGATGCGCTGTCTCGCCTCCCCGGAGAGGGGAAACATCGCTACGAGATATCCCGCACACAGTTCTCTCTCCCTCCCAGCTGGGATTAGCTGTCACCCGATCACAAACTACGGCGGCTCCTCCCCCTCCGACCATCCCTAACATCGTCTCCCCCTTCCTCCAGGGATTCAAGGAGGCGGGGCTCCGCGAACTGTCGGCGGAGGAAGGGGATTCACAACTGCGTTTAGAGGATGGTGTTTGGAAACGGGGAGGGTGTTGGTACATCCCTCCTCCTCTCCGGAGGCAGGTTCTCGAAATTTGTCATGATGCCCGTCAAGCTGGGCACTTCGGGTTTTTGAAAACGTTGCATCTGGCCCACCGACAGTTCTGGTGGCGCTCCATGCGCAAAGACATTGAAACGTATATCAAAGGGTGTTCTGTCTGTGCGGAAGCCAAGTCGATACCGGGAAAGCCGCATGGATTATTAAAACCCCTCCCTGTTGCATCTCGACCCTGGCAGGTCATTTCCATGGATTTTATAACCGATTTGCCGGAAAGCCACGGTAACACTGTTTTATGGGTGGTGGTGGATCTTTTTTCTAAACAGGCGCATTTTATTCCTTGCACCACAATCCCGTCGGCACCTAAACTGGTCCGGTTGTTTATCCAACATGTCTATAAGCTTCTACACTCCCTCTCCCGACAAGGTGGTATCCGACGGCGGTCCCCAATTCATATCGAAGTTTTGGAAGGCTTTCCTGGAACTGTTGGGAACCACCCCAGCGGTCGCCGCCCCCTACCACGTTCAAAGTGACGGCCAGTCGGAACTGACGAACAGAACGTTAGAACAGTATTTACGTTGTTATACTAACTATCATCAGGACAATTGGTGCGATTTACTTCCTTTTGCAGAGTATGCGTATAACAATGCCATTCATAGTAGCACGCAAAAAACCCCGTTCGAGATTGTTTCTGGTCGGTCTTTTCCACCGTTGCCCCAGCTGCCTGCAGAGGTACTGCAGCCTCCAGAGTTCAAACAATGGATTTCTTCGCTAGCCGAGGGTTGGAAAACAGTGCAGTCTACCTTACAGCAGGCCCAAGAATCACAAAAGGTTCAGGCAGACAAGCGTCGCTCAGACTTCCCTTTGCGTGTTGGGGCGTGGGTCTATTTGTCCACTAAAAACCTTAGAGACGTGCACAAATATTCAAAACTTGGCAAGAAATTCGTGGGCCCTTTTCGGATTACAAAGGTGATCAATGATGTTACTGCTCGTTTGGAACTGCCTAACTCATTAAGTAACATTCACCCTGTCTTTCATTCTAGCTTGCTCAAGGAGGCTCCCGTTTCAGATGCCTGGCACGACCCTCCGGAGCCACCCCGCCAGTTATAATTGATGGCCACAAGCACTTTGAAATAGATGCTATTCTGGACTCCCGCTTCTCCCGCAATCGTCTACAGTATCTAGTTTCATGGGTTGGCTATCCCTCTGGCCATAATCAATGGGTATATACAGAAAATATTGATGCCCCCTCCCTTATTTCTGCTTTTCACAAAGCCTTTCCTGACAAGCCGGGGGGGAAGGTTTTCTTGGGGGAAGCAGAGTGTAAGGATGGCAGTTCTGCTTGGTTCTCTCCCAGCCAGCTGGCCTTGACGGAATGCCTCCAGCCGGGCGGCGGGCCAGAATCGGCGGCAACAACCTTGGTGGACGGCTTATCTTGCTGTCCAGGATGAGCATTCCGTTCCCATGAGATGGGCCTGGATGGCCCAGGGAGGGGGAAGGGATTGAGTACGTTATAACCTGAAGTTTGGGCGGGAGGTCTCATTCCTGTCATGTCGTGTGTGTGTGCTTTCTAAGATGTCTGAATAAACGGTCTTACATCCAAAAGCCTTTTATTTCTGCTCTTTGGAATTCCTTACAGTAGTCCTGGGCGTTCAACACCTCAGAGTCACTCCAGTCCCCAGCTTGGGCAGCCAGGTTAAGGGTGGGTCTGCAGAAGCAGCTGCTGGTGTGCGACGACCAGGGCAAGAGGCAACAAGGCAGCCGTCTTCTCCACAGTGCAGGCACAGGCCCAAGCAGCAACGGTGGGTGTGAGCGAATTCGGAGGGCCCCTCTTCTCTCTTATTTTCCACAGCCTTCTCTGGTGTCCGGAGCAGCTGGTGTTGAGCGCGGTTCCACCGGTGTTCCAACTGCTCCACTTGCCAGATCCACAGCTCGGTGTCCCCTGCCCATCTGATCCATTCCATCAACGTTTCAGGGTCACCATGGATCAGGGCCCATTGCAGTACCTTGGGGTGAAGAGCGTCCTTGAAGAGCTGGACCAAGACCAACTCGGGCCACCCACGCAAGTGGCTGGCTAGCCTGCGGAAGACAGTGCCAAATTCGCTGACCGAGTGGTTCTCTTGCCATAGGCGTTGTAGTTCGCCCTGAGCCTTCTCTTCTGCTAAAGGGTCCTCAAACCTCTGCCGTACGGCCAGCAGGAACTGTTCTAGGTTGTAGAGTTCTGGTATGTCTTCTTCTACTAGTCCCACAAGCCAATTAGCAGCCTCTCCCCGGAGCCGGGTGCCGATCTCAAACACTCTCTCCTGGTCCAAGTAGAAGCTGCTGCCGTGGACCTCCATGTATAAACCCACTTGGATCAGGAAAAAGGCAAGTTCGTCTGGGTTCCCATCAAAGTTCACCTTAAAACTTTTCCGAGGCCGTCCTTGGGACATGGGGCCTTGTTGGTAGGTTGGAGCACTCCTCCCTATGGCAACCGACTCGCTGCCCTGGTGGTAGGGACTGTGATCCAGTGTAAGGTCAGCCAGCTGCCCTCAGAGGGAGTGCGGTTTGGCTCTCAGCTCACCTTCCGTGTCGTCCCCCTCGACCCCCTCCTCAGCTGTGGAGGGCTCAAGGGCCGTTTTCTCCCTTTCTCATTTGGCCATCAGGACCACCACTTGCTGCTGAAGGTCCGACAGGTCAGATTGTAGCCGGTCCCTGTCCTGCGTGACCTCCTCTGACCGGAGTCGCAGTGCCTCATGAGTGTGCCGCTGCTTCTCCGCCTCACAGTTCAATCCACTCCCCAGTGCTCGGAATTGGGTCAGGAGTGTCGCCAGGCGCGCTCGTTCCCCATCCACATCTTTGTGGAGAGTGCCAGCTGAGGCCCCAATTCCAGGGAAGGCAGGAGGCAGGGCCTGAGGGCTACCAGCCAATTCCAAGCTGGGTACAGGCCCGGCTGGTTGGGAGGGGGCAGGGGGCAGGGTGGGAAAGAGGATGGTGGTTGGCCACTTGGGGGGAGTCAGGGAATTTAAGGGGAGGGAAGCAGGAAGACGGGGTGGCGAAGTTGGAAACAGAAAGGCAGTGAAGCAAGGAGAGACAGAGAAGGAGGAGAACGTGAGGGACAGCAGCAGGAGGAGGGGAGGTGGCTGTGGAAGAACTGGTGAGGAGGGGGTTGTGCTGGGGACAGTCAGATTTCCCAGCAATCATGTGGTCTCGCAACCTATTTGGCACAGCAGCCATCAGAGCAGGCTTGAGGATAGGTCGTAGAACACTGGGTATGGGAAGGTGGGATGGACTAGGCCCCTCTGGGTGGGGGCAGGGAGGCGGAGCACCACAATTAGGTAATGTTTCTATAAATTTGATATCTGGGGCAGCTGTGGACTTACCTGGGGATCCAGGTGGGGTAGATGGGAGCAACAAAGAACAAACGTGCACAATCCCTGACTATCCATATCAGGTGCTAACTCTGGAAAACAAGAGAGTTTCTTGAAGGGGCATGTTCAGCTGGCTGGTGTTGGCCCCCAGATCAGCTATCCTGAAGGCTACCAATAGGAACATCATCTGCACAAGGACCCCAGTGGGGAAAAGACTCAATTCCCAAGAGAAGCCCAATCCTATTTACCTAAGAATTAACCATCAGTAGATGTCCTATGTTTCACCTGTGGGCAGATGAGCCCTTCCAACTTGTTAGGTCTCAGTCCTTAAGGCATTAAACAAACTCTTGATTGTTGATCAGTAGTGTTTATTAAAAGCAGTAAGGCAGTATTCCCTAGCTTGAGGAAGCCAGTTCTGGCAACCTTGCTCCCCTAGGCCATTTTATCCCCTGTTCATTCCCCCTCCCAAAAGCATGAAAAGGATTGTGTAGGAGCCTAGGCATCGCAAGGACATGGAAGGGAGAAAGTTTTGCCACCTGCGGAACATCCCTCCTGCGATGCAACAGACATCTCCTTTGCCCGAGGTCAGGATGTTTCTCAGGGTCTTGCTTAGTTATCTACATTAGTTATCAAACAATAAACATCAAAGGAGACAGAGAAGAAAACAAGAAACAGACCCCTTCTACATATCAATCAGACTAGACATAGAGCAGGCTATGGATGCTTCAGCCTCCAGTCCAGATGGAATTCTGACACAACTAGTGTGTCCACTGATGGACTGTGACACTGACTGGGATGCAACACTTACCCATTGGGACTTGGTGACAGTGACATAGGTATAGATTATTTATGGGGGGGTTGAGGGTGGGGCCATGCTCCCACCTGCCCCTGGGGGTGTGGCCACACCTCCCCAAGTCCCACCCCAGCCTCAGTGCTTATAAAAGCAGCTCTCTGAATCCAAGGATGGCAGACTCCCCTGCCCCGCCCCCCCCCCGGCTGGGTTTTCAGCCAGCAGCCGGCAGTCCCTTCTGCCCTCCCCTCTGGGTAGCTAGGAAAAATGGAGCCTGGTGCAAAATCTTTGTTTTGCGGGGCCACTGTGATGCTGGAATCCACCCCCAAACAGCATCACTTTCAATGCTGTTTAAACTAGGGAGCCCAGACTCTTCTTTTAAATCCACCTTAAAGGGAGAATCTGGGGTCCCCAGTTAAAATAACATTGAAAGTGATGCTGTTTTGGGGTGGATTATCCCCCACCCTGAAACAGCATCACTTTCAATGTTTAAACTGGGGACCTCACATTCTCCCTTTAAATCCATGCTGAAGGGGTGGATTTAAAAGGAAAAGGGGTGCCTGGCATTTTGTGTGCTGCAGTAGATTCTCCATGGAGGTTTCCTCTACTTGCAGCATATTGCAGTTTCTCTTATGGTGTTACTGTAGTTTCTCAGACATCCCCCTCAAAACAAAAAACAAAAAAGCAGGAAAATGTATGTAAAGGATGGTTACGCTAAACAAACTTTATTACTTTTTACTGCGAAATAGCCAAAAGATGAGCTGCAAGCAGAGGAAACCTCAGTGGGGAACCTCCACGGAGAATCTGCTACAGCAGACAAAACGGTAGGCGCGAGTGGTGGAGATGAAAGTGAGAGGTTTGGGCGAGAGGAATAAAGCGTTTCCTGCCTGCTTGTGTTACTTTGCTCAGAAGGCAGGAATCGTCCTCAACCTGGTTGGGGGAAAAGATTCCTAGTTTAGCAATTTTTGAAAAAACTGGGTTGAGGGAAATATAACAGGTTGAAGTCATTTTGGGGAAGAGAGCTGTGAGAAGTTCTCCCCCAAAATGCCTTTTATAATGTCCTAAAGACGTTATGTTTGTGCTAAATGTAGGCTAAAAGCCTACACTGGCTTCCAGTGGAATTCTGGATCGTTTTCAAAGTGCTGGTGTTAACCTTTAAGGCCCTTCGCAGCTTTGGGCCCTCATACCTTCGTGACCATCTCATCCCATATATCCCAGGTAGGCCTCTGCAAACTGAAGAGGCCTACTTACTGACAGTCCCCGGCCCCTCCATGATGTAGCTGGTCTCTACCTGGGCCAGGGCTTTTATGGCCCTGGCCCCTGCCTGGTGGAACACGCTTCCATCAGCAGTGCAGGCCCTGCGGAATCTTGGTGAATTCCGCAGGGCCTGTAAAACCGAATTGTTCCACTGGGCCTTTGGGGAGGCCTGCCGATGCCCCTGTGTTGCGTGCTATACCATCATCAGCATAGCCAATATAACATCTATTCGGCACTGCCTGTCCCCTCCCAGCCTTGGGATCAGACGCCACCACTATTATTTACTGGATATGTAATGCTGCTGTGTTTTATAGAGTTTAAGTTATGGATTTTAGTAAATTATTTATTGTGTATTATTGTCTTACTTATCGTTTTGCTGTACATCGCCCAGAGCCCTTTGGGGGTGGGCAGTTCATTAAATCTAATCAATAATAATAATAATAATAATCATCATCATCATCATCATCATCATCATCATCATCATCATCCACCTGTGACACAGAAGGACAGACATAAATTCCTGGGGAGACATTTCCATAGTTTTGGTGCCATGGCTGAGAACATACTCTCTTGTGTTGCCACTTGCCTAATCTCAGAAGGCAAGTCCCCTCAAAGCAGGACCTCAGAAGAAGACTTTAGTAGTTGGACAGGTCCATGTGTGAGTAGGCCGTCCTCCGGGTTCCTGTGGTTCTAAAGCAGGAACACTTAACACCTAAATGAAATTGGGTTGAAAGCATCAATTAGGTGAGTTGCATAACCCTGAGAATTGTATCCCAATTGAACAGATTGGAGTAAATTCACAGCCAGAAATATGTTGTCCATTGAAATAAATAGAAATTACAATTGGATTTATTAATATATCTATGAGTCAGCTATCAAAGAAACAAATTGAAGTTTTTAAAAAGATAAATCTGATGTTTTTCCCCACCCTTCATTCAAGATGGCCTCTTGTGGTTCCTTGCCCATTTGCCTCTACTCCAGGGAAGAAGATGAAGTGCTCTTGGGTGCCATTTAAATTGTTTCCCTAGACTTTTGTCTGGTTCTTTCTTGAGTTCTTTCTGCAATATCAGCCCAGGGAAGCAACGTCTGTGATAGCACACAAACCCCTTGAAATCGAGAGCAAAATTCCTCCCTTAATCACTCTTCACTTGAGCCTGCTTTGTCAGTCTCCGTAATCTTCTTTCTCATGGCCCTTGCAGAAGCCATATTTATAGCTCACTCTCTTATTCAACAAGAGAACACCATCTAATAGTATAATAGGATTGCAGATTCTCCCGCATTAAGCCTGGAATAGGGGCACACATGTTTGTACACATCTATTTCAGAATGGGCAATTCTTAGGGGAGGGACTATGAAGGGGATATAAGAACCCTGGGAGCAAGAGGCAGACATCTCCCTAGCGAACCAGAAAGGAAGACTCTGTGCGTTCAGTTTCTGGTAAGGCATTTTTCTTATCACATCCTGTTCTTGACTTTCAGCTGAAGGAGGCAATTCTGCTTGCTGTGCACAGTGGATAATTTTTTTTAGGTTGGGAACACTTTTTTCTTGCACTTTCTATCAGCATGATGGGCAATAATAACAATAATGAAGGGCCGAGAGGCAAACAAATACTTTTGGCTCAGATAAGGACTTTGGGTTCCTGCCTAGCGTTTCACTCATGAGGTGAAACCATCCAGTCCATCTAGCCGGAATACTCACAGGCAGAGCACAGTGGAGACAGACTTCCTTTTTGGTTTGATCCCAGGATGTGCTAGTGTGATGTCTCCTCACACTGTATAGCTATTGTAGCTAACAGTCAGAGCCAACAGCCAATAACTCAACTGGAAATGAGAAGATTCACGCATTTCTAGAACAATGTAGGAATTTTTCTATTTTTCCTTTTCTACTCCCTTGGACTAAAAATTACTCCAGTCCAATTATCTTCAGAAATTTTGGGAGCTTTTCTATAAAGGTCTGCTTGTTTTTCAGTTAGTCCCCTTCCCGCTCTTTTTGCGCGTGAGCACAGAATCCGCTGTACCCGTCTGCAGTAAAAGCCATCCAAGATTTGTTTTAGTTGATTGGACAGTTTTGTAGAAAGTGATAATATATTCTATTTAGCAATCCCTGGCCATCTCTTTCAGAAAACATCTATCGATAGGCCTCTAGGAGAAGAGAATCCCCAAATAGTTGGGAAAACACATAGAACATATTTGCATGTCCCTTCTGACCATATTAGCAGTGTGCTACTAAACAGAGGGACACCATTATAAACCTACAGTGAACCTAAGAGAGTGCAACTCAGTTCAGGGCTACACAGTTAGTTCCTAACTTGTATTTAGTATTAAAATATCGCCTCCTGGGAATCAACTGCTCATGGTAGTTGTCAGTGCTATAAAGCATGGCTGGAGTTTTGGGATTTCAATAGGCAATACAAATCCAAACAGGGTCAATACATGCACAGTGGCTTTACCACTGGGTTGGATTTATTGTTCCTTATTGGATAACAGCATGCCCCCTGGCTCCCGTCCCATTTGACTTAAACCTTAGTAAGGTCATGCCAAAAGCTGAGCTCAGCCCTGTTAAGCCTGCTGAAAATCAGCAGATTACAATAGAGGGATATTTACATTTTAGTGCTTAGTGAGGAGATTGATCAATACTGACTCATTAAGGCAAAACGTGGATTAATTAGTGAGTGAACTGAGTTTTCCAATGATTAGAATATTGTTTAGATATTACTTATGAGTTCTATGGATGTAGGCTGCCATACCGCAACCATGCAGGAAGTGCTGTACAGTTCTTTACAGGGGTTGTTTTTTTTGCTTATTTATCTTGTGACAGGTAATTACCAAAGTGAATGTCACACTTGAAAAGGATTGCAATGCTGGTCTTGAACAAGACTCGTCCTGTTCTACCCACTTCTCCCCCCCCCCCCATAGGTTTTCAGGCTTTCTTTTTTTTCGAAACACAAATACAAGCAAGTTGAGCAAGCAACCTAGGAATTGTACTAGGAGCAGAACTTGTTGCTGTATCATGGCATGACCAGGCACATGAGAGTTAGGGTTACTTGTTTAACAGGGCAGATATTGAACTTCTCTGGAGAGGCTTTACTCTGTGACCATCGGGTATGAATTAACCAGTAGGCATTTATCGTGCTTCGTGCTTCTTGCTTCACATTTAAAAATAGCTTCTTATTCATGAAAGCATTTTTGTGAGTTTTTCAAAAATGCCTTGTGTGATTTTAAATTTAGTGTCAGATGGAGTGTATGTTCCTTGATGAAGTTGAGGCTCTCTCCAAGTTCTGAAATCTTCAATCTTTGGTTACATGTTGTACATATTAACACATGGGCTCTTAGTTGGGCTTTCAAAGGCTATTTCTGTGCCACCTCTTCAACATCCCCCTCAAGGCAGTGAAAACTATATATATAAACAAGCCAGTAAAAAACAATCCACATTTTTATGTGTGTTTTTATTTGGTGCAGATGAAATTGGGAGCACTTTTTGAAGTCTTCTTTAATGTATTTTTGTGGGGTGGGGAGTGGTATTGTTTGGTTTTGGTTAGCTCCTCAGAGGCAATCCTTGCTCTCTCTTGGTCTAAAAGTTTAGTGTCCTGTCCAATGTTGGAAACAAATTATTAGACTTCAGGTAACTTTGATATAACATATTTTGAATTAATTAGATAATGAAGGTTTGGGGTAAATTGTTGCTTTTGCTTAATAAATAACACAAATAATTTATTTTTGAAGAAGTGAAAAAAACCAAACCACTGGACATCAGCAGCATAAACACAGCAGCAGCCAACGAATAAAAAGCTATCAAGATAAACCTTCTAATGAAAAGCCTGGATAAAAAGATGGGTTTTAGCCTGGCACCTAAAAGAAAGTAAATTAGGTACCAGGTGAGCCTTAAGGGGCCAGTCATTCCAAAGGTGATGCACTGCCTCTGGTCTCCAACGCCTCCCCTCTGACGGTGGGGGCACAGTGAACTGGGCTTGAGGCAGATTTCAAGTGGCAAATTGAATAGTACCCTGGCTCCAAACCATTTAGATCCTTAAAGGTAAGAGCCAGCACTTTAAATTGTGCCTTGAAACAGATTGGAACTAGTGTACCAGTGAAAATCTTTCAGTACAGGAATGATATAATCTCTGTATTTGGGGAACCAGAATTTGAGAGACTTTTCCACTCTCTGTGTGTGTGTGTGTGTGGGGGGGGACTAACAACATTTATTCATTTGTGTATTCACCTTTTCATTTGTCTCTTGGACTGATTGTATAGTGTTGCTCTGCTTCAACTCAGCTGCATTGGGAAGTTGCACTTCTGTTGTTTTGGTATGTTACATGGATTACTGAAACTTTGCATCTGAATTGTCTTGTTTAAAATCTCATGAAATACATCAGTTAACAAGAAGTCTGTTGAGCCCCCTGTAATATTTTCCATTTTTGTTCTGTAATGTTCGATTATAATCCCTTATCCATATTATTTAATTTATATTAACAATTATCTTTCATCAGTTATCCTGATCAAAACCTTGAATCATAAAGTGGAATGTTAGTGTAATTCTGAATATGTGGTTATTGTCATTCAGAAACTCCAAGAAATTTATATTGATGCTACCCTGCTGATGCCTGTTCCTTCGAGATTTATTTGGGAGCTGGATATTTTCCAGAAAATTTTTGATTTCATCTACCTATGCTAACAACACTTAAATGCAATTTTTGTAGTATTTTACAAATAATTAATTTCCAGTTTTTCTAAAAGAATTATTTGTGGGGTGAAGAAAATAGGATCCCCCCCCCCCAATTGTCCTGTGGTGTAAGAACTCAGGGATTCAGGATGGAAAAAAGAAGGTACTTTGCTCAACGAGTGAACAAATTATGGACTTTACTTCCAGTGGATCTAGAGATGATGACAAGCATAGATGGCTTTTAAAAAGGGCGTAGCAGGTTCAAAATGAGGACAGGTCCATGAGGACGAGACTAGTCTGGTTACCAATCGAATACCGAATCATTTTCAAGGTGTTGGTGTTGACCTTTAAGGCCTTGCGCGGCCTGGGACCTCCTTACCTGCGGGACCGTCTTACCCCATATGTCCCAAATCGGTCTCTGCGTTCGGCAGAGGCAAATCTACTGGTGATCCCTGGCTCCTCAATGATACGGCTGGCCTCCACCCGGGCCAGAACCTTTACAGCTCTGGCCCCCGCCTGGTGGAATGCTCTTCCACCAACTGTCCGGGCCCTGCGGGATCTTGCTGAGTTCCTCAGGGCCTGCAAGACTGAGCTGTTCCACCGGGCCTTTGGAGAGACTAGCCGTTGATAGGGGCCCCCTCTCCTTCTTTCCTTTCTCCTTTATAACATCATGGAGATCCTGCCACTCCTTCCCCTCTGGGGTTTAGTGGGAATTGATAGCAGGCGCCATCCTGAGTTAATTTATGCTGCATTTTAAATGGGGTAGGGTTTATTTTTATTAGAGCCGTTTTAATCTATATCTATTGTATTTAATCTGATATTGTGCTCTACCTATGTTGTCCACCGCCCTGAGCCCTTCGGGGGAGGGCGGTTTATAAACCCAATAAATAATAATAATAAATAATAACAATAATAGTCATAGTGGCTAAGGGGAAACTCCATTTGCAGGAGCAGTTGACTTCTGAACACTAGTGCTTGGAGGCAACATCAGAAACTTTGGCCTCTGTCCCTTTTCTGTAGGTTCAGAAACAGCATCTGGACCAGATGGACCAATAATCTGATCCCACAAGTGTCTTCTGATGTTGTTTGATAGGCTTTTTTTAAAAAAATGGTGATGAAAAGGGTGAGGGCTGCCCTAGATGTGCTCCCCCTCTTTCTCTTGGCCACATAACCTACAACAGCTTATTATTTCTCTTGTTTTCTTATACCAGAATTTCTATTGCATTGACTGAAGATGTCCGGTGGACCAAAGTAAGTCTTCCTCTTCTTTTGGAATTTCTTATTTTAGCCCCATGAAAGACATCTTAAGCTCTGGAAAATATGACACAGCTGCTCTTGTTTGCAAGCTAACTGCCATGCCCCTGGACTGTTCAGTAACAAGACTCTGTATTCAGTTGCTTTCTTTATAATGAAACAGCATCAGGAATAAGCATTTAGACTTCTATTGCCAGAACTAAGAATAACCAGCATTGCAGCCACCATTATACCCCACGTCATCCCCTACTTCACGTCACCCCACTCCTGCCTGCTAGTTCCCAAGGAGCAAAAGCGTAGCTTTCCGTGTTTTCTGTCGCCATGTGGCCCCCCCTCCCCTCCCCCCCATAATTACCTTTTCCAGCTGGCAGAAAACAGCTTTCTGCTGGCTGAAAACGGGCCAGGCTGGTGGGGCGGGGCAAAGCCTGGCGAGGCAGGGCGGGGCAAGGCAAAAGGGGTCGGGGTGATTTTTGCGTGCCCCAGGCGCCCCCCCAGTGCAATGTGCACCCTCTGGCCCTCTTGTAGCACCACCATTGCCAAGGAGCGATGGCCCCTTCCAGTTCCATGGTCCAGAGTAGAAGAAACCTCCTCCTCCTAGAGTCAAAACAACCTACATACCGCACTGCTGACAGAGTTACACAGCAGATGTCTAATGAGCTGATAAGGCCTGAGAAGCAAAGCAGAAAAACATAAGCACAGCAGGGAGGGGGAATGTGAAGAGAAAGGTTTCCACATCCCAGGCAGGAGACAGGAGACATGGCAGGATCAACAGGCTGACCATGACACTAACTTGTCCCTGATATCCTGTTCATCAGGTTCATGTGGTTTCACTATATGAATTATATGAAAAGATGAATAGACCAAAGCATTTCCCTCATTCAGTTGCCTACTACATTTCCTCCCAGCCTTCTTCCCAAGAGCATACAAAGTTCTCCATTCTGTCCTAACAACAATTTTGTCAGGTGGTGAGACTGAAAGTGTCTGGCCCATCTAATAAAGGACTTGAATCTGAGTATTCCAGTCTTAATATAGCCCTCTGGCCACAATACTATTACATTTCTGAATGTGATAACAGTAATTAGGGGAATTTTCTTTTACAAATCAGCAACAATGCCATTCTTGTTTGAGGAAACATTTGTGTGTTATGTGCTGCCAGCATCTATTTAATCAAACACTTTTAACTGGTTCTGGTGGGTTTTCCGTGCTGTGTGGCCGTGGTCTGGTGGATCTTGTTCCTTAGGAAAACTAAAAAGCTCCATAGGAACAAGATCCACCAGACCTGACTGCAACCCTGGAAAACCCACCAGAAACAGTTGAATCTGTCTGTGAAAGCCTTCGACAATACATCAATCAAGATACTACTGCCCAAGGAAAAGTCTTATCTGTATACAGACTTATTTCCTCAGTGATCACAGTTTAGTGGCTTAAAGGTGCATTTGTTTATGTATTTGGGAATAAAGTCGCATTCCCTACTAGGAAGGTCAGGAAATATACAGAAGTCAGATCTGCAGAATGATTTGTGTAAAATATAGAATGGCTAGTGAATGTTTCATGAGCGCTGTACACTGAATCTAGATCAGAACCCAGCTTCCAGGATCTCAGAATCAAGCTCCAGGATTGCCCATGAATGACTCATTCCCTTGGCCTGAAAGAGCAGGTAAACTTCCTTATGTGTGGCATGGCCGTCACTGTACAAAAGCCTTAGACCTGGAAAGAACCCTTCATGGGAATCCTCCTGTCAGAATACTTGGAGCAGTTTAATATAGTTAGGCCTTGGGCACTTGCTTCCAAAGTAAAAGAACAACTCGTTCTCTTCAGATCCAAATAACTGAATTCTTTAATATATAATAGCAACTTGATAATAATAGAAAAATGTGAACTGCGAACAGGAGACCTGTCTCTGATCTTATTCTATATTAATTCAAATTTATAATCTTCTGAGGCATTTTCTGCCAGCATTCTCAGGCGGAGGGGAGTGGCCTCTTCCGTGGACTTTAACCACGCCCTTTGTGGACGGTGCCTTCAGATTGCCTGTGGTCAGGCTCCTTCTGGCTATTCAGCCCTCCTTCGTCTGCACTTTCCTCAGTTCTCAGGCACCCTCCATCTCTCCTGCAGGTATCTCCATCCCCATTTTCTGAAGTCCTCCAGAGCTCTTCCTCTGTCCCCTCATGGCCAACTGAGCTAGCGTTACCGCGAATTGCCAGGTAACAGTAAGTGATTTCAGCTCAGCAACTTAATGAGGCACAGGGAACAGGCGTTTCTTCAAAGCAGGAAGGATTGTATTGCAAGTGATTTCTTGGCACAGCTCAGCAAAAAGGCAACCACATGGCTGTGCATCAGCCCCTTTTACTCATTTCCCAGTAACCCAGAAAAGGGGTGTAGAACCGTTAGACAAAGACAACTTTAAATGATCCAATGAATTCTTGGATCCTGAAAGTAAGGATGTGAACAGTCCAGTGAGCTTCTGGATCCTGAGAGTAAAACTTCAAACAGTCCAATAGCAAAACAGGGTGACATCTTCCAAGGCTGGGTGACCCTTGAGTGCTGGCAACAGATTCGATTAGCAAGCCCAAAGAGGGTTGTTGTTCTTATCAAAGGGTCGGCTGGGCGTTGGTCTAAGCAGCATTCCAGAGTCAACTTCCTTGTTACTTAATATCAGACCTTAACTGGCTATTGCTTCTATTCTCAGACACAAATTTCAAAAATAACATTTCTAAACTTAAACGTTAGGGAAACCTTAAAGGATAAATACATGTACTTATACTTATGGGCAAGACTTTACAGATACTTATTGGCATGACTTTCTTAAATCTAACAATAACAAAACCTTAAACTAACTGAAGAACCTAACTAAATTAACATCCTAAACTGCAGGCACATCATAAATCCAACTTAAAAGGGGGTTTTATTACATGCTTGTCATGCATAAACAAAAGGGAAACCATATATCATTGGCACAAGCATACATAAGCATTCTCTATGAGCCTTATGGAGGCTTCTGAACCACACAAGTCTCCGCATCTGGGCATGGAGCCAGTGTAGCCAGGCAACCTGACTTCAGGAAAATATTTTGTTTATTTTCCTGGCGGTAACACTAGTTTGACTTGTAGCTTAAAGGGCAACTGAAACCCCCTCCTAGCTCAAGGGTTCAATAACAGCACTACATTCTCCCTGCTGTCGAACCCAGGCAAAGGGACCAATACAACAGCTCCATTTCCCCTCCTTGTTCTCTAATTGGTTAGCTTCCTTAGTCCTTTCCTTCCCTACCTTCAAATTTCTCAGAATGTCCTTGTGGTCTTCCATTTGCATCAATCATACCATCCGTACTACATGGTGCAAAATTCTTGTTAACTGGTTCCTAACATTTCCACAGAGACCATTTCTTATATAACTGTCAGAGATGGCACAGGGAAAGCTGGTTTGTTCTCTTGACAACTAACTGTTATCATACCAATTGCCTTTCTCCTAACTTTGAAAGTTTGTTCTGCAGCATGTCTCGGAAAGGTATGTTAGATTTGCCTCTGGCTCTGAGCATGAGCAGAGTGTGTGAAATTTTCTGCTTTGTAAATTTTATACAAGTTACTTGAGGTATGAAGTGTCCTTTCACTACAGAGGAAAATTGACATATACTACTTCACAAAAGTTTGAACTGCTAATTTTTCTCTAAGTCTTTTTTTTTCCTTCTTGGTTTTGTTTTTAGAGTTTTTAAGAAGACCTCTCCCAATGGCAAAGTAAGTATGTAGGGTACTATATAAACACAAAGTACTATAAATATTCTGGAATGCATAACTACATCTTCAGGCCAGGAAAAAAATATCACTTGTTTATTTCGGCCAGTTTTGTTGACAGGTAGCCCTGTCCACAGAATCTCACATATTGCTTGGGCTTGGGAATTCACCTAAAACCAGCAGCATTAGTCCTTTTCAACGTTGCCTTTATGAGTACAGTCTAGCCCATGCAGTCTTTTTGCAGATGGCTTAAAGTTTTTGGTATGTTAAAGCAGTACTGTGATATTTAACAGGTGGGGTGTTATTGGATTTGTATCATGACATTCATTAACCGAACACCTGAAGAATCCAATGTGTTTTCACTTTGCAATATAATTATCATATTAATTGTTTCTGCTCACATGTTGACTGAAAAACCAGGGGTCAGGGAGATCCTCTTTATTAGAGCCGCTACTAAGGCGAGCTCCAATATGCCAGTTAAAATGGATCTTCTGAATTGCCGCCTGCTGACTGGAAGGGCCCAGTTTGAAAGAAGATTCAGGGACAATCTTGACCAAGAGGTGGGGGTGCTTGTTCATGGGTTGATCACCCCAAGCAACTGTTCCATATCTCTGGAACCAAATTCAGACATGGAGCCCAGACTCTGCCCAAATTTAAATTTCTTTGTGACATAAAAACAAAACAATGTATAAAGCAGAGTGCTTTTTTCTTGCTTCCTTTTTCTTGGATTCCCAGTTAACCTTATACCTCGGGAGGCGAGATTTTGTGGATCATGTGGAATCTGTGGAGCCTGTAGGTGAGTCTTGTTTTGTATGGCATACCAACCTGCATAGCATACCAACCCTTGTGTAATGTATTCTTGAACTGGATTGAAATGTGACAAAATAGCAGCGCACAAATCAAAACCACACTGAGAAGCACAGATCACTAATCCACAACAGCTGTGGTGATGTATGCCTTTAAGTGTTTAAATTGATGGGTGGAATGAAGAGACCTGGACAGTGGTGGGATCCAAAAATTTTAGTAACAGGTTCCCTCGCCAGCCCACCCTCAGCAAAGGGGGCAGAGGCGTACCTAGGCAAACCTGAGCCCTAGGGCAAAACCTGAGTTGGATGCCCCCCATGGGCAGCCACCCCACCACAACCCCCACAAATTTTTTTGCACCAGGTCATTTCTAAATCATCACCACATTACAGAAAATGCCCCAACTCACAAATCTGAACACAGCAATGGTGAAACACACAGGTTCTTTGATAGAGACTGGTGAGATAAAAGGTACGAAAGGCTGAGAATCAATGAATTGCAGTACCTGAAAGGGATTAACCCAGTTCAGGGAGTTACATTATTAGTCGCAATTGCTATATGGAACCTTCACGGTCAAAGGCAGTATGCCCCTCGGGAAGGCGAGGGCGTGGAGATGGAAAAGCGGACCCAATTAGTAACCCCCTCTCGGCACACACAAATAATTAGTAACCCACTCTCGGGAACTGGTGAGAACCTGCTGGATCCCACCTCTGGACCTGGAGGAAAGCAGTTGTAACTGAGACCTGAGAGAGTTAAGGCTGAGGGCTTCTGTTAGCTGTTTAGTTATATTGTTAGCTAGTAAATAAACCTGTTTAAACCACTATGGTTGTCCTGCCTTCCATCACAACATGGTGTTAGAAGTTTTGGAACTTCATTAGTCTCCAGGGCTGTTTGCAAAAGTCTGCAGTTTTTTTCTCTTTTGACGCTTCCGAGAACAAGCGAGCAGGGACCTGGCAGCAGAAAATGGCAACGTTTCCCCCGCAGAAGCTTTTGGCTTTAATCAGCCTGCTGGATGGTCTGCCTGGAAGCGGCTCTTCTCCAGGTACAGAATTGCCACTGAATTGCATGAGGAGGAAGGAGAGATCCAGACCTTTCTCTGAAGCTGCAACTTAAAAATGACCTGACTCTGGATGTTGCAATCCAACTAACTAGAAACTCTGAACTGATTAAAGCACGTCCATGAAAAAAGTTCTCCAAAACGACTTCAAGAGGTTTCTAGGACTACACAATTTCCTCATCCCAGCAAGGAAAAGTTGCAGACCTTCAGAAGTCCTGGGTGAGCCAGTCCCTGCCAGCCGAGCCAGACCCCTGCGCGTGCTCCGGGTGGGGAAAAACAGCCCCAAAAGGCTGAGCGTCCTGCAAAGGCTGCAAACAAATAGGACATTTTGCTGCAGTTTACTACATTCATGGTGCAGGAGAAGTCGTATCTACAGAGGGTGCCTCAGACCAGTCAGCTGCTCCAAACCCATAACTGATCCATGGGTGGTTTCTTTGCAAATTTTTGGTCTGACTTTGAAATTCAAAATAAATTCTGGAGTTGATGTGAAAGTGATTTCAGAATCTGTTTACAGGTGCTTCAAGAATCATCCTCGCCTTTACCAACCCACTTCTATATTTTCCAGCCCAGGAAGAAACAATTTAAATTACCATATATACTCGTGTATAAGTCGACCTGCATATAAGTCGAGGCACCTAATTTTGCCACAAAATAATGGGAAAACTTATTGACTTCGCATGCATTATGGGGAGTCGAGGGTGGGAAACGCAGCAGCTACTGGTAAATTTCAAAAATAAAAATAGATACCAATAAAATTACATTAATTGAGGCATCAGTAGGTTAAATGTTTTTGAATATTTATTTCAAAGAAAAACAGTAAACTAGCTCTGTAAGTGGAAAAGGGAGTCAACAAAAACAATATGGTCTCAACAATACCTTTAAAAGTACAAAAACCTTAGCTCAATCAGCAACCAAGCTAAAACACAAGAGTTAAAATCAGTGGTGGGATCCAAAAATTTTAATAATAGGTTCCGATGGTGGTGGGATTCAAACAGTGGCGCCGCCGCACACACGCACCTCCAGTCCCTATTGGGCAGGGACGTTGCTTTAGTAACCCCTTCCTGGCACTCAGAAAAAATTAGTAACCACTTCTAGAGAAGTGGTGAGAACTGGTTGGATCTCACCTCTGGTAAAAATCCTTCAAAACTGGATTTTTGGTCATGGGAGGAATGTTTATGTTAGCAGTACCAACATTTCAGAGTATCTTTAGGAGACCCTCCTGATGATACCACCCAGGTTTGGTGAAGTTTGGCTTGGGGGTCCAAAGTTATGGACCCTCAAAAGGGTAGCCCCATCTACTATTAGCTTCCATTGGAAACAATGGGGGCACCCCAAAGTTATGGACCCCCTGAACCAAACTTTACCAAACTTGGGTGGTATCAGGAGAGTCTCCTGAAAAATACCTGAAACGTTTATTTATTTATTTATTTTATTATTGGGTCTTGTATACCGCCCTACCTCCGAAGGGCTCTGGGCAGTGAACAACATAAACACATATATACAATAACCCTTAAATACATTAAAACAATTTAAAAGCAGCGATCAGTAACAAACAATGTCCGCATTAACACTCATTAAAACCCTCCCAGAGGGGGGGAGAGCGGGTCTCATAAATGACAAGAGACCCAAAGGTGGAGAAGAAAAGGAGGGGGGGCACCATCAACGACTGGACACTCCAAAAGCCCGGCGGGACAACTCCGTTTTACAGGCCCTGCAGAACTCACCAAGGTCCTGCAGGGCCTGGACAGTTGGAGGAAGAGTGTTCCACCAGGCCGGGGCCAGGGCTGTAAAGGCCCTGGCCAGCGTGGAGGCCAGCTGCATCATTGAGGGGCCGGGGACCACCAGCAGATTGGCCTCTGCTGAGCGCAGAGGCCTAGTAGGGACATATGGGGTAATGCAGTCCCGAAGATACGAGGGTCCCAGGCCGCGTAAGGCCTTAAAGGTAAGCACCCAAATGTTGGTGCTGCTAGCCTAAAAACTGCACCCCCTGGTGGCCGACAAAGTAAAATCCCTAAAATATTTTTTAAAATACACTTCACTTGCGTATAAGTCGAGGGGGGCTTTTTCAGCACAAAAAATGTGCTGAGAAATTCAACTTATATGTGAGTATATATGGTACATGGAATATTTCCAAGCTCAAACACATTTCCAAGGGAAGGCCTACAGCTTAAAGATTATGTATTCAAAACTCAATCCAACAACCTCCTGAGCGGAGATACAGCTGTTGCAGTGGGCCTGATCTGTCACCTACATGACTTTTCACTAGGATCTCAACAGGAATTAGGAACTTTGCAAATACCTCCTATAAAATAAGGCTAAAAGAGCTTTACTCCCTATGCTGTCAGTACTGTTAGGTCCATATCAGTACCTCTTCTTCCAAAAGTGAAAGCTGAATTGGACAGAATTATTTGCTGCAAAGTGATTGAACCAATTACAGAACCTACAGATTGGTGTGCTCCAATGGTGCCAGTACCCAAGAAAGATGGTTCAATGTGTATCTGTGTAGACTCAAAACTGAACAAAGCTGTCAAGTGAAAACACCTCATTCTTAATTCTTTCAACCAGTGCCAGTGTATTTTCACGGCAGGATGCTGCAAGCGGATTTTGGCAGATTTGCTTGGAGCCTGAAAGTGCAAAACTAACCACTTTCATTACTCCTTTTGGCCAATATTTCTTCCAAAGATTGCCATTTGAAATTTCAAGCACTCCAGGGTTATTCCGAAGAGAGATGGCTCACCTGTTACAGCATCTAGAAGGGTATCTGTTTATACGGATGACATTTTGTTCAATGGCCATACAAAAGAAGAGCTTTGATCCTTGACTAAACAAAATTCTTTACACCTTACAGGACACAAGTGAACAAAGCTAGGAGTCTCTCACATCGATGAACATGGTATTAAACCCGACTTAAAGAAAATAGAAGTGATCCTAGAACTGGAGCCTCCTCTAACACTACAGAACTTAAACACTTTTTAGGTATAGTTTCAGGCAGGTTCTTCCCAAACTTAGCAGAAGTCCTACATTCATTGAATGTGGCTGGCATTGGGATTTGCAACAAGTAGAGTCATTTGCAGAAGTAAAACTACTGTTAACCAATGCACCTGTACTAGCATACTATGATGTCAGTCATGCTACTGTTGTTTGTAGCTGTGGCCTCTGTAAAGCCCTTCTTCAAGAACATGATGGTGAAATGTGGCATTTTGTTCCAGCACCCACACGGATGCAGAAACTGGATATGCTCAGGTGTTTAATAGCACTTGTGAATGTTTCCCCAAATATCTCTTTGGTTTGTTTTCCTTTCAATTCTTCACTGACCACAAACCACTTTTGAAAAACCTTGCTCATGAAGCGAGGTTCAAAAGTAGCGTTTCGTGTCGCTTGGGCCATCCCTGGGGCACTGTATTCCGCCCGTGCGGCAACAGCCATAGAGACTAATATATGGACTGAGCATAAGCATAAACATTTAAGCATAAGCATTTATTGTCATTGTGCACGCACAACGAAATTTACAACAGCATTCCTCGATGCACACAATTTCAGACTCATACATCATACTCATACAATTTCATACAATACATCATACTCATTCACTTTCAGACTCATACATCATCCTCACTTCCCCCTTCCTCCACCCATCCCTACACAGCCCCAAACACGTCAACACGAAGCCGCGGAGTTTAGCATAGCCACAGCTCTAGGGTAAAAGCTGTCTCTAAGCCTCTTTGTCCTAGATTTGATAGTCCTATATCGCCTACCAGATGGTAGCAGTTCAAAAAGAGAGTGTGCTGGATGAGACGGGTCCTTCAGAATATTTTGGGCTTTTTTTAGGCTTCGGGAATTATAGAGTTCTTCCAAGGAGGAGAGAGGGCAGCCGATAATCCTTTGTGCAGTAGTGATCACCCTTTGGAGCGCTTTCCTATCTGCCACTGTGCAACTGGAGAACCATACACAGATGCAGTAGGTTAAGACACTCTCTATAGCACAGCGGTAAAAGGACACCAGGAGTTTTCCATCCAGTTGTTGCTTCCTTAAAAGTCTCAGATAGTACAGTCTTTGCTGGGCCTTCTTAACCACCGCGGCAGTCTGAACGCCCCAGGTGAAGGTAGTTACAGCAATCTAATATTGGTTCTAAGATGGCGCCCGCGATGGAGCTCATAAACGTAGCTCCGCTTTAATGGTTTTAATACTTCACCCTCCTTAAAATTTTTAGCCCAAAATAGACTGTTTTACCCACCTTTGAATGCATACGCTTGAATGCATATGCTTGGGAGGACAACAATAATAATAACAAGACCGGAGGAGACCAGAGGATATCAGAAGCTCGGGAGGTGCCGGAGAAACAAGGGGCCGGAGAAACGAGGGGCCCGAGAAACATCGAAACGACGAGGTGCCAGCATGAGATCCGTGGCTTCCATAGCCCCTTCGGTTTCTGCTACCTGCCGTCTTCGTCTCTTGGCCGTGTCCCAGAGTTCCCTCGTCGCGTCGGCCCCCCTTGGGCAGCTCTAGCGGGCAGCAGCACTGTGGCGAGCTGCAGCGTCGGCGGACATGGGCGGAGGGGGACGGAGAGCGGGCGAGAAGGGACAGAGCGGCCCAAAGAGGAGACAGAGCAGCCCAGAACACTCTGGTAGGGACGGGGCTGGGGTCGGTGGCAGAGACCCCTCCCCTTACTCCCCAGTGCTTTTAAATACGACCAGCCCGGGGTGTTCCAGTGTCAGGGTCGGTGGCAGGGACCCTTCTCCCTATCCCCAAACACGAGCTGGGGCTTGGCTGCAGCCTCAGGGGGCGAGCTGGAAGCCCTGTGACCAAGTGCTGAGAATCCCGCGGCCTGGAGAGGAGACGGAGAAGCCCGGAGGCACTCCAACAAAGTTGGGGGCTGGGGTCGGTGGCAGAGACCCCCTCCTCATTCCCGGGTTCACACACAGGGAAACGAAATAGTTCGTGCATGCACGGCAAAGTTGGCGTGGAAAATGAAACTAAACTGGGGCCGTACATAATCACCTCAAGTTTCTCTTGGGCATCTTCTGAACCGGTCAAATGTGCTGGTCAGGCCTGGTTGGTTGCCAGTTTCTCGAAAGTGTTCAATTCACATTTTATTCTGCTCATTTTGGGTGGTTAAGAGCTTTCCATTCTTGTCCCTAATTAGAACATTAGAGCTGGTTCCAGTCAGTTCATTGGTAGAGGGTTTGGCGATCATTTTGGCCAGTTGCTTTTTGTGCTTCTGTGCCTTTCCGTCCCAGCCAATCCTTCTTGTCTTTTCAGAAGCCTTTCTTAACAAGTTGGTCAAGCTCTGTATACCTTTGGCTTTTTTCTTCCATTTCATCTGTGCCTTTAGCTTGCTCCCATTTCAGTTTTATGGCTTTTCTTTCATCCGTCAGCTTCCATGTTCTTTCCATCACCCTCAGTGTCTCCCAATAGTCTTTTGGGCACATTCTGTGATGGTGTCCCTAATCTCGCGGGGCGGGCCCAAGTTAGACCCGGAAGCCATGCAGAAGTCATGGCTGAACCAGGATGTTTTACCTCCTTATCTCAGGATATTGGGTCCATGCAGAATTGTGTAATTTAGGAAACATTGCCTGGGGATCGTTTTGAACTATGACATAGCCAACACTGATGATGTCTTTTGTCCACCTGTCCACGTGGTTTGCCATCCAGACTTCCTGAAAGTGAAACAGATGGCCGCTGCCAGGAATGGAGGGATAGCCGGAGGTGTCTCTAAAGCTATGCCAGAGGTCTTCTAAGTCTGCCATTTCCCTGAAAAGGTTGAAGCGATTATGCAGTTCCAAGATGGTGGCAATGGCAGGGTCCTTTTCTCTACTGCGAGTGGTTTCTTTGGTATGGTATTTTCTACGTTCCAGAGGTTGAGCTTGATTTCTGCTCTGATAGATAATGGTCTGATCCAACATCTACCTTTTCCATAGACCCCTGCATCATGCATTGCTGGCCTCCACTTCTGGCTGATACAGATTAAGAAGATTTCATTGAAGGTTTGTCCACCAGGTGACTGCCAAGTCTTCTTGTGGATTCTACAATGTTGGAAATATGTGTGCACAGAATGACAGCAATTGCTCACCATTGTCACTGAGCTGAGCAGAGGATGTGTGAGCTCCAATCACATTCTCGAATCCTTGTTGGCTGTCACCTAATTGGGAATTGAAATCACAAATCAGGAGCTTTAGGACGTGATTTGGGATTTTCGCAAAAACATCTTGAAGCTGTTTGTAAAATTCATTCTTTATTGCTTCATCTGCGCTGTCCGTTGCAGCATAGGCCTGTACAACAGTTGCTTTGGCATGTCCATGAGCAAAATGGGTTGTGATGATCTGGTTGTTGATGGGTTGCCATCCAATGAGTGCTTTTTCAGCTTGTTTGCTCAGGATAAGGCTGACCCCACATTCATGCCAATCTTTGTGACCCGCATACAAGATGGTCTTGCCATTGCTGTTGATCCAGCTGTTTGTTGTCCACCTGACCTCACTGACATCTAGAATGTCCAGCCAGTAATCAAATACCCATCGGAGTTGGGCAAGTCAGCCACTTTGGTGTAGGGTTTGTACTCTTGTAATATTTTTGACATAGAAGATTGTTTCTGGCATCAGGTACCAGACCCCAGGGGCAGTTTGCTCTGACACTGTCACATTATGTGAAGCTGAACTCCCACCTGGTTTACAAGAAATGCTTGAAGTTCTTTTTGTTGTTTCCATAGCAAGTGAGGTTTTACGGGGACCAGTTGCTAGCCTGATGCTCAACCCTCCTTTCACATCCAGGCTTGGGACCGGCAATGGCAGAGTTACAAACTAGTCAAGACTGGATTATTTAAGGGGACTTTCTGCACAGGAAATAGGACCATATGGTAATGAAATAATCCAGAAATAGACTCAGGGTAAAGAGTAAGGCCCTTTCCATACATGCAGAATAATGCACTTTCAAGCCACTTTCAATGCACTTTGCAGCTGTGCGGAATAGCAAAATCCACTTTCAAACAATTGTGAAAGTGCATTATTCTGCAGAAGGGGCCTTAGAGACTGTAAGCTATACCATAGTTTGTATAGTTTGTACTCTCAGTAGCTGTAAATAGGTTTCTGCTATGTAATTTGTGCATTGTTCATTTCTTTGCTTCTCTGTTTCAATCTCTGCTTGGTTCCAGATTTTGGATTGTATTGACTAGTGTAATTCACCTTGAGTCTCAGTGGGAAAAAGCAGACTATAAATAATGTAAAGAAATCAACTTGAATAGTAATTTAAATCAAATCCACTGTACTACTGTTTGGTGAATGCATTATCTTTCTCTCGCTACATTTTCTACTTTTAAAATTCCATTTTCTGCAACGTTTATGGTATGATACCATGTGTTTTTTGTTTGTGTTTATTATAATTTTGTAATTCTAGTCCTATGACATTATTTATTAGATGACAAGCTGTTTTAGTGCATTGTTCTATAGCAGTGGTGGCGAACCTATGGCACGGGTGCCAGAGGTGGCACTCAGAGCCCTCTCTGTGGGCACGCGCGCACAGAGTTTGTCATGTGGGGGTGCTTGCTTCTGAGTAAACCCTCCTAGGGTTGTGATTCACCCGTTTGAAGTGGTTGCTTCAAAGCAGTTGCTTCAAAGCAGGGGTCAGTTCAGGGTTCTCCAGAAATTATAGACTACAATTCCCATGAGCCCTACCACTTGGCCATGCTGGCAGGGGCTGATGGGAATTGTAGTCCATGAACATCTGGAGGGCTATAGTTTGAAGACCCCTGCTTCAAAGCAAAGCCACTGACTATCACTAAGCTTCCTCCCGTGTAACGCGTGCCTTGCAGCCAACCATTTTTCCTAAACCAAAACCTCAGTATGCAGGTTAAATTCCCGTGTTGGCACTTTGCGATAAATAAGTGGGTTTTGGGTTGCAGTTTGGGCACTCGGTCTCGAAAAGGTTCTCCATCACTGTTCTATAGATTGTAAGGCTGAGTCTGATCAAGAAATGTGGGTTATGAAAATAATAGAGCAAGGGTCTGAGTATCATACAGCTGCATGGATTCATGCCTGTTCATGTTGTTGGTTTGAGGACATCTAGTGAGCTTCATGGCTGACTTGGGAATTGAAAACAGCTCTCAATAGTACAAGTCCAATACACATTATACTGGTTCTCTGTTTTGTTTCTTTACCTGATCTGCTCATATTTCTTTGCAGATGGGATTGTCTTGATCGATCCAGAGTACCTCAAGGATAGAAAAGGTTTGAAAAACAGATATATCAATATTTATTATGAAAATGTGAATATTTAGGAAAGTATCCCATAAATTTGGATCCCTTGGACTTAACCCAAACAGAAGAATCAAACAGCACAATTTCTCCTTCTGATACTTAAGTTACCTATAAGCATAAAATAGAATAAATAGATTTCAGTGACCTTTCAGATTTCAGTGACCTTAAAAAGTCTGCAAGGTAGACTATATGCGCGGCTTAGATAGTACTTGTCCAATGATTGCTTGTGATGATGTTTGAATCCAAAATCTTGAAATGCTATCCTAAGCAGGGTACACTGAATTTAATGGGATCTGCTTGGGATGGCTCTGTTAACCACCTTGCACACTATTCCATCATGACAATATTACTCTGATGTCTGAATTAAGAAACTTTTAATCCTAAACTCACCACTTTTTTCTTTCCTTTCTCTCCCTTATCTCTTCACATTCACCATCTTCCCAATGTCCTGTATTTTCTCTGCCCACCTCCCTCTTCCTCTCTGTCCTACTACGTTATTTCCACTTGGCGGTGGCCTAGTCTTTGTGACCCTCACTTGTGCCTTTCGCTATGGCCGAGATGACCTAGATGTCATTGGGCTGACATTCAGAAAGGACATCTATGTCCTCAGCAAACAGATTTTCCCTCCTGTGCCAGACCAGGCACCAAAGACCTTCACTTCATTGCAAGAAAAGCTGCAGAAAAAGCTGGGAGAGAATGCCTATGCCTTCACTTTTGAGGTAGGGAAGACTCGCTGTATCATCACACACTCTCCCTACTACCCTGCAACTTTTTCATTTCTTTTTAGGCTCAAAGGTTTGATTTCTGTTGTTTTTGTTTTAAATTTTAAAAAATTCCCATAGGACAGTGGTGGCGAACCTATGGCACTCCAGATGTACATGGACTACAATTCCCATCAGCCCCTGGCAGGGGCTGATGGGAATTGTAGTCCATGAACATCTGGAGTGCCATAGGTTCGCCACCACGGCCATAGGACCACAGTGGTAAAACAAGGTTGAAAGTATTGTCAAAGGCTTTCACTGCTGGATCCAACTGGTTGTGGTGGGTTTTCCGGGGGGCTGTGTGGCCGCGGTCTGGTGGATCTTGTTCCTAACAATTCACCTGCATCTGTGGCAGGCATCTTCAGAGGTGCAGCAAAGAGGGAAGTCTGTTACACACTTACACAAGATCCACCAGACCACGGCCACACAGCCCCCCGGAAAACCCACCACAACGAGGTTGCAAGTTTTGATTTATTCAAAAGAGCAGTTGTTCTCAGACTTTAGCAACATGGGAGCTACAACGAATTTGATTTTTCCATGGACATCCAGCCCCGCCCTTGGAGCCATCACTAGTACCCACCGTGTGCTGGTCAGCCCCTTTCCAGATGACCAAAGAGCTGCACAGGCTGCATGGCGGCCTCATCCCCTGGTGTCCTCACCCCCCCCCCCGCAAGAGCCACATCATCAAGAACATCATCACCAGGTGTTTGTGCCGCCTGTGCATGCCGTGGTCTACCTCGGAGGTCTGTATATGCTGCTCCATCTCACCCTTTGATTAGAAGGGATTGGCACCAGAACTGATTAATTACTTCTAGCCAAAGGCCACCTGAACAGGGATGGGAAGGAACCTGGAGAAAATTTCCTTTTCTACATGGTGCGTCAGAAAGCCTGAACTTCCAGTATTCAAGTGAAAGTTGCTATTAGCAAAACTAGTAATAACATTGGAAAACAAAAAAACCCAAGATCAATTCTATAAATGCAGTAACTATAATGTTTGTATTGGGACTATACCGCTGTGGTGCCACTCAGCCAAATACAGTTCCTAGCATGGAACCAGGAATCATTCATTTCATTTTCTGGCCAGTACTCTGAAGGCTTGAGAAATTTGGTAACTGTAGATGGTGTGATCTTCCATCCTTCAGAAGAAGGAGAAGTTGTTTCTATCAAACTCCTCTGTGGTGGAAAGTACATTTTTCACATTAACTGGATTGGCTGGAATTTACCCAGTGGTGGGATTCAGCAGGTTCACACCACTTCGGCAAAACTTGTTGTTGAAATGGAGCTTGTAAACAACCAGTTGTTAAATTAGTTGAATTTCACCACCGGAACTGGTTGTTAAATTATTTGAATCTCACCACTGAATTTACCCATTGTCCTTATAAAGAACTTGGGGACTATGTGAACTGCACTCAAGACTCCCTCCCAAAAATCCCAAGAGTTCAGATCAAGAAACATGCAACCTTGCTTTAAGCATGGTGTTAGTTTTTGTGACATGCAATTAAGAGTAATTAAAAAATCAGTTAATCAGTTAAAAAGCAACATTTGGTTAGCTGAAAGACCAAAATTTTAAATAATTTTTTTCATTTCATTTCAATTGTATTTGTACCCTGCCCTATCCCCACTCAGAGCAGCTAACAACACAATAAACAATACATTGCAACAATATAACAAAATACATAATAACGATAATAAATTCATATGGCTAAATAAGCCAATTCCAGATGGCGACTTGATAATGCGGGCTACATAACTTCAAAAACCTACACAGCAGCATTAACAAAGACACAGCTAAATCCACACAATACCCAGGATCTTAAAAATCAATCAATACATAAATGGATCAATAATTGAACAACATCAGAGCATCAGTCATGTCCCTGGTGGTCCTGCCATTTGCTGCTATCTTCATCCTCTTAGCCCAGGGGTCAGAAACCTGCAGCTCTGGAGCCACATGCAGCTCTTTCGTCCTCGTACTGCGGCTCCACAGCAGCGATGCCAACAACGTCAAGTTGCACTTGGGATGTGGTGAGCGCGCCTCCTTCCCTGCCCACTCCTGGCACCTGGGAAGGAGAGGAAAGGACGCCGGAGGAAGGAAGGAGGGGGCGGGGAAGGAGGCGCACTCGCCACATCCCAAGTGCAACTTGCCGTTGTTGGCGTCGCCACCGCTGTCTATCTCGCCTGCTTGGCTGAAGGCGGGGCTTGGGGAGGGCGGGGCCAAATGGCTCTTTGGGTGCTAAGGGTTGCCGACCCCTGTCGTAGCCTGTCTCCTGTTGGCAGTTTGGGAATAGCCTGAGTATTGACGTCTGGGTGTGTATGTTTGTTGATTCTGTTGTCCAGAGTGACTTCTCAGAACATGAATTTCTGCACCGCCCTCATGTTACAGGTGCAATTGCTGCTCCAAGTGGAAACAGGGATAATATATCAGTACCTTCCAAACTGTGTTCCAGGGAATCCTGGTGGATTGATCCAAAGGTTTTTGTGTGCCAACATCTGTAGTACCTGATGGAATATACAGGGGCTCCCCATTTGACATGTTGGTGTTGAACATGGTAGAAAGTTTGAAAGTCACCACATTAAAATCATGTATACTTAATCATAAAGCCAGTTCTGACTGAAGTTAGAGGCTAGTGGATAAGATGCATGCTCTCTCCGTTTACTGCAATACATTCTGCTATTTATTTATTTGTTTGTTTTGTGTTCTTAGATGGCAACCAATTTGCCCTGTTCTGTCACTCTCCAGCCAGGGCCCAATGATACTGGCAAGGTAAATATTGTCTGCCTTGTTTAAGTCTTGTTTCCATTTAAATGATCTTAGCCAAGTGACACAGAGGCCTGTGGTCAAGGAGGTAGGTAAGGGGGGGTTTCTCGGGTTCAAACCTCTCCATTGCATGTCCGAAGCGCCGCCCCCGTTTGTGTGTTTTTTGTATTTTTTAGTGTTTTGTGGTTTTTGGCCTGCAGGGGGCGCATTTTTAGGCTAGCAACATCAAAATTTCACGGATTTGTTGGCAGACTCTCCTGATGATACTACCAAGGTTTGGTGAGGTTTGGTTCAGGGGGTCCAAAGTTATGGACTCCCAAAGGGGGTGCCCCCATCCTCCATTGTTTCCAATGGGAGCTAATAGAAGATGGGGGCTACGCATAACTTTGGACACCCTAAACCAAACTTCACTAAACTTGGGAGGTATCATCAGGAGAGTCTCTTACTGATACCACCTAGGTTTTGTGAAGTTTGGTCCAGGGGTTCCAAATCTATGGACTCCCAAATAGGAGCTAATAGAAGATGGGGGCTACATCTTTGATGGTCCATAACTTTGGACCCCCTGAACTAAACTTCACCAAACCTGGGTGGTATCATCAGGGGAGCCTCCTAAAGATACACTGAAATTTTGGTGCTGCTAGCTTAACAATTGCACTCCTGACAGCAGGCACCCCCCAAAATTTCCCCAGATTCTCCTTTTAAATCCACCCCCTTCTACATGGATTTAAAGGGAGAATCTGAGGTCCCCAGTTTAAACATTGAAAGTGATGCTGTTTCAGGGTGGGGAGAATCCACCCCAAAACAGCATCACTTTTAATGTTGTTTTAACTGGGGACCCTTTAAGGTGGATTTAAAAGGAGAATTTGGGCTCTCTAGTTTAAACACCATTGAAAGTGATGCTGTTTGGGATGGATTCCAGCATCAAAGTGGCCGCCCATGAGGGGGGGCACAAAACTCAGATTTTGCACCGGGCTACATTTTCCCTAGCTATGCCTCTGCCCAGAGGGGAGGGCAGAAGGGGCTTCCAGCTGCCTGCTGGGAGCCCAGCTGGTGGGGGGTGGGGGAGGGCAGGGCAGGGCAGGGCAGGGCAGGGCAGGGCAGGGCAGGGCAGGGCAGGGCAGGGCAGGGCAGGGCAGGGCAGGGCAGGGCAGGGCAGGGCAGGGCAGGGGAGTCTGCCATCCTTGGCCTCGGAGAGCTGCTTTTATAAGCACTGAGGCTGGGGGTGGGGCTTGGGGAGGTATGGCCATGCCCCCAGGGATGGATGGGGGGCTGGCCCTGCCCTCTGACCCCCCCCCCCATAAAAATCTATACCTACGTCCCTGCCTGTGGTCTTGCAAAACACACACACAAACATGCACAAAACAAACAATTCTCTCTTTCCTCTCTGAGAGAGATGAGGGCCTATTCCCAAGCTCTGCAGTCTGTGCTCTTGCCTGGAGAGATGAGGAAGAATGGGAAATCGAACCTGGTGGGGAATCAAACCCAGGGAAACAAATCCAGTTCACTACACAAGAGTCTGCCGCTCATGTGGAGGAGTGGGAAATCATATACGATCCTCCAGCAATAACCTTCTGGTGGTCCCTGACCCCAAGGACATTTGGTTGGCCTTGACCAGAGCCAGGGCCTTTACAGCTGTGGCTCCAGGCTGATGGAATTCTTCGTCAGCCGAGACTAGGCCCTGCAGGATCTTTATCAGGCCTGCAGAACAGAGATGTTCCACCAGGCCTTTGGCTGAGGCCATCCACAAATCCATTAGATCCAACTGATAAACCGGTCTTGCTTACCTGGTGCACTTTAATTTGCACACCCCCTCCCCTCCCCTCCTGGTAAATAGAAATGACTTATGACATGGTAAAGGATGGAATGTTTCTTAGGCTGGGTACTTTGTATAGGGCACCATCATGAATTTTAGGTTTCAATGTCAAATCTGTTTTATGCAGAGGCGGAGTGAGGGGAAACAGTGGCTGGGGCGCTGTTGCAGCACCCCCGCCCCAGAATGCCCCCGGAACGCCCCAGAACCTCCCCGCCATGCCCCCTCCACGGCCCACCGCAGTTCCACCCAGGGCGTCACGCCCCCTCGCCCCGTGTGCGCTACACTACTGGTTTTATGTTGTTAGTACTATGTTTTAACCTTGTTGTAAGCCACCCATTCCTGGTTCTGGCTGGGAATGAGCGGGGTATAAATATTATTTTTTAAATAAAACATAAAAATAGAAAATCCGGTTCTCCAGATTAAAGTCCACCACGTTTAACCACTATACTCCCACATGGGCTTGGGGTGATTGCAGTTGAACAATTTACATGCTCACCTTAAAACTCACAATACTTTAAATCTCATTACAGTCATTAAAATCACATTATAGTCAGTATATTTCCAAATACTTGGAATGTTGATAAAGGCTTGTCTACTACTATTTCCAAATATTAAGCCCGTGCATTTGCACACAGTACAATTACAAGGCACATTTTTAAAAAATACAAAAAACAGCCAAAGCAAGTAGGCTTCTGGATTTTCTTAAGAGGTCACACAGAATTATGAACATCATCCTGCTTGATTGAAGTAGCTTTTACTTTACAAGAGTGCCACTCCTTTGGAATGCTGACACCCCCGTGACTCGCCTTCTCTCAGTTCCATTAGGCATGGACTGTTAATTGAGGGGATCTATCTTTTCATGCCATTTTTAATGTTTTTATGCTCCTGGTTTGTTCATATAGCTTTTCTCCTATTCCTAATGCTTAATGCTGCATATACATGTTACAATTTGGTTTTGATTTGTTTTTGTTCTTGATTTGATTTTTATTTTGTGAGCCACTTTGAAATACACACGTGTGTCTGAATAAAGTACTGTCCAGTCACTGCTGAATTATGGCAACCCCTGATGGGGTTTTCAAGGCCAGAGGCCTTCGGGGAGGTTTGCCGTTGCCTACCTCTGGGCTTCCTTGGTGGTCTGCCATCCAAGTTCTTGCCAGGGCTGGTGGCCTTGCTTCGCTTCTGAGATCTGATGAGATGAAGCTAGCCTGGACCATTTAGGTCAGAGTGGTAAAAAAAAGCCTGTGTATACATTTTCTAAATAAAATGATCATTTAGGAAGGGAGGGAGGCACAGCTTCTCCTTTATAGAGCCAATCCTGAGACCGTGCCTCAGGAGAATTCCACAGTTTAGCTTCCTTGGGCTAAAGCAATAATTCTTAATCTATGTCACAGGGAAGAGAACTGTTGATATGACAGCCGCAATAAATTTTAAAAAGTCGTTAAAGGCTCATCTGAGTCCAGAAGGAGACCTCCTTTCTTCCTCTGTGCTTGGGTCACTGCTCTGGTTCAACTGCAGCATTTTCCCATCAGGTACAGAACTGCAGAACTTGCTGCTCTCAAAACTGGGCCCCAACTATCAGTGCTTTTCTTGTGCATCAGTCTGTGCTTTTCTTGTGCTCTCATCCGATCGGGAGGTGGGATGAGATCACGCATGCAGGGCAGGGGCACTCAAGGGGAAGGGAATTCTTCCTGTTAAAAGGAGGAGGTTTTGTACCCTGCTTTTCTCTACCTTTAAGGGTCGAATCCCCGCTGACGATTAAACCCGTCATAATCATGCGAAATATCCAGGTTTGGTGCAAAACTCTTCACTGCTTTCCTCCCAATCATGGTTCTGGCGCTCCTTGTCCACCCTATCATGGGGTTTTCCTGGACCTGAATGGAAGTAGACCTTTTTGAGAACACCGTGATGAATCCAGATTGGAGGGGAGTGGTGGGGAGGGTCGGGGGTTGAATCTTCCGCCATTGGGAGTGACGTGGAGCCTCCCATCCAATTGGGAGGGAGAGCGGGAGCGCAGCCAGCCGGTGAGCTCCCTGCACCAACCAGCCACACTCCAGGCAGCGGCGTTTACAAACAGACCTCAGTGGGAGCTGTGCTGCAATTATCCCCTGGCGGACTTGGGGGGGGGGGGCTCATGCTTGAACTTAATGACTCCCCTCCCAGGGGAACAAAATAAAGACTGAAGTTTGCAGCTGCCTTTTCTTTTTTCTTGCATTGGGACGCCCCAACACAATGCAACAGTCAATCAAGATAGCCCCTGAGCAGATTGCGCATTCTATCACGCAATAGTGGGGATTCCTGCATTGCTGCTGTGTTGCTCGAAACAGGATAGTTTGGTGGGCTCAAGCTGCGGTGGGGAGCATGAAACCATGATGAAAAGGTGCCAATTCTTTACAAGCCTGGTTCTATCTAGATTCATTTTCTCAGTGGGGAAGGGGCCAAGGAGTCTCAGTCACTTACAATCATCTTTCCTTCCTCTCCCCACAGCAGACATCTTGTGAAGTAGGTGGGGCTGAAACAAAGAAACTGTGACTGGCCCAAGGTCACCCAACAGGCTTCTTGTGTAGGAACAGGGAATCAAATTTGGTTCTTCACATTAGAGTCCGCTGCTCTTGTGGAGGACTGGGAAATCAAACCCCATTATCCAGATTTGAGTCTACTGCTCTTAACCACCACACCATGGTGTGGGACTTAGTGAAATGACCTTAATTTTTTTTTTACGATCCAGGCTTCTGAGATTCTAGGCAGATATTCACCCCAAATGGACACTAATTAACTGCATTAACATACTCATTGTCCAAATCCCATAAAGTGTCATTTGGTGAGAGCACTGAGAATTCTTCAAGATCCCCCAAACCCTTGTATGCACCTGAAGTTCTTGTGACTGACAGAGGAGAAGGATTGAATCTAACACAAGTAAAAGCCAGAAGTTTGACTATTTGCTTTCTGGACCACTGTTCATAGAACAGCTGGTGCCTTAGAGAGGCTTAATCTTGCTAGTTATCTGGACTCAAATTCTCCTACCCATCTTATCCTCAAGATTAGCATATGTATAACTAGCAGGTCATCCGTGCTTCGCTACGCATACTTCATCACAGGCTCTCTATGAATTTCAGGGTGACATTCAGCATACTTCTTTACAGCCTGTTTGTGAATTTTGGGGTGACATGCAGCATATTTCTTCACAGCCTGTCTGTGGACTGATGGGTTTGTTTTCACATTATTTTGCAGCAGCTTCCTGTAGTTGTCTTTTTCTAATGCAATGTGTTATTGCTCTCTTTCACCTGGTGGGCTCCAAAAGACGTCCTGTGGAAGCAGCCGTTGTATTTTTGGGATGCAGAAAGGAAGTGTTCTGCCATTGGATGCTGATGAGTGAGAAGGCTGTGAAGAGGTTCAGGGTAGGGTTTAAGGGCAGGGAGCTGGACTGTACCGCCACTGCAGCATCACTTCCTCCTGGGGACCTCATCCCACCACTTCAGAGCACTCCACTACACCAAGAACAGGGTGATCGGAGGCCGAGAGCAATAAACTTGTCTCCACAGTAATCAATCTGATGTCCATATGCAAAACCCGACAAATGTTTAGTAGTCCAAGGTGATAGTGTGGTTTGTAATCTATTTTGATAGTATTTGGCTATAGTGGTGTTGTTAACGTGAGGGTGGGTGGAGGAGTACTTTTTCACAGCCTGTCTGTTAACTTCGGGGTGACATTCAGCATACTTTTTTGCAGCCTGTTTGTGAACTTTGGGGTCAGTGACATGCAGCATATTTCCTCAACGCCTGTCTGTGGACTGATGGGTTTGTTTTCAAATAGGTTCACATGTGTTGTGGAAGGCGGTGTTAGAGTGGTGCACCATGGTGAAGGACATGAAGCTGGTGGTGTTTAACTGTCACTCTTAGAATGTTCGTGCAGCATGTCTGTGGACTGAGGGGCTGGTTTGCCCTTAGAATGTTCGCGCAGATGTCCAGAGATGAGCAGTTAAAACAGTAAATGTGTAATAACTTGAGTAAAACTGAATATTTTGAAAAATCCTTTCTTAGTGAGCACCTAAACCACATAATGAACCGGTGGCCAAATTCCAACTTTGCAGGTTTGGTGGTTTTTGAGTTCTTTTGATGAGTCAGTGAGTCAGTCAGTGGTATTTCGCGTTTATAGATATAGATTGCAGGTTCTTCGGAGTAGTTATTACATAGGGAACAATTAGTCTGTAGACATTTATAACCTTTATTCTTATGTGTTTTCCTCAGGCCTGTGGTGTGGACTTTGAGGTTAAAGGATTTTGTGCTGAAAACTTGGAAGAGAAAATACATAAGAGGTAAACCTCATTTCCACATTTCATAACAAAATTTCTGGTGCCTTGTCATTCATGAACTTCTGAATCAACATTAAATGTTTGTTAACTTAAAATAGTTGTGTTGGTTGGCTATTCAAAACAGACCCAGAGTTAGGGAATTCACACAGGAGTATCACCATACATGCAAGACCTATATGTTTGATCTTTTAAGTCTATTATATACAAAGCTTCAGCTGTAGCTTAATATTCTCTGTGGGGGAGAACAGGGTAAGGAAAGATACTTCAGCAGAAAGTAACTTTATTGTCTTGGCTAAGAGCCAGCGTACAAGGGACACCGGTTACAGGTTCATCCCATGTTGTAGTTCTTCTAAAAATTGTTTCAAGGCCCTGACCTAAATTCAGTACATTGGGCAGTGGTCATATGAACCCCTTGGAAATTTTTGAGCATAGAAACAGTCCTGTTTTCACACTTGAGAAGGCACTGGGTGGGGACAAGAGCTCCGGAGGCCATTGAGCTGTGCACCCAATCCAGATAGGGTCCTTTCAGACATTTTAAAAGAACTACAAATACTTCTAAAATGCCTTCAGCATGGACTCAGAGCCGTCATCACTACATCATAGTAGTGGGATGTAGGTTAGACTTTCACTCTGCGATGGAACCTTGCTGGGTGATCCCATCACACACTCTCAGCCAAAACTATAACATAGGATTGTTGTGAGGATAAAATGGAGGACAGGGAAGTCATATAAGCTGCTTTGGGTACTGATTGGGAAGAAAGGTGGGGTACAAATGATATGAAAATGTTGTGTGTGTGCATAAAGAAATGTAGGTAGATAGCAACACAAGACTTGTTCAATGATAGCATTTACTTGAAATAAACCAATAAAGAGGTTTCTAATTGCAGTTAATTAAAACTAATGGCCAGTTATGTTCCCTCGTAGCTGTTCCAGAGAAAAAATGCTCCCAAGGTGAAAAGAACATTTGTAGGGTTTAATGTATTGTCGAAGGCTTTCACGGCCAGAATCACTGGGGTGCTGTGTGGTTTCTGGGCTGTATGGCCGTGTTCTAGCAGCATTCTCTCCTGACGTTTCACCTGCATCTGTGGCTGGCATCTTCAGAGGATCTGAATCAGGGCAGCAGGGAGAGAGAGTTTAAATAAAGAAAGCAAAGCCATCTCTAGCTAGGAAGTCCAAGGACTGTGAAGCCAGCAGGCAGATGATATGGGGAAGGAAGGGTATGAAGAAATACTGTGCTTTCCCTTGAAGAAAAAGTTTGGGAGCAGAAACAACTACAAAATGGTGGGGCTTAGGGGATGCTTTTCATGCGTCCTGTTTTACCTGTCTTTTAGAAGGTGAACGGGTCACAGACTCTTGATCCTTCATGAGGTACCTGTAGATTGATGCTATTGGCTAGAGCAGGGGTCCCCAAACTACTGCCCGGGGGCCAAATGTGACCCCCTGAAGGCATTTATCCGGCCCGCCAGGCATGGCGGCGATGGCTCCATTCATGTGCAGTGGGGGCTCGAGGGAGAGGAGGAACCAGCCCCAACGGCTGTTGATTGCAGTTACATGATGGCACCCCAAAATCTCCATGAATTTTCTGACCCAGAGTTGGAAACCTTACATGTGGCAACGCCTGCTCCATCCTTCCCTCTCAGCTACTCCATGTGTTGCTCTCAGGCTTTCTGTTCCGCCTCACTCCCATTGGCATCAGCCAGGCTGGCGAATCGCTCGCTGGCTGCTAGGGAGGAAAGAACCCAGGAAGATACCTGATCCTGGGTTAGATGGAATGCTTCATTGGGGAAAGTTCCTGGCTTTTTTTTTTTTACAGGGGAAGGTATTCCACAGCCTCCCCAACAATATTTGGAGCCCACCCTGTACTTGACATACTTTGGTCACTGTTCTAAAAATAGACCATGACAGAAAGGCTGAAAGGTGAAATCAAACATTTTACAATCATTTGTGCATAGGAATTTGTTCATAGTTTTTTTTAGTCCGGCCCTCCAACAGTCTGAGGGACAGTGAACTGGCCCCCTGTTTAAAAAGTTTGGGGACCCCTGGGCTAGAGTCTCTTATGGTACCATTGTGATTGGAGGATTTTAATTTTTCTTTTCTTTGTAGGAGGTACATTTAAATTATTGTAATGGGAAGATTATTTATTTGTTTGGCTGTTGTGGATTTTCCAGGATATGTCTGTGATCTGGTAGTTTTTACTCCTAACCTTCATCTTACATTTATAACTGGCATCTTCAGAGGCATATCATGGTAAGATGTGTTTCTCCAACTTACCGTGACATGCCTCTGAAAATGCCAGCCATAGATGTAGGTGAACCATTAGGAATAAAAACTACCAGACCATGGTCACAAACCCACAGCATCCAGTTGATTCCACCCATAAAAGCCTTCAGCAATATATTTATGTATTTATTTAAACCATTTGTATGCCAAATGATCTGAGTACCTGTCATCCAGCATCACTGCATAAGCTATTTACCATTGCTTTTGTGAAAGGTAATTGGACAAGGGGAAGCTGAAATAGGTTTCTTACTGATTTATTTACTTAAGATTTATTGTGACATGAAGTTTTTGCAGACTAGAACCCTTGTCATCAGGTTTCAGAAGTGTATCCTATACTGGTATGCATGTATATGTTTTGGTCCAATGTCTTCAGGACATTTTTAAAAGTTGTTTTGGAGTGGAATTCACCACAGATTTTCCCTCAAAAGGTTTGAAAGACATTTTGTTTTTTGCTCTAAACAGATTTTTTCAAAAACACCAGACTAGTGACTTTTCCCCTGAAGTCGCTGTGCAGTGCAGAGAACAGGACATGTTTATTCTTCCCCCCCTACTTGTTACAGCTCTCACTTCCGGTTTCTGAGCAGCATTTTCTGCTGTGTCAGGATTCTCTGTGCCGCCTGCCATTTGCAAAATGTTCCAACGGATGTTTCCTCTGTTTGCAGCTCCTCTGCCTGCCATTTCAGTGTGTAAAGTACATGAATAAAGTTAGTTGTGGCTGCCAATTCTGCGTACATGTTGTTTTTCCTTTTTTGTTGTTGTCTTCAGTGAGATATCTTTGAACCTACAAAAATATGAGAATCATCGCCGATTCTCATGTTGAGTCTGTGTAGCTTCGAAGATAATTGTATTGAATACAACAACAAACAGGGAAAACTACATGTGCACAGAATCAGCAGTCACAACTAACTTTCTTCATGTACTTTACACTGAAATGGCAGATGGAGGATCTGCAAGCAGGTGGGAACATTCTGCAGATAGCAGGTGGCACAGAGAATCCTGATACGGCAGAAAATGGCGAGCACAAGCTGCTCAAGAAACTGAAAGTGAGAGCTGGGGGACCAGAGAAAGGCAGACAAAAGAACTGTTTTCCCTCAAATGCTTTTTTCCTCCATGCTATGTGGACAAAAAAAGGCAAAATGGTTATTTTTAAAATGTCTGCAAGACATTTTAGTTGTGTTGTGCACAATGGACCAAGTTGTCAGCCCCGTGTTTTGGGATTAATGGGGAGGCAGAAATTTAATTTATGTCAACAAGAACACATATAATAGGAAAAAGTCACTAACTGAGTATAAAGGCAAATATAAGTTAAGAAGTCCATTGTGTTTTGAACTACATTTTGTTCTTCTCAGTGGAAATTTAAAGCTGTTATCAAGCCAGTCTGCCTAATGCATCTCACAACATTTTGGACTCTTAACTCTTTGGAATAAATCTTCCTTTGTATCTGATTGCTGATAATAATTGTTTGGAAAGCCAAGGAATTACTTTTGAGGGAGCCAGCCGCTGAGCCCGCCCCTCGTGTTGTCCTGCACACTGGCTATCTATTGGACCATCTGCCAATTTCCTCCCTTCCCAGGGTTTGATCACTGGGGTTGGTGCCAGACCTCTTCTATTATTAATCAAATTATTTATTGAAGGCTACTACTGCTGCCGTAATTTTATAGTTTTAAGGTTTTGTATTTTAACTGGGGTTATTCGATTTGTTTTATTGTATTGTTGTTTGTTGTGCACCGCCCTGAGCCCTTTTGGGGGTAGGGCGGTTTACCAAATCGAATAAATAAATAAATAAATAAATAAAAATAAGATCCACCATCTTGGAGCCTGTCTATCAGTGTAGATATAGCATGCGGAGATGATTTTTTTCTGTGCAGGAATTCTGTGCGGTTGGTGATAAGAAAGGTCCAGTTTGCACCCGTCAACCCAGGTCCTGCACCAAAGTCTGAGATCACTAAGCAATTCATGATGTCTGACAAGCCCTTGCATCTTGAGGCAACCCTGGACAAGGAGGTCAGTTGTGTGTATGACCAGCTTCTTCTAGAGCCCATTAGCGTTTTCAGCCCATGGCCATCCATCCATCCTTCCTTTGTTTAGTGTAGATTACAGCGTTCTGCTTGTGATTTGTGCTTCAGTCTTTTCCTCAGACCCATTGCTTTTTTGCTTTTTTGCTTTTTTCCTTCCTTCCTTCCTCCTTCCTTATCTTTGGTTCTGGTCCACAAAAGCTGCAAAACAGCCCATTTGGCTGTTGTGTCTCATGAAACGGTATGTTTTGACCATAATGCACTTTTTTTCAGATTTATTACCATGGAGATCCAATTGGAGTTAATGTCAAAATTAACAATACCACCAGCAAAGTTGTAAAGAAAATTAAGATATCAGGTGAGGGGGAACAAGAACAGCAAAACCCTGGCAATCCAAGTAACTAATTTGTTTTCATGGTGGGTGAAGGTAATTCCATACGTTTGTTCTACATAACCCTTCAGGGAAGGGCGGTCTATAAATTTAATAAAATAAATAAATAACTAAATAAACCCAGTGGCCCTTTTTGCTTCTTACTTCAACCGGTCCTGGAACTCAGCTCCCGCCGCATATCATTCTTATTCTTCATGCCCATATTTCCTGATAAGGTTTCTGACATTTTCATCTGAATCTGTGGTGGTTTAGCTGTTGTACGTAGTGATTCTCAGTACAGCTATTTTCAACATCAGTGCAGGGGAGGCTGGTGGTCTTGTCCTGATTCTACTCTAAACTCCAAATCTATTGCTCGCCCACATCTTCAGGTGACTAGAACTTAAAGTCAAGCTTATTTGTATACTAGAACTTAAAGTCAAGCTTATTCAAATAGTACTTATTTGAAAGGAGAAACATCGTGCTGGAGGAAAATAATGGAGGGATTTATTTGATAGATGAGATGGAAAAGAGGCTGTCTTAAGAGCTAGAAAGCTCTTCGTATACAGCTTGACCGAAGCGGATAGGCGCTGCTGGTATTGCTTGATCTTACCGCAGCGTTTGATGTGGTCAACCACGACCTTTTGACCCACAGCCTGGCTGTCTCTGGAGTGCGGGGCACTGTCCTTCAATGGATTGCCTCGTTTCTCCGGGGTTGGACTCAGCAAGTGAGGCGTGGGGATCAGGCCTCCCGGAAGTGCCCGCTTCACTGCGGTGTACCCCAGGGGGCATTACTATCCCTGCTATTATTTAATATCTATATGCGGCCCCTTGCTCAGCTGGTACGGAGTTTTGGGCTAGCTTGTCATCAGTATGCGGATGACACGCAGCTCATTCTGTTGATGGAGAGGGGAGCAGTCACCACCCCTGCGGCTCTACAGCATTGTCTGGAGGCGGTTGCTGGTTGGTTGCGACAGAGCAAGTTAAAACTGAACCTATCGAAGACGGAGATCCTTTGGCTTGGCCGCGAGGGAGGGGGCGGGATTTTCCAGCCGCCGGTGTGGGAGGGGTCACATTGGCGCCGACCCCCTCCGTTCGCAGCCTGGGGGTCCACCTGGATTCGTCTTTTTCAATGGAGACCCAGGTGGCCCATATAACCCGGGTTGCTTTTTTCCACCTTCGTCAGGCCCGGCGGTTGGCTCCCTTCCTCTCCCAAGCGGACCTAGCCACAGTGGTCCATGCAACGGTCACCTCCAGACTGGACTATTGTAACTCGCTCTACGCGGGCCTTCCCTTGCGTCTGATTCGGAGACTAAAACTGGTCCAACATGCGGCGGCACGGTTGCTTACAGGCAGCGCCATTTGGGAACACATCCAGCCTGTGCTGCGCCAGCTGCATTGGCTCCCAGTAGAGTTCCGAATCATTTTCAAGGTGTTGGTGCTGACCTTTAAGGCCTTACGTGGCTTGGGACCCTCGTACCTGCGAGACCGCATCACCCCATATGTCCCTATACGGCCTCTCCGCTCGGCTGAGGCCAATCTTTTGGTGGTCCCTGGCCCCTCAATGATGCGGCTGGCCTCCACACGGGCCAGGGCCTTTACGGCTCTGGCCCTGGCCTGGTGGAACACTCTTCCACCAGCCATCCGGGCCCTGCGGGACCTTGGGGAGTTCCGCAGGGCCTGTAAAACGGAACTGTTCCGCCGGGCCTTTGGAGGGACCAGCCGCTGAAGGTGCCCCCCCCTTCTTCAGCTCTTAACACCTGAGTCCTTCTATCTAATAGGACTCGCCGTTCCCTCCCTCTTAGGGGAGGATTTAAAATTAGGGTATTTGGACGCCTCTTATTATTCTACTGCTGTTTTTAAAGGTTTTAACCATATTTTTTTGTACTGAGATTCATGTTGTACACCGCCCAGAGCCCCTTGGGGATGGGGCGGTATAAAAGTTTAAATAATAAATAAATAAAATAAATAAATAACGGGTCACCATTTCACTAAGATCAGGCTTTATTAATTTAGAAACAATTGCTGTTTATAATATCTTGTGGACTTCCTGGGTCATTGCTATTTCCTTCCTCTCTTTCTCTGCACAGTTGAGCAACTCACAGATGTGGTTCTCTATTCTCTGGACAAATATACAAAAACTGTGTGTTCTGAGGAGATCAGGTAAGCATTTTGACAGAGTCAAAAGGAGAGAAGAAATGAAATGATTTTCAAAAGTTAAAGGTCAGTCTTAGGTTCCTTCATATTTGAGACTTTATTAGAAGACAAAGTTAAATATTTTCCAAATGCAGCTATAGTTTGATCCAAAAAGGCATACATGTATTTCATTTCAGCTTTGGTCACTCACTGACTTGTATCCAGAGAGAATTAAACCCCAGCTGTGCAATAATCACAATTGGTATGCAAGTATAAATAAATTGCTAATAGATGTTAGCATTCAAGTGAAACATAAGCCCTTTCCAATATCCAAAGAGACAGTTTTAAAGTTGGGAGGGTATAGCAGTCCAAAGTGCGACTGTAGTACCCTCTTGACTTTGAGACACTCTGTTCAGATGTCAGAAGGGGCTTATACTTGTGGCTGGCTTGAATGTTAACATCTATATCAGTTGTGAGTATTGTATAGCTGGGGTTTAGTGCCTTTGGTTATTTGATTGCTCTGTGATTGCACTTTCCCTACCCTTTTGCATTGATTGTTTGTATCCAGAGAGAGAGTCACCCACAGTATAGGACTTGCTTGTCCCTCTTGCAAACTCCCAAATTTTGTTTCTAAGGTGTGAGCAGAACCTCAGGAAGGGGGAAGTCTTCAGTGGAAAAGGGGGAATTATCATCATAATGAGATGACTGGATACAAGTCACTCTTCAACAATGCCAAGAAATGATACCGCATAAACACACAGTTCTGAAAAACTGGCAGGAAAAAATTACAAATGTTATTGAAATTAATTAAATAAAATAGCTTTCTGCCTTTTCTACAAGATCTCTCAATGGTAGTCAGATTGAATGGATTTGGTTGTTTCTCTTGGATGAGTTCAGAAAGATCACAGTCACTTAGACAGGATTGCCAATGTAAAATCTACATGCAAGGTTCGTGTTATTTTCTACAAAAGTTATTTCCATGTGGGAAACAATCATGTTTGATAGGAACCTTAAAAAAAAAAACCCAATGTCAAAATTACAATAGTTGATTGCTCATAGCAGGTTCCTGTGACTTGAAAGGGAATTGGCTGCGGAGTCTTTGTTTTGCGGCACTTTCAGCATTATTGCGTACCGCCCTGTTTTCAGCAGGGCAGGCATTACCATCAGCTGGCTTTTTCCATGCGTCCGGGGGGAGGGGGCATGTTTCACAGGTTCTCTATCACGCATGCATGCTTTAAATTTTAATATAATCTTTAATTTTTATCTTCAATCTTATCAATAGATCAGCATATCAATTTGCCAATCTAGGTAGATATATAAATATATATATCAACATTATGAAGGTGAATTATTAAAGAAAAATCTCGAATACAGCATCTGTACACTTTGTCTGAACACTGATTGTCTTTTATGGTGGGCGTGAGGGGGGAGTAATGGCGGCATTCAAACTGCAAAACTGCAGAAGGACCACATGCGCTGCCATTGGCTGAGCTCCCCAGGTTCAGGGTCGCCCATCTCCTGATGTGCTGTAAATCCACACCTCAGGACCGACGGGCTTTTCCCAGCGTGGTCTGGAATCACTGAATGCTTGTGTATAAAACCACAAGGCTGGAGACGCCCCAATTTGTTGATCAGATGCAGGGGCAGCTTGGGTGTTTGGACTGATTGATTAGCCTTGATATTTTTACATTTTTAAGTATTAGCATTGATTTATCAATCTATCAATAGGGCTATTTTTTTTAAAAAAAACTAAAGATGTAAAGATATGCAGGAGTGGGGAGGCTGCAGGCGATAGAAATGATACAGCAGGACAAGAAGTGGGAAGTAGTTGGCTACGGGAAGGAGGGCGAGGGGGGAGCTTGCAAAGCAGGGCAAAGGAGTGGGTGGGTGAGGCCAGGCAGGCAGGCAGGCAGGCTGCAGGCGGAGGGCAGAAGAGGCCACGCAAAGCTGCGCCCACGGGCAAGTCTGTCCTGCTCTGGCAGCAAAGCAAAATTAAAACTGTGTTATAATTGGATTTGAGGAAAGTGAAAGCAGGGCTAGAAGAAATATGTCCATACAAGAAATCTTTTGCCTTCACTACTCCGCAAACACCTTGTGCATAATCAGCTGATGTTTTGGTATATATCATCCTACTAGCATCAAAATTTAGCAGGTTGTTCTTTTTAGTGAGACTGTGGCTGCCGAGTCTACTTTCTCCAAAAGCTACTCTGTGACCCCTACCTTATCCAACAACCGTGAAAAGCGTGGCCTGGCACTGGATGGCAAACTCAAGCATGAGGATACAAACCTGGCTTCTAGTACCATGTGAGAGAAATGGCCTCCCTCTTCATTGCTACCTATTGTCTATTTGCTTTCTTATGTTCAATTTCTCAGTCTTTAAATATTCTCCCCCTTCTCAGTCTGAGGCCTGGGATGGACAAGGAAGTTCTTGGGATTCTTGTGTCCTACAAAGTCAAAGTCAACTTGATGGTATCCAGAGGAGGGTGAGCATCGTTTTATCATATTTCTTATAGTCAACTACGGGTCCATGTATTGGACCCACACTAATATAAAACAGATATTTCTGAAAACAAAGGGGATTCCCTGCACTGGGAGAAAGATCCAAAAACACTGTAAAATACATTGGGGTATAAATCTCTTCCACTGGGTGATTTGATACCACCTGACTTGCATGACTCACCAAGTCATGGCTACTTGCTACTGTTCAACAGCAGCCAATGTGGCATAGAGTTTAAAGTTTCAGACTGGGACCTTGAGCAGAGGCGTAGCTACCACAGGAACATCTGGGGACAAATGTCCCAGGCGCTCACCAATGGGGGTGCAGAAAAAAATTGGGCTCATTTCTGGGGTTTTTTTTTGCATGTTTAGTGTGTTTACTTTGGGTGCAGTTTGTAGGCTAGTGGCTCCAAAATTTCAGGCTATTGTCAGGTGACACTCCTGATTATACCAGCCAGGTTTGGTGAAGTTTGGTTCAGGGGGTCCAAAGTTATGGACTCCCAAAGTGGGTGCCCCATCCCCCATCCAATGGGAGCTAATAATAGGGGTTACCCTTTTGAGGGTACATAACATTGGGCCCCCTGAACCAAACTTCACCAAACTTGGCGGGTGTCATCAGGACAGTCTCCTGATGATACCACCCAGGTTTTGTGAAGTTTGGTTTAGGGGGTCCAAAGTTATGGACCCCCAAAGTGGGTGCCCCATCCCGTATCCAATGGGAGCTAATAACAGGGGCTACCCTTTTGAGGGTCCATAACTTTGGACCCCCTGAACCAAACTTCACCAAACCTGGGTGGTATCATCAGGAGAGTCTCCTGAAGATAGCCTAAAATGTTGGTGCTGTTAGCTTAAACATTGATCCCTGACAGGGACCCTCAAATTTTCCCCAGGTTCTCTCTTTAAATCCACTCACTTCTGCATGGATTTAAAGGGAGAATCTGGGCTCCCTAGATTATAAAACATTGAAAGTATTGTCGAAGGCTTTCATGACCAGATTCAATTGGTTGTTGTGGGTTTTACAGGCTGTGTGGCCGTGGTCTGGTAGATCTTGTTCCTAACGTTTCGCTTGCATCTGTGGCTGGCATCTTCAGAGGTGTATCACAGAGAAGTTTGTTATAAGAGAAGTCTGGACACAGTGTATAATAGACTTCTCTCTGTGATGCACCTCTGAAGATGCCAACCACAGATGCAGGCGAAACGTTAGGAACAAGATCTACCAGACCAGGGCCATGCAGCCTGGAAAACCCACAACAACCAACATTGAAAGTGACGCTGTTGGGGGGGGGGGGAATCTACACTGAAACAGCATCACTTTAAATGTTGTTTAAACTAGGGAGCCCAGATTCTCCCTTTAAGATGGATTTAAAAGAAGAATATGGACTCTCTAGGAGAATCTGGGCTCTCTAGTCTGAACAACATTGAAAGTGATGCTGTTTTGGGATAGCTTCTCCCTTTAGGGGGAATTAAGAGGAGAATCTGGGCTCCCTAGTTTAAACAACATTGAAAATTATGCTGTTCTAGGGTGGACCCCCCCCCCCCCCGAACAGCATTGCTTGCAATGTTGTTTAAACTAGGGAGCCCAGAGTCTCCCTTTAAGGTGGATTTAAAAGGAGAATCTGGACTCTCTAGTCTAAACAACATTAAAAGTGATGCTGTTTCAGGGTGGACCCCCCCCCCTTCAAAAAATATAATCACTTTCAATGTTGTTTAAACTAGGGAGCCCTGGGTGTGTTCAGATTTGTGTGTTGGGGCATGACCTGGTGCAAAATACATTGTTTGTTGTGGTGGGGGAGGGTGGCTGCCCATATGGGGGGGGGCACAAAAATCAGATTTTGCCCCCGGCTCCATTTTTCCTAGCTATGCCTCTGACCTTGAGTCCTATTCTGCCGTGGGAATTTACTGAGTTGAGTCAGTTACACATTCTTAACCTAATTTGCCTCACTTCATCGTAAGGGGAAAAGGCAGGTTGGCTGGTGGGCAGAGAGGAGATAAGGAAGCCAGAAAAGGGGAGGGGCCAGGGGCACTTTCAGGAAAGGGAAAGAGGATGAAGTGAGAGGGGAAAATGAGATGACCCAGATGCCCTTGACTGTCTCCATAAATCTGGAGATGTGATCCATTGTCTTTCATCTGCATCAGACTATGCCAAGTGGAACCACTTTCCCAGTTTGCCTGTACCCTCTGTGCATGCCCTGTGAAAATACATTTGAAACAATTAAGTAATTGTTTTGGATTTATATATGTAAGGTACTGGAAATGCGTGCCCAAAGAATACATTTCCAATTCTTATGGACTAAAAAAAGTCAACAGCACAATCCTGAGGTCTAGTGGAAGTTCTTAGGAAGCTAAATGTTATGCCAGCATATCCCAGAGTTATGCCAGCACACCCCCATGGTGTGGGGTATGGTAGCCACCTGATGGCAAGGTACAATGGGAGCTGACCACCAGAGTTCCATTGGCATGCCTGCCACATGGGCACAGAAAGAGTTGTGTGCAAGGGTTTGAGCGCATTCATCCCTAAGCCCTCCAGCAGCATAGCTTATGCTAGTACTGCCAAGATGTGACTTTACCAAAAACCTCAACATACATAGCCAATAAGCAGCCACAGAAGACCCCCATGCCCTGCCAGTATCCCACTCACATGCCCTGGGGCAGCACAGGAAGCTAACTAATGGCACAGGCAAGCCCCTGGCCACCCAATGGCAGCACATCTCAGTGATCATTGATGATAAATCTTCAAGTCCTTTATGGAGTTCTGAGTAGTCTGAATTATCACTTGTTGAATTTTTATGCCAACCAGCAAGTGCAGTAGATCCTGCACCCTTACTTCCACTTTATCAGGCCAAGCCACCTGCGACATCTTGCTTAATTTAACTGGAAGCCAGACAGAAGTTTTACAGATAAGTAATAATGTTAGCAATAAGTGGTCACTCAAGTGGTGATGTTCAGTTTGAAAGTCCCTCACTCACTCTAGGCATGCATGAGACACCAGTACATAGTCTAGGACACTATTAACTCTTGCAGAGACAAAAGTGTACTTGCCAGAGTTGTCGAATTGAGCTAGGCCACACTAGAGCTGATACTAAATTTGGTGAGATTTATGCCTGCATAGTTAGTCACTCTCTCTTTGACATTCCTTGGGAGAGTTAGATACAAGAGCAATGTTTCAAGAAATAGTCCTGTCATCTCCTGAATATTTGGCTTATCCCTGCCCACTCTTGTGTTGAGATTCCTTTGCAGTTCTAACTTGATCTGGTGGCAGACATAAATTGACTATTTTAAGGTAATTTTATTTAAAAAGGTAGATAACAATACAACCAGAACAATTGTTCATAAAAAAGATAAAAAGGGAAAAGTTGACAAAGTACATATTGATGATCTGCATAATCAAGATTACAGTTAGGCCGTGGTCATTTTTCCTGCACCGTATCCCTCTATCTCGCCTATTTTAGTATTCGGCCTTTTCACAGATTAAAGTACTTAACAGAAAGAGAAACAGACACAGTATGCAACTAAAACCTTGATTAATTAAAAACCAAATTATAACTATAAAAAGAAGTAAAAATTGCAAAAAAAAGAATAAAGAACCTTTGCTTTTTCCATAGCAAATATCAAAATTACAATTTTATATATTATTATTATTATTATTATTATTATTATTATTATTATTATTATTATTATTATTATTATTATTATTATTTATTTATTTATTTATTTAATTTGTATACCGCCCGATCCCCGAAGGACTCGACTCCCTGGTCTGCACGAGAAATACACTACATCCTGTAGCTTCACTTCGTGTATTGTCATCAAAAAGAAAAAAAATCTTTATAACAGTATATAATTCTTGTCTAATTTATTATAACTAAACAAGACTACTCTAGGTGAGAATTTTACTATCATTTACCTTCTGATATTCTGGACATAAGAACATAAGAACTAGCCTGCTGGATCAGACCAAAGTCCATCTAGTCCAGCATTCTGCTACTCGCAGTGGCCCACCAGGTGCCTTTGGGAGCTCACAGGCAGGATGTGAAAGCCATGGCCTTCTGCTGCTGCTGCTCCTGAGCACCTGGTCTGCTAAGGCATTTGCAATCTGAGATCAAGGAGGATCAAGATTGGGAGCCATAGATCGACTTCTCCTCCATAAATCTGTCCAAGCCCCTTTTAAAGCTATCCAGGTTAGCAGCCATAACCACCTCTTGTGGCAGAATATTCCAAACACCAATCACACGTTGTGTGAAGAAGTGTTTCCTTTTATTAGTCCTAATTCTCCCCCCCCCCCCAGCATTTTCAATGAATTCCCCCCTGGTTCTAGTATTGTGAGAAAGAGAGAAAAATTTCTCTCTGTCAACATTTTCTACCCCATGCATAATTTTATAGACTTCAATCATATCCCCCCTCAGACGTCTCCTCTCCAAACTAAGAGTCCCAAACGCTGCAGCCTCTCCTCATAAGGAAGGTGCTCCCAATCCTTCAATCATCCTCAAGTTGCCCTTCTCTGCACTTCTTTTTCTATCTCTTCTCGATATCTTTTTGAGATGTGCCAAATCCAGAGACTGAACACAGTACTCCAAGCGCTTGGTCGCGTATAACGTTTCTTTATATATAAGGGCATGACAATCCTTGCAGTTTTATTATCAACTCCTTTCCTAATTATCCCCAGCATAGAGTTTGCCTTTTTCACAGCTGCCATGCATTGAGTTGACATTCCCATGGAACTATCAACTAAGATGCCCAAATCCCTTTCCTGGTCTGTGACTGATAGCTCTGACCTCTGTAGCGTGTATGTGAAGTTTGGATTTTTTGCCCCTATGTGCATCACTTTACATTTTGCTACATTGATCTGCATTTGCCATTTCTTAGCCCACTCACGGTCCGCTTGGAGCTCTTCGCAATCCTTTGCGGTTCTCACCACACTACATAATTTGGTATCATCTGCAAACTTGGCCACCACACTACCCACCCCTACTTCCAGGTCATTTATGAATAGGTTAAAGAGCACTGGTCCCAATACAGATCCTTGGGGGACACCACTCCCTACATCTCTCCATTGTGAGAACTTCCCATTTATACCCACCCTTTGTTTCCTGTTCCTCAACCAGTTTTTAATTCTATTCTATTATGCATTTTTATTATTTTATTTTTCTATTCTATTGTGCGTAAAATACCCTAGATATGTAACAACAGAATTACAACAATTCTGGGAAATAAATACAAACTCAATTACAAATAAGGGAATAATATGGGACGCCCATAAAGCTGTAATCAGAGGATGTTGTTTGAGTACAGAAATAAAACTCAGAAAACAAAGAGAATTAAAGAAGAAGCAATTAGAAAATGAACTGGAGAAATTGGAGAAAGCATTAACCCTCAAACCAGGAAATAAGAAAATTAAAAATCAAGTTAATTATTATAAAGACCAACTTAACTTAATGTTAACAGATGAGACAACAACAAAAAGTGCAATATAGATGAAACAGAGAAACTATACTTTAGGAAATAAACCTGGTAAATGGCTTGCCACTAAAATTAAGAAACGAAAAGAAAAACAACTAATACCCCAAATTTGATCTGGAGAAAAAATAATTACAAATAAAGAACAAATTAAAACTTTGATACAAGAATATTATGGTCAACTATATCGAGATAATAGCATTAGGTGTAAAATTAGAACAAAGGAAGAAATTATTAAATATTTTGAGTCATGTCCAAAGTTTAAAATTCTCCAAGAAGAACAAGATGCGCTAAATGCTAGAATAACAATTGAGGAAGTTAGGCAAGCCATTTCCAGGTTAAAGAACAAATCTCCGGGTAATGATGGAATCTCAGTGTTGTATTATAAGGTATTCATTGACATATTAGAACAACCTTTGACAGAATTAATGAATGAAGTATTTGAGGGTAAGATAATTCCCAAATCTTGGACACAGGCAATGAGTTCCTTGATACCAAAAGTAACCGATGGCATCCCTGAAGTAAAAGACTTCAGGCCGATTTCCCTATTAAATGTTGATTACAAGATTTACACATCAATATTGGCAGAAAGATTGAAAAAAGTATTAAATAAATATATAAATGACGACTAAACAGGCTTGTTACCAGGGAGACAGATTTTTCAAAATATAGGAATTGTAATAAATATTATTGAAATACTGAACCAAAACCCACAATTGGACATGGCCATAATATGCTTGGACGCAGAGAAAGCATTCGATAGAGTAGATTGGGATTTCTTATTAGCAGTCATGAAAGAAGTGGGAATAATGGGAAATTTCGATAAGGGCATTGAAAATATATACACTAAACAAAGTGCAATAATTAAGATAAATGAAGAACGAACTTCTCAGATAGAAATAAAAAGAGGGACACGTCAAGGATGCCCCCTTTCCCCACTTTATATTAGCTTTAGAACCATTACTTTCTAAAATTAATATGGAAAAAAATCTGGAGGGATTAAAGAGTAGCGGAATTAATTATAAATTTAAAGCCTACGCAGATGATGTAGCCTGTTTTATTAAAAATCCAATACAGAATATTCCCATATTATTGCAATTAATTACCCAATACGGTTCATTATCTGGTTTTAAAATCAATAATACAAAAACAAAAATGTTAGTGAAAAATTTAGAAGTAGAAGAGAGAAAAAATAGAACAAATATCCCAATTTAGGATAGTAAAAACCTTAAACTACCTAGGAGTTACATTGGAAAATAATAATAATAACCTAATCAAAAACAATAATATTAAAACCTGGAACTCCCTCAAACAAAAATTTAATAAATGGAACAATTTAAACCTTTCCTTTTATGGGAAAATATCCTTGACAAAAATGTCAATCCTGCCTAAAATGTTGTATATATTTCAATGTGCCCCGTTGATTACATCAAAAAAACTGTTCACTGCCTGGCAACAAGAAATTAGCAAATTTTTAAGGGGAGGAAAAAAACCCATGTAAAATATAAAAATTGTATTGCTTGAAGATCTCTGTATGCTGACACCCAAAGAGATTTTCCGAACTTAAAAAGTAGACTTCTAGAACAGGAATATCATATCTTGTTGGGGCAAGCAAATAAATCATGCTCACCCCTCTCTGTCGGAATAATACCAGAACAAGGGCACATAGCCAAATATCTTGAATTATTAACTGAACCCCAACAGAGATGGATTATCACAAGGGCCAGAACCAATACCTTCCCATCGGCCATTACAAAGGGTCGTTACTTATCCATCCCTCTCCAGGATCGGGTTTGTCCACACTGCAAAAATCAAGTGGAGACTCTTACTCACATTATTCTTGACTGTCCGAGATATGTGGGCATCAGGAATTTCTCTCCCAGGCTGGCCCTAGACAAATCCGAAAGTGACTCTGACTGTTCTGTTGTGGAGCTTCTGTTAAACAACACAGATGTTGTGCTCTTGGAAAAAGTAGCAAAATTTCTTTTACAAGTGACAGAACTTTCTAAGTAATGTATACTGCTATATACAGTCTTCCTGTCTGCGCTTTGAATGTACTCTTGATTTGTATTTCAAAAATGTCTGGCAACACTCTAGAACCTATTGTTAAATGCCAAATAAAGGTTGTTGTTGTTGTTATAAAAATTTAATAGATGATAAATACAGAGGAGGATATGCTCTCCTGATATCGTTTAAAAAATCTGGGCTATTTTAAACTCAAATCTCAACCTAGCCACATTCCATGAAATTAGCTTAAGGGAGATGGCGGGAGCACACTGTAAATCCTGGCATCAATCCAACTCTATTAGTTGATCTGGAGATTTGCTGATGCCGTGGAACATGCAGCAGGCTCAGTTAATTCCTCTACTTCTGGAATGGCCACCCAGCTCTGGACAGGGCATGGGACTTCTTCAAGTGCCTTTAGTGTGGTCATAATACTGCAATGGCAGCACATGCTGCACAACACATACCTCAGCCCAGGTCCAAGCAGGTCTGATGCTAGTTGCATAGCATAGTGTTCAGGCCCTGCCATGCCAGAAGGACTTTGCATCCACACACACGTAGGGGAATGGGGTAGGGGGACGTGGGGTAGTCTGCACAAGCACCTGGGAAGCTGGACCTCCCAGGACAAGGGCCCAGGCAGTTCAACCCCCCCCCCCACCAGGGAGCAGGTCCACCCGCAGACTAACACCACAGCACCAGCAACAGGAGGCCCAGGTGGCGTGAACTCTGCCCACCAGAACCATCTCCAGTGAGGGCCCATCCCAGGACCCACTTCCATGTAGGACCTGAAGACTCCCAGCATTGCAACTAATCTCCAGGTGACGGAGACCCCTCCCCCCTGGAAGAAGGGGCTGCTTTGGAGGGCAAACTCCGCAGCATCATACCCTCACCTTCCCCAACACCAACCCCCTAGGGGGGAAAGTGGTATTTTTGGATCAGATGTTGGGGAGGGTGTAATTATAATTTTAATTTGATGAAATCCTAACACAAGCCTGTTTTGGGAGGAACTCTCTGAGCAATAAGCTGAACATTATTTTGACTTGGACATTGACATGTGTGAGGAGGGGACATGGCTCCAGCCACTTGTCAGGAAGTGGCTGCAGCACGGTAGAAACAACATGGTCCAGCATTACCTGGTGACTTATGGGAGCAAGGAGAGGGTGTCTAGGGGGGGGGTCCGGCCCAGTTCCCAAGGGGGGGGAGGACTGCATCCCACACAGCGCTTCCTGCTGGCACCCATGGCCCTGTAGCTTGATCAAGAGGACAGCAGTCCTGATGGGTCAAGGAGCTCCTTTGGGTCAAGGAGCCCAAAAAAATGTACCAGCTCCTTGATCGGCTCTTCTCTTACTTTCTACTGTTTTCCAATATGAGTGTTTTTTCTTTTATTTACCAGCATCCTGGGGGATCTCACTTCAAGGTAATGATTGTTCGATGTCGGCCATATTTTCACTTGGAAGGCTGCAGGGCCTCACACACTAATTTAATGCATTATAGATCTATTGAAACATTTATTCCTGAAAAATACTTGCTAACATTCTTTATTGCTGCATTAAAAAAATTCCAGCAATTTCCACTAAGCCGTGCGATACTCAATAAAATAGATGAAGTACAAATCTTTTGAAATACTGTGTAAACCAGCAGTTAAAAATATACTGTTACCCCAGCAAATACAGACATAGAAAAATTGGAATTGAAAAACCTGCACAGCAATCTAAATATGCCCAAGCAAACTAATAGTGCCAGAAGGGGAGGGGAGGGCCCACCCCACCCTTGCATGCTACCCCTCCCTCCCCTCCCCTCCCCTCCCTCCCCTTGCATGCCATCCCTCCCTCCACTAAGGTGGGTGGGCCATGTCCAGATGCCAGGCCCCCTCCCTCCCCTTCCCTCCCTTGCATGCCACCCCTTCCTTCCCTCCCCTTCCCCTCCCTCCACTAGGGTGGGTGGGCCATGTCCAGATGCCAGGCCCCCTCCCTCCCCTCCCTTGCATGCCGCCCCGCTCTCCCCTCCCCTCCCTTCCCTTGCATGCCACTCCTCCCTCCCCTCCCACTGCAAAACTAAAAAATAAGTTACACCAGAAGAAACGAGGGATTCTGGGGGAGGCATCCTGTAACTGCATTATGACACTACTTTTTATTTTATAATGCATGGGATTTCAGTTGCCAGAAGATGTTCATACTGTGTGTAAGTGTCTGCTAATCCCTGATGGCTGTGCATGTGGAAGGGACTGCAGAGGAGAGGCATTTGTAATGCCACTGACTGAATCCTTTTGTGTGGAAATGCTACGAGTCAATCACATTAAACTTATGGGATTTGCTTTGAATAGATTGGCAATAAAACCATGGAGGGAATTAGAGCTTTTCCTGTTCCCCATGCAATCTGCAGATGGACAATACCTGCTCACCTCTCTGTTCTTCTCCCTTTCAGTGACATCTGTGTGGAACTGCCACTCATTTTGATGCACCCCAAACCTGAAGACCGTGAGTCATGGGTTTTGCTGATTAAGTGAACATTATAATTATTTATTCACAAAATGTATATACTGCCTTTTTAAAACATACATTATAACCAAATAAAAACACATCGCTAGAAAATAAAAACCAGAGAATCTGTGGGGAGATTTAGAGCTTTTGATTCCCACCCATGCCATTTTCCCCAGCAGAAATGGTGTGGGGGGCGGGGAAGAGATTGGGCCCTTTGCTCTGGTTACACATGGTCTTCCTAGGGCATGTGGAGCCAGAGCAAGGGACCAAAAGCCTCTACCAGAAACACCACAGTAGAGAAACCAGAAGCTCCTTCTCTGTCCCCTTTTGGCATTTAGTTGATCTGCTTCTCTTCCCTCTTTGAATAATCTGAGTTATTTTCTCATGCTTTGTTTCAGTCTAATGTTCTTAACCTAAGTGATGCCCTAAAAATTGGCAAGCTGTTCCTAATCTCATCATGTCTGATGTTTGAGAGCAGCCCCCCCCCCCCACTTTTCTGGGCTTGAGGGCACCTTTAGAATTCTCACACAGGTTGGAGGATGAAACCACAAAATGGCTGCTATGGGAAATGGAACCACATGCACACAGAGGAAGCCCAATTGCAGAGGAAAAGATGAGTAATTTTTTAAATGCAGTGGGGAAAAGGAGTGAGAAAGAGAGAAAAGTCAATATTGTGGTGGGTTTTCCAGGCTGTGTGGCCGTGGTCTGGTGGATCTTGTTCCTAATGTTTTGCCTATATCTGTGGCTGGCATCTTCAGAGGTGTATCACAGAGGAAAGTCTGTTATACACTGTGTTCAGGGAAGTCTGTTACACACTGGACACAGTATGTAACAGACTTCCCTCTGTGATACACTTCTGAAGATGCCAGCCACAGATACAGGCAAAACATTAGGAACAAGATCCACCAGACCACAGCGACACAGCCCGGAAAACCCACCACAACCAGTTGAATTTGGCTGTGAAAGCCTTCAACAATACAAAGTCAATATTACGTTGGCAGCAGCTGCCAGAGCTAGATTATTCTAATCTGAACCAGATCTCCAGTGGTCCATCAGAAGCCCTGCTGGGCAGCAGCTCAACCTGCCCTCGCCCACTTTTAAAAACATTTAGTGGGCACCAAAAAAGATGTCCGGAGGCACTATGTTAGGGACCTCTCATACAGATGCTCTATCCTTGAATGAAACTTCAGACCTTTCAAGTGTTCTGGAAATAATTATATGTTTGACCAATATCTGCTTCTGTCATTCTTCCTCTGCCTCCTTTTAATGCTTGGATTTACAGTTACACCAAGGTAAAAAAAATACTATTCTCCAACCTACCATTTGCAAGTTGCTCAATATAGTAATTGTGGGTGTGATAAAGCAACTGTGATCATAATATGTGATTATGTAAAGATTTTTCCCTCTAGATTTATATTGAGGGGAGGACAGGATTTGAACCATTCTCTAATTTTGAGTCCCACAACATTGTTGAATAGAGTTTCAGAAAGGAATTTACACTATACATTTGGTAATTTAATGTTTGACATAACTGTCTTCAGTTTTCACTGATCCATGTAAAATTTTGATTTTAAAAATCTGTCCCACAAAATCAAATTTGGACACCCTGATATTTTGGATCTTGTTGAATTTTGCATGCTTGTCATAGAATCATAGAGTTGGAAAAGACCACGAGGGCCTTCCAGTCCAATTCCCTGCCATGCAGGAACACACAATCAAAGCACTCCTGATAGATGGCCATCCAGCCTCTTTTGAAAAATCACACTCCGAGGCAGTGCATTCTTTACTGGAACAGCCCTTACTGTCCGGAGGTTATCAGATAATCCCTCCCTGGGCCGTGTCCTTCAACTGGGAGTAGAGATTAAATGACAACTTACACAATAGGGATGCTGTTTCTGATGTGATTTTCAGTGAGACCTTCCCTGGCCACATGAGGCATAGGGCATAATTGCTGGGTGCCTCATTCTTCTCTTAATGGCCTTTTACGCAGACACCAGTAGTCTTCCAGCAGCCAACTTTGCTTTGAGGAAGGAAGGAAGGAAGGAAGGAAGGAAGGAAGGAAGGAAGGAAGGAAGGAAGGAAATACAGAATGTCCAACCAACCACCACTCCTCCAGCTGTAGCTTCTGCTGCCACTGATGTGGAACGAGAGAGAGGCTAGTTGCCCTCAGTCTCGCTCCCTCTTCCCCTCTCTTCCTATAGGAAAACCGCTTGCCAAGCTGAGCTGATCCCTATTTGGCCATTTTGCCCAGCAGTTGCTGCCTTGGTTATTTTTTTCTTTAATGTATAAACCCTGTTCCCCCATTAGATCTGTCACTATTTCAATGTTAGGGTATGTCGATGTTCCCGTATTAGATCTAATTTCGATAGATTAATACTGTTCAAGTATTTAAAGCTGAAAAAAGTTTTCAAAAGCCCTCCTGATCATTGGGGAGGGCCGAAGTAGAGCAGGAGAGGGTGGAGCCAAAAAGCCCAAAGAAAGGAATAACATGGAGCCATTTGTTTCATCTTTTTGCTCTTTGTATTCCCACCTTTCTCCCCTTTGCCCTCTCTTACAAACAACGGAGATTATCAAATCAGAGCAGATGCAGCACGCATGTTTGAACATCCACAGGCCCCATCCAGTTTTAGAGGTCTGCAAGAAGCCGTAGCTCAAGACACTCACCCTTTCCCTGACATCAAATAACATTTGACTGGTCTTGGGGTCTGTCATGGGGTGAGAGCCTCCTGCCCGGCAGGCACTCCCCCCCCCAGGACCCCTTTGGGGACATGAGCCTAGAGCTGCAGGACTGGCCTGGCGGCAGCACAGCTAGTGAGCGGCACTTGGTGGGAGTGAGCGGGAGCAGGGCAGACGCTCGTGCTGTCCCGCATGGGCTCCCTTGCCCGGCTCCTGGAAGAGCTGTCAGAGGGAAAAGACTTGCTTGGAGAACGTTTTGGAAAGGGTGGGCTGCAAACCACCAGAAACAAAACTGACATGATCAGGCGAGGTGGGAAAATAGTTTTTGTTCCTGTGGTGTTTGCACAGAAGCTGATTCAACGCGGAATTTTGGAGAAAGATCACAATTTTAGCAGTTTTTGAAAAACCCGGGAGGAGGGAAATATGGTGGGACAAACCGGCTTTAGGATTGGGAACCATGCAAACTTCTTGGCCAAACCGGGATATATCCCTTGCTCAAACCAGGATATTTGGACTGTGAGGAATCGACCTTAGATGAAAGAATAATTTTGATTCCTGTCTGTGTTTTGCAAACAATAGAACTTGAAACACAGGTATGACAATTACAGTCATAATATACATTAATGAGGCAAGTTAGACAGCCAGGTAAATGCTGTCATTTTTCAGCTATCTATCTATCTATCTATCTATCTATCTATCTATCTATCTATCTATCTATCTATCTATCTATCTATCTATCTATCTATCTATCTATCTATCTATCTATCTATCTATCTATCTATCTATCTATCTATGGGTTTTGTATACCGCCCTACCCTCGGAGGGCTCTGGGCGGTGCATAACATAGTTTCCCTTTACAGCACATACAAATAAAACCCATTAAATTAAAAACACACAGCGGTAAAGTTAACAACAATGATGTCAGGCAATAAAACCTCATTAAAACCCTCCCAAAGAGGGGGGAAGCAAAACGAAAAAGTGGGTCCTGTAGATGGTAAAGGGAACTCTGAACCGGAGGAGTTTGGTTCCGAACTTTCCATCAGTCCTGTCCTGTGGAATTTGATTCTCAATTTAAAGCCTGTCCCAGGCTCCTGTAGCTGTGTCAGACTATCAAGGGTGGAGCTGCCCACCTTTAGGTTGTTGGTTAGCTGAACATGTTTCCTTCATGGACAGAAATGGCTGGCAGATGTTGCACCAGTGGCTCTTGGTGGCTGCATACAGATATTTGTAACACTTGCCAGCTGTTTGGATGTGGGCCACAAAGCAAAGGTTTAAAGATGAAAAGGAGCAACAAGCACAGGTCTCTGTTTTGCAGTTTGCTGTTTAAAAAAGGAAACAAAAGTTGTGCATGTTCTTTGCTTCATGGTGTGTCTGGGGCCCTACATGCTCAATGCCATATGTCTTGAAGGAATCAAATCTGTTAATTCGTGATATATATTGAATACCTGAAACAGGACTAAATAACTTACTCTGTTTTCTTTTTTTCTGTGCCTCATCCTGTTCCTTGGTTTTGCTTAATTTTTTTCTCCTGCAAGGAGGTAATTATTTGTCTTTCTATTATTTCAGCAATTACTGTATAATTCTCCTCAGGAGCAGTGGGCCAATTTTGATAAAATTTATTTTTATTTTAAAAAATATTTACACCCCTCTTTCCTCAAGAGGTCCACTCTCAAAGTGAATGGATGCGCTTCGTTTCCAGGACACCCAGTGGGATTTTGAGGGTCTAAACAGTTCAATGAGGCCTTAGTTGCAATAGAAGCATAACATTTCCAGAAATTCTGAAACAATGCCAGTGGTGGGGGATGCTGTTTGAGGGTGTGTTGAGAAAAATGGAATTTAAAAAGAAAATTTAAATAGATCCATGATTTGCTTTCTTTGTCAATATTTCCACCACCACCCCTTCTTTAAATATCCAGTTCTCTGTCTACATAGCACAAACTCTGACTTGCAGACGCAAATTCCCTAAGCCACTGCTCCAGGAGCAGCAGAAGGAGAGATCTGCAACAGGAGGAGGAATCAGTGAATATTTCTCTGTTGGATCCAAGCCTATGAAATGGTAGCAAGAGAGAGAGATTTTCCCATTACCACTGCAATAGCAGAATGCTATTGTTATTGTGTAAGGCTGGAGTTCCAAATGGAGGAAGATTAATGTCTATTAATGGGGATGTTTTTGCACATCTCTTTGCTCACACTGTCTCCCAAGTCAGTCAATCCTAGACCCCAGGTAGTGGAGCTGTCCAGAACACCATCGAGAACGTTTATGGACAGCTTCAGCCTGGTGCCTTTGTGTGATATAAGAATTCTGCACGTCAGGGAGGCGCCCTAGCACAGCCTCAAACCTTCCCAAGGCTCGCTGGCAAAATCCTGTCAACCATCATTGATGAAGATGATTCACTTTCTGAGGAAGGCCTCCCCGCCCCGCCCATCCTCAGCAGAGGAGTCCTTTATAGAGAAACGGGATATGACCAGTTATATGATATTGAACTTGTTCTTCCTTAGAAAGGTGTCTGAAGGGTAGCTGCAGAGGGAGTTCATAGTTTTGATGGTAACTCATCTTTCCTTCCTCTTCAGTGAGGATTCCGGACTAGCTATGGAACAGAGAAGGCCTTGTTGTTTGTTCAAATACCCTTGGTTGCTTTGACGGATGGTCTTCCTTAGTCTACTGATAAACTGCCTGCTTCCTTGCTATGACTATATTTACTGGCTGCCTTTGACCTGGTGGTCGACCATTTCATTATGTTTCCTGGAAGCTGATATTGATATAGATTCAAAGTCCTTGAGTCTTGTATGCAGAGGATTGTGCCTGGGATTTCTAGGCTGGCTTCCTGGAATTAACAAATAACAGGACTTTGGATATATTCTCATTTCTGATCACCACTGGATTCATGCAAAAAACTTTCAAGCACACATACTGTCTAATACAGCCATCTAAAACACTTAAAATTATACAATAATCTAGAGGGGTTTTTTGTGATAACATGTTAATTCTCCACATATGATTGTTTGGCAGGACCAAGGTGCTACTCTGGCTTATCTGTGTTATGCCGGGCTATCTCCCTTAGTACTTTCACCTCCCTCACATGATTGTGCTCTTCATGGTCTCATTAGGAAAATAAACTATAAAATTAACAGTCATGTTAACCCCCTCCTTTATCAATTAGCTTTTCGTATACCTAATTTTCAGTTAACTTATGTAAGGTCATCAGAGGCATATCTAGGGAAAATGGATCCTGGGGCAAATACCCACCCCTCCACTGGGCTCCATTTTTCCTAGATATGTGGGGAGAGATCGAACTGTCTGCTGATCTCATGGAGTAGCACCAGGTTGGCCAGGTCTACCACCTGAAGTTGGCGATGGAGCCCAGGTCTACCACCCAGAGCCAGCTAGCACAGCCTGGGACTGCCCCCCCCCCCACATGATTAGATGGCATGCACCCAGGGACATCTGACACCACATGTCCCCGTGGGCAGTACGCTTCTGAAGGTCATAAGAATTCCCAAATCTTATCCAGCTGCCCAACAAGCACCTTTAAGATAATTTTGCCGTTTTGAATATAAAAAGATCACCTCTGCAAACAAATAATTATCACCTCTGATTCCTGAATTACTGGCAAAAAGACTTCTGCTGAAAGACAGAGTTGTGTTCATGTTGTCTTCATGTAGACAAATGGCTCATCGTGTGTCCTGCCTGTTCTTGAGTGGTGCCTCTACAGACTTCAGGTATTGCGTAAAGCAAAATCCTAGCATTCCAAGGGAAGAAGCCTTTTGCGGCAGTTTTCTCTGTGCAGAGAAATCAATTGTAAAGAGCCCCGTGAGCCCCACCGGCACCAGGGAGGATCAGCTTTTGTTTCTTGAGAATATTTCTCTCTCTCTCAAAGCTTTGTGTTGTGGGTGGGCACAAATTTTCCCTTTTCAAGCCTCACTTTTTAAAAATTCTTTCCAGTGAGGAGGACATTGTGATTGAGGAGTTTGCTCGCCAGAAGATCAAGGGAGAGCCAGATGATGAAGAGGAGAAGGAAGAAGAGGACAAAGAAGAAAGTTAATTTGCTGCCCTGCTAGACAGTAACCTTTCAACAGTATGCTATACCCAAAATTCTGAGGGCAAAAATCTTTGAGGACACTTCCTTGTGTATTTGCTGTCCATTAAAAAAGCATCAAAGTTTCATCAGTTCTAGTAATAAAGGTGCAAAGTTATGTCATAGAGCTCTAATTGTGTTTATTTTGTCTTTTGTTATTAATTGGAAGTATAATCGGTTACTTTAGCCCAGGACAACAAAGATGCTGTGGAGCAAATGAACATGTTCCTATTCCTTCCCCTGCTACCTTCTTCTTTAATAACTTTGCACAGAATATTACCTGGTTTTTATTCTGCTGTTCCTCCAGGGATGGTCCTGTTGGCCTAGTGCACAGCGGAAGGACTAGGTGCCAACTCACCCTTGCTAGAACAGGAGGTAACTGCTTGCAGTATAAGAAAAAGAAACACTCAGACAGTAGATTTAGTTCCAACAGGAATACTTTATCTCTTGTTTCTCAAAGGAACAAAAATAACAATAACTATCCACTCTCTACTCTGACAACAATCTGAGCCCGAACCTGAAGGTGAAGGAGAGGTACTGAATTGGGTATGCAGTCTTCTTATATATAGTTTTGTCCAGCAAATCATTAGCTAGATGATCTAATCATCCTGGCCTGTGACCTTTTCTCACTTCAAGGACTGTTACATGCCAAATTGCAGACCCAGACAGAGAGGTTCAATTCTTTGCTAATTCTGCTGATCAGCATGCCAATCACTGCAGACCCAGACAGAGAGGCTCCGACCTTTACAATTCTGCTGACTGTTACATGCCAATCACTGCAGACCCAGACAGAGAGGCTCCGACCTTTACAATTCTGCTGACTGTTACATTCCAGTCATTCTAGACCAGCATATGACCACCTTGCAATTTTCAATATCCTGACAGGTCCATCAATTTTTCTCGCCCAGTTTATCCTCACTGCAAACTCATGAGATAAATTAGGCTGAAAGAGAGTGGCTGGCTCAAAATGCTTAATGGGTTAGTAGAGATTTGAATCCAGGTAACACCTTACCTGCTGGATGTCATCGCCGCCACCACACTGCTCAGCTCAGAAATCTGGATTCTACGCTATCCCCTCCCCCACTACTAGTAGTCCAAAATTCACCTCAAGAATGAGTTTATTGGGCAACCAGCATCTTGGCCTCAGCCCTTCCTCCCAAATTGTGATAATCAGGCTGCCCACAGAGTGAATATGACGTGTTGAGGGGCCTTTGGAAAACACTATTTGACATCTTGATATTATCATTTTGAACTAGTCTCAGCATGCTTACAATGGTTAACAAAAATGTTGTTTGCACTAGTTCAACTTGACCCCAGTTACATAATATCCCCAAAATTGCCTTTTGGTATTAGAGCAGAGATCCATCATGCCCTTGTTCCTTGACTAGCCAACCAGATACTCCATAAAACCCACTCCAGAGGTTGATCACCATCTACTGTTGTTTGTCCTTCTGTCTCCTGGCTAAACGATAGATTCTGAGAAGGGTGATTCAAGATTAGTGTCAAAAACCAGCGCAAGACCCAAGACATTTTGTTAAGGGGACAAATGACTTCGATGAAGCACCATGGAAGACTGAGGGGGAAAAGCTCTTAAATAAGAAAACTCTTTATTATAGAATCATAGAGTTGGAAGATAGGGTTGCCTGCTCCGAACTGGAAAATACTTGCAGATTTTGGGGGGTGGAGTCTGGGGAAGGGTAGGGCTTCAACAGGGTATAGTGCTATAAAGTTCACCTTGCAAAGCAGCCATTTTCTCCAAGTGAGCTGATCTCTGGTCAATTCCCCACTTCAAAAATGGAAGTAGAGTCAAACCTGACACGAGTTGACAGCGTAGGCGCATTTGAGCATACACAGAGTGCGGCAATAACCACTGGAGCCAGGGAGTTCACTCAAAGAAAGGATGTATTGGCATTGGTACACTATATACCGTTTAAACGGACAGAGCCTTTGGCTTAGGTCCTGTCCCCAGCAAGGAACATACTTAACTGAGTTTGCTTACTTATATACACTATGATACTTTAATTAGCCTATGACTAGTACAGTCAAAGGTCACATGACTCTTATGACAGGTAGCTGATGCAATCATGCTTAGTCATTCCCTTTGGCTGACTGCCACCAGGTCACTGCTGTTAGTCCTTAGCAGGCAATTAAGGCAATCAAGGGTTTTGCCAGGCAGCTGTTATACTTTAAGCTCCTGACACCCCTTCCCAGATGCTTGGCAAACCTATATCATATTTTTGTTTATCACATTAACAGTTACATTTGCACATATATCAATTCATTGTATGCATTACATTTCATAACATGGCTGACTTACTTCAGAGATGGACCACCCTCCTCTGCAGAGACGGGACTCCTCCCTGCTCGAAGGAGTTCCTCCCAAAAAGGCGTGGCAAGTTCAGACAGAGGAGCCGGCGGAGAGGGCGGAGTCGAAGGGTATGAAGGCTGCGCGCGTGCCTGCGCACAAGTAACAGCAAGACCCAACTGGGAAGGGGTTAAAACAGTGCGTGGTATGGCACGCAAAGTAGTGTCCGCCCCAAAGGGAAAGCAGGACAATGCATCTGCTAAGCGGTTGGTCTTGCCCAGGAAAAAATGGACCGTAAAATGGAAATGAAAGAAAAATCGGCCCAGCGGAGTTGTTTCGCAGACATTTTCCCGGGCGTGGAGAGGGCGGACAAATTCTTGTGATCTGACCAGATTTGAAAAGGATGAGCTGCTCCCTCCAATCAATGGCGCCAAGTAACCAGCGCCTAATAGTGGCCGTTTCCTTGTCCCCGACAGTTCAATTCAGTTCAGGGCCCGAAAACTTTTCGGATAAGTATGCACAAGGAAACAGTTTACCATTAGACCCCCTTTGGAGAAGAGCTGCCCCCAATGCCCTATCCGATGCATCCACATGTACTATGAAAGGGAGGGACGGGTCCAGATGTACCAATATAGGTTCTGAAGTAAAAGCGATTTTCAAACATTCAAACATGAAGTGAGGGCTAGCATGCAAGGGAGCAGATGGATTGGGAGCAGCAAGAACGTAAATTACTGGAGCTGGCGGAGCGTTCCAAACAGGATTTACTTTCGGAAATTCAGTGGTTACGTGATCTAAATCTCCAGCAAATCTTCATCCCTCCCTCCCCTTCCCCTCCCTCCGCTAGGGTGGGTGGGCCATGTCCAGATGCCGGGCCCCCTCCCTCCCCTCCCTTGCATGCCGCTTTCAGCATATTCTGAAAGACCCGTCTCACCTTGCATATCCTTTTTTTGAAAAGTTACCATCTGGCAGACAATAGGACCATAAAAACAAGGACAACTAGGCTCAGAGACAGCTTCTATTCTAGAGCCATGGCTATGCTGAACTCCATGGTGTCGCGTTGACGTGACTGGGGCTATGTAAGGATGGTTGGAAGGGGAGTGTGGAAGATGGGGTGTGAGGATTGAAGTAATGTGCGTAATTTCATTGTGCTTGCACAATGACAATAAAGTTTTATCTTTCATCTATCTTAATATGAATGTCTAAGAATTTTCTATCTGACATGATGAAAGAAAAGGTCCCACAGAAGGATAAAGCAGGCATTGGACAGCTCATGGGAGTGAGCGACTGGATATAACTTGCCACTTCAAATAGAACGGCAATACTTACAGTTGCAACATCTGTTGTTATCTAAATATAGCCCAGCAGCATTAAGTGTCTCAGAGTTCCCTGTGCTCATAAAACCTCTAATTGAATCAAGGCAGAAAATAAAACCTACAATATTTGGTTATAAACATTTTATGTCAATTAATAAATATAATATGCAAACAACGTCTCAGGAATTCATGGAATAAACAGCTAAATTACCTATTTTGCCAAAGCTTTAAAGAAAACAGAGCCTCCTGAAAAAAAAGGAGGGAAACTGTTTTTGAGGGATGGATTTTAAATCGTACAGGAACTACCCCTTTCTCTCAGTCACACCCTGGTACTTGTTAAAGTTTAAGGCAAAACTAAATTTTATTTACACCCTGCTGAGAAGCCAGGCTGATGATTCATATTGTCCCTGCAGCTTTCTACAAGTGCTTAATCCCCTCGCAGGGATGCCTGAAGAACTTTCTTTTTCTTGAAAAGAAGGATTTCACATGGAAGATTCAAGGCAGGCAACAAAAGAAGATCTCTGTTCAGGACTTGTAAGAGAATGGAGCCGACAGAACTCTCAGCTTGATAATCACGATGGGAAGCAACATCTGAGATGCCTGGACCTTATTCGAGGCCACCATTTCAGGACAGATGCACAGGAACAAGCACTACAAAAATCTGGTGAGAAAAGTTGCCATGTATACGTCAGTATAACTCTGCCTGAAGCCTTTTTCACACAAGATGCAAAGCCCGCTGTCCACAGAATTCCACAAGGTCATATGACACAGCTGTGTTGGAATACAAAGGCCTGTTACACTTCCATAATTTAAGAGATGATGCAGAAACTTTGGGTACAAAAGGGTCCCAAGATGATGCAGAAACTTTGGGTCCCCAGTTGTCACAATAAACACAGGCATTCTTACATATATTCCATTTTCAAACTTGCCACAAACTGAAAATCAGTTTTCCTTTTGTCTCATTTGCAATGTGCAATATTTAAGCACAAAACCCTAAGATATATTTGTTACAGTAAACCCTCATCAGATCTCCCCTGTATAATATGATAATGTGCACCAAAGTTCACTATGCATTTGGATCAGGGCATTTCTGCAGAATAAGCTTCTTCCTTCATCATCTCGGTCAAACGATCATTCTTTGGTGGCAAAGCCCATTTGGGGGAGAAGAAATGCATCTTCCCAAGCTTTAGCGAGAGCTGAGCAAGAACAAGAGTTCACGATTGAAGGATGTGCAGACGGAATCTCAGTGAATAATTTATATTGGTGCATAAAAATATACATTCACATTTTCTTTCTGCAGTTACACAGGAAGTCTTCCACTTAACAAAGCCCAAAAGACACAGGAACTTCACAAATGTATTTATGTCAGACAAACCAGCTCACTGGCGTGCCCCTCCCATTCAAATACCTCTTCAGTCAGTCAGATCCGTAAAGAAATCAACAGCTTTGGTAAAGACAGAGACTCTGTTCCCCCCTCCCCAAACCTCTTTGGGGTCTCCACTTTTAAATACTTGGGTCCCTGTGCAGTGAGTTCTGAAAGAGAGGAGGAGCCTTCAGCTGACTGCAGCTTTGCATCCAACGACAACTGTCCAACATCCAGCCTCTTTCCCCAGGACAGGACGCAGCAAAGATAAAATCCCTTGTTTGTGATCAAGGCAGTTGCCAAAGGTTCTGTTTCCATGCACATTTTAAATGCATGAAGCTCCCACTGTTTTCTTGACCTTCCGAAGCAAAGTCTCCTCATATGCTTGGCTGGACACCAAATAAAGTGAAGAACTAAAGTGGGTGGAATAACAAAAGATGGCTTCTAACAAACTCCAGGCAGCTTTCTCTGCTTTGCATGAAGAAGGGATCGGAATGTTTGCATTTCAAAACGTGTCAGATGACATTCTACACAATGCAAAATGTCAAGGGCGGACTGGAACTCCAGGAAGCGGGGAAATGTGGAGCACAGGAGGTCTTCCCTTGGCCCAAGACTCTTCATTGGCCCAAGACAGGGTTCTCTGAAATTGCTCTCAAGCAACAGCATACTTCAAATGGGGCAGGCGTGCCTCATGGTTGGCATTTGATATACGAGGAGGATAAAATAAAAGTTGTGTAGGGAGATGCTTCACAGAAGAACAAGGCTTATGCAAGTGACCATTAGTTGGCCTCCCCAGCTTTATGCCAAAATTTGTTGGCCTTCCCACAACACACATTATATACAACTTTTAGAGGACAGCCTGATGACAGCACTAATCGACACGCGCAACAGTCACAAAACCACATTTCCAGTTCTGCAGTCTTTGCTCTGCAGGCCTCCCTAAGGTGTGAAGGTGAGGATCATCCAGCTGATGATGAAATAGAACAGGAAGATGGGGTACACCACCAGGGCTTTGCGATTCGGAGGCTGACTGTCTGCCAGGAAGGCTGTGGAGGCTGAGAGGAAAGGAACAGGACAGAACAGCAGTTCTTATGAGGCATCAAAGCCAATTTCAGGCACAAAATCTGAATCAAAAGTGGGGCTTCTTTGGCATTCAGATGACCACAGCCCCCGGCCGATTCCCCGGCTCCTTGGAAAGATTTTGTCTGCCCCTCAGGAGCTAACTTCAGTATTATTTATAAATCTACAATGATTTGATTTTTAAATGTAACAAAATATCTAAATAAATAAAGTATTAGGTATATAGACATTCCAGCCAATAAAGAGCTAAGCAATGGAATGTTGCGATGAGAAACCCTCGACCAATCAGCAAGCAAGACTCACAAAATGAGTTCTCATCACACATTCCAGTTCTCTTCCCTGCTGCCTTCCCTCGACCTAGCAGCAAGCTCCAGCAGCCCAGTCCTGCTTGCTCACTGGTGGAGGATTCGTTGTCACAACATTCCACCACCACCACCACCCCCCGCCGCCGCCTAACAGCAAGCTGATGGAACAGTGGCACCTTTGCGCCTGCTGCTCTGCAGCCTGGGAGAAGCCCTCTTGCCCCCCCCTCCACAAACAGGTTGCCCAGGCTGGCAGAACAGAAGCTCTGCAGGCTGGGAGAATCCCTCCTGCCTCCCCCCCCCCCGGACCCCAACAGAGCACCCAGGCCAGGACAAGGTCTTCCGCCTCCCCCCACCCAAAGTGCCTCCATTCCACCCTTCCCTGGGCCCAAGTCTCACCTTTCCACCTTCCCCCACCCCAATACTTACCTTCCAACTATCCCCAAGGATCAACTCCCAACCCTCCCCACACCCCAAGCTCCCCAGTTCACCCCCAGCTTCCCCTTTCCACCCTCCCCCAACCATGACCTTCCCACCTACCCCAACCCACACCTTTCCGACCTCCCCCACCCCAAACCATTCCCTTCCACCCTCCCCCAAACCATGACCTTCCCATCTACCCAAACCCACACCTTTCCAACCTCTCCCACCCCCAAGCCACAGACCCATGACAAGGTAGGTCACAAGCGTTGCACCATGAGCAGGGTGGTTGGCTGCTACGACCCCAGTAAAACCCATTGCTGGGGGGAGGGGGAATGCTTCCTCCCACCTCACCCCCCTTTGCTAAAGCTCATTGCATCGTCCTTGCAATGGGCTTTGCTGCTAGTCTATAATTGGCTAACAGTTCAAATGAAACAATGATGAACCCTCAGCTAATTACCATGCATGACGCAGAGGAACCAAAGTCCTGTGTGTCCTGCACTGCCACTGGCCAGCTCACCGCCGGCCCCTTCAAGGTGAAACCTTTCCCTTACTCGCCCCCACTACTTCCTTCAAGGTCAGCTGGGTGCCTGGCTGAGTCTTTCCCTGGCCGGCCCCTCCAACCCCTTCAAGACTAGCCTGACGCCTGGCTGAGCCTTTCCCTTGCCTGTCCCCAACCCTCCCTTCAAAACCAGCCGGGCACCCCCTGGCCAGCCCCCCCAACCCCGTCCAAGCCAGCCGGGCACCCGACACCCAGCTGGGCATTTCCCTCACCTGCCCCCCATCCAGAGGTGAAGCTACAAGGGGGCAAGGGGCACCAGGCGCGCTGCAAAAATTCAGTCTTGTGTTTTGGTGTTTTTTCAGTTTTTGGCCTGCAGGGGGCACAGTTTTTAGGCTAGCAGCACTAAAATTTCACGGTATCTTTAGGAGACTCTCCTGATGATACCACCCAAGTTTGATGATGTTTGGTTTAGAGGATCTGTGGCGCAACAGGCATGCTTTGCCCAGCAGGCCCTATCCCACTCTCTGCGTTTTCCCAGGAGTTGCCAACTTTTCCTGGGGAGGGCTAGATTTCTCTCTGGGTAAACTGCTGCCACTACCTGATCATTTGAGAACTGCCCATTGGGGAAGATCAGGAGTCCCCAGCTTCCTTTCCAACAGTGAGTCCTCTGCCTCAGTTTCCCTTGGTCCCCCTCTCTCTGGGTTCCACAGGGCAGACTGGAGGTCCTGGAGGAAAAGCTGATCAGCCTCCCTCCCTCTCCTGTTCAGACAGCACAATCAAGACAGTGGGGCATTCGTGGTACAGAGAACCATTCTCCACATCTAAGGTTTAAAAAGTATTTATTAAAAAGAAAATGATTATCAGTATATGTTAGCACAGCACCAGATGGAGCAAGGGTTTCCAAAGCAAAGGCGATATAAACACAAATCCCCTGCCCCTTTCTCTTAACATACCTTAGCTAGCAGTTGTTGAACATAGTGTAGGCACATAAAACTTAGAAGGTTGCAGTTCTCAAAGAGTTCACATTACCTGACTGAGCACATGGTCCAAAAATGGCTGCTGCTTTCACAGCCCAGGCAACAGGTCTGCTCCCCAGCAGAAGAAAAGAAAGAAGAGACCTCGCCCCTTCACTTCCAGCAATTTATCAGATCTCAGACCCCACCCTCCTTTGACCTGGTCAGGCTGGGTCAAGATATCTTTTCCCCCTAGGTCAGGTAAAACTTCCTGATGTGTCTCTGGAATTTCTAAAGTCCTCCAAATCCATGATACCTGATGGGAGGAGGGACGAAGAAACAGAAAAGGAGGGGGAGCCATTTCTCCACAGGGTCCAAAGTTATGGACTCCCAAAGGGGGTGCCCCATCCCCCATTGTTTCCAATGGGAGCTAACAGGAGATGGGGGCTACACTTTTTAGGGTCTATAACTTTGGACCACCTGAACCAAACTTTACCAAACCTGGGTGGTATCATTAGGAGTCTCCTAAAGATACCCTGAAAGTTTGGTGCTGCTAGCCTAAAAACTGCACCCTCTGCTGGCCAAAAAATACTCGCCTTCAGTCCTCCTGCCACTCCTAGTCACACCTCCAACTCTCCCCCACCCCAAGCCTAACCTTTCTACCCTCCCGCTACCCCAAGCCTCACCTTGCCACACTGTCCCACCAGAACCCTCCTTTCCACCCTCCCCCACCTGAAGCCTGTTCCCTCTCTCGCAATCTACCACCCTGAGCCTCCCCTTTCAACCCTCCAGCCACCCCAAGCCATTCTGTTCAACCCTCCTCCACCCCAACCCTCACCTTGCTACCCACCCCCACCCCAAGCCACTCCTTTTCACCACCCTAACCCAGTGGTGGGATTCAAAAATTTTAATAACAGGTTCCGATGGTGGTGGGATTCAAACAGTGGTGCCGCCGCACACACGCACCTCCAGTCCCTTTTGGGCAGGGACATTGCTTTAGTAACCCCTTCTCGGCACTCAGAAAAAAACAGTAACCACTTCTAGGGAAGTGGTGAGAACTGGTTGGATCCCACCTCTGCCCTAACCCTATCCTCACCTTCCTACCTACCCCAAGTCACACCTCTCCCACCCCCCAGCCACTGACCCAGGTAAGTGTCAAAGCGGGAATACAGGTGAGATAGGGGCAGCTACAGTTCCAGTAAAGCCCGCTGCGAGGAGGGAGGGGAGATGTTTCCTCTTCAATCCTTTGCATCTCTCCTGAAATGGGCTTTGCTGCTAGTCTAAAAATATTAAGCTAAAATCATAATGGGAGAAAAACTTTACCTTCTACTACTTTGGCTACAATTATACACAAAGACCTTCAATCCTCAGGCTAATGAATCAGACCAGAGCTCAGCAAATGGAAAGGTGGTGTTTGATTCACAACACTGTAGAGGGGAAAGCCCACAAAATGCTCCTCCTCAGAATGCATCACTAATGGCAGGACCACTCCCACATGGGGTGCAATCAGGCCCACAAAGTTCCCTGGAGAAAACAAGGCTCGAGCTAAGGCCTGTGTAAAGAACGAGTAATAGGGGAAATATCTGCATGCAAAGGTCAGCACGTTGTAGGCATCAGTAACCTCACTTCCAAGTAGGAAATCTACTGAAAGCCAGGAAAGAGGACCAAACACTGGCCAAGCCTGGTTCCAACAGGCAAAGCCAATGTCAGCAATCAGCTCGGAAATCGAGCCTCATCCTGCCCTGGATAACAAACAAGTGAAAACCCGTCTCTTGAGGTTTCCAGCGCAAGACCTCTTAAGTATAACCGTCAGGTGGAGTCTTGCTTGCTAGCAGTACCTCCCCCATCAAGTGCAAGGAGGTCCGTGGTGAAGTTCTGCTGCAATCAATGAAGCCGTAAGAGAGTGTGTGTAAAAGGAATGAAAGCTGGTTTAAGCCACCAACTCCCAGCCTTACCTAATGTTGACCAGCCAAACATGGCCATCACCACCAAAAGGCGCACAATGAAGCTGATGGTCCCAGAATTTGCTAGAAGTACCAGTCTACACACCAGCAGAGCCACTGTCAATGGCAGGATGCAGTAGCCCAGGACACACAGGCTCTGAAAGAAAGATCTGCCCGAGAAGAACAGTTTAGTGCATTTCACAGTCATTACATTTAGGTACAGCGTTACCTGCAAATATTACAGGTCACCCATAAAATCTACGAGGAACAAAGCAATTGTTCTTCCCTCTGCAGATGCACCTGCAGGCTGCCCGGCTCCTCTCCTCAAGAGCCACTTGTTCCCTCCCCAATCTGCATGCTTTCAACCCCGAGGGAGATTTGCAACATGTGTGTTTTCCAAATGCTGCCCCCAACCCCAGGCCATCTGAAATGATGTTACTTTGTTACTATTTATTCCATTTTAATCACCTCACCCCTCCTCCCCCACACCCCTAAATTTACCGCTTTCTCCAAATTTTTTTAAACTGGCTCCAAACAAACATTGTAAACTTGTTTTTTAAAAAATACTGCAGAGTGATTAAAGTTTCTTCATATTCATGAGTGGGACAAAAGTATATTAAACCACTATATTTTAAACTACTGGAGAGTCTTTTCCTTTTTCAAAGAACATTCTTACCACAAAGAAAATCCCATTAGAACAGGGGCTAAAAAACTTGATCATTTTTTCTTCCTGTTACTTTGAAAATTGACTTTGTTAAAAAAAATCTTCTTTATGTCAAATTATGTTGTTATTATTTCAACTCCCCCCCCCAAAAAAAATAGGGTGGCATGGGAGGCTGCTGCACACAGCCAGATAACATATACTGTCATTGTATTGTTGAAGGCTGTCACGGCTGGAATCAACTAGCTGTTGTGGGTTTTCTGGACTGTGTGGCCGTGGTCATCTCTGTGTGGCCCACCATCTCTGGCTAGCATCTTCAGAGGCTTACTGTGACATGGCTCTGAAGGTGCCAGCCGTAGATGCAGGTGAAACGTTAGGAGCAAAAACTACCAGACCACGGCCACGTAGTCCAGAAAACACTCAACAGCCATACATTGTAATCGTTTCCATGTTAAGATTCTTAGAAGTTTCTTTTTGAAAAGTAACATACCTTGCCATTATGATCACATATATCTTGTCTTTGTTTACATCAGGTCTCAGTGAATTTTAAGGTTAAAACAAAGTCTTTGCTAGACTAGTTATTATTTAAAAAATTATATGCTATTGGACATATTTATGAGTCAAGATTTTCAACAGCTGTTGCCATTAATGGAAATCATCAATGGAAATCAATTTATTTATTTATTTATTTATGGTTAAACTTATGGTTCACAACAACAACAGATAATAGATATTGACAATGACGATATGTGCATTGCCATGCCAAAGACAACTGCACAATTTCAATTTCTTTCAAGTCACACAGCAGCTGTCTCATTGAAATTTACTTTTCTGCAGAACTGAAGTTTACTTTTGTTTTATTTGCACAATTTGGATTTATTTCATTTCTTTAGAAAGTGGTCATTAGTTAAATGCTTTATGTAGGTGTTTATGTATGCGTTTTTCAGGGGAAGGGGCTCCATAGCTTTCATTAAATTTCCAGAGGAGTCTGTATACACCCCCCTCGCCAAAAAAGAAGAAGTTAAGAACCATAAGGCATGACAGCTATTTCCACGAAAGCAGAACTCACATGGTTCCTCCAAGCAATTTGGAATTTAGAGTTATGACGACGGCACCAAACCAAACGATAACGAAGACTTCTCCAAACTCAGGGCCTTTGTCTTCTGTACTGTCTGCCGATCTTCCCTGAAGCATCCTAAGGCAGAAAAGAGAAGAACAGGATGATAAAGTTCCCAGAAGTTATCTATATCTGTTGAATACACAGGAAAGCCCCAGTGAACAGCAAACTGAAATGGGATTGTCCCAAATTAAGCCTACAAGAATCCTGAGAACTAAGACTGGAAAGCGACTAGTTGTATGACAAGCTTGGTATAAGGGAATCTGATGTAATTCTAATCTAGGATGAGTTAAAATTGCTGCATTCATGTTGATAGTTGCTTTAAATGCTGCTCTGCTGGCATATAAACTAGAGTACACCTCTCAAAGCAAAATAATTGCTGTTTCACAAACAAACATATATTGTGCACAGGCAGAATTTTTCTTTTACAAAGAGGTTTTTTATTTCACAAAAAAGTGCGCAATGAGCATACAAGCTATGCAAAAACAACTGTTCCTCGTGGAATGTGCAGTACAATGTACACATACTCTTAGAGTGGTCACCCCCCCCAACAGAACACCCCTCACAAGTAGCACAAGAAGTACTTACAGTGCAAGCAATACACACAGGATTAAAGGTCCCCACAAATCCCCTGAAAGGAAATGAAAACAGTCTGATATGAAACCAACAATAGAAACCTGCATAAAACATCTTTCCAAGCATTACATCCCCCTGCCCTGAACATCTCAAATGACCAGCATGTGACCACTTTTAATCCCCATCACAAATTCACTTAAAAGTCCCGCTTTTCATTCTTTATCTTGAAACAACATTGCAGAATCTTGCCTCCCCTACCCGATTTTAAATTACTGTAATAAATCAAAGGCTTTCAATTTGCAGCTACAGTTTTCAAGGTTTTGACATTTCTGTGGTACATACAGTCTCTTAGAAGGGCGCTGCTCTTTTTAGGATACATGACATGGACAAATTTCTTCCCAACCGCTTTCAGATCTCGCATCTGAAAAGTTTAAGTTTTCTATATTACTCCACAGCAGAGTTTACAATAAAAAAGAACTCCTGAATAAGATATTTACCACTGAATAAGATATATACATTATGTATTATATAAAGTTTTGTATATTTTTTTTCCTTTTGCTGAATCCTACAGCATCAACACGTGGGCCTGAACATTTATTTTATATTCCAAATTACCATTCTGTTCAAGCCTGAAAATTGATGTCAAAGCATTAACATCTTTCCAGCCTTGCTGCAGGGATATTGGTGGTGCAATCTCCCCATGAAAACTTGATACTGAACCCAAGATACTTCTACAAAGTTAACGCCCTGGAAGTACCTCTTCATTCAGAAAGGCCACATCATCTAACTAATTTTCCCAAAGGAGAACAGGTAGTCACAAGCATGCTGGGAGACTGATATACAACCACCCTTAGTTATGCCTCTTTGAATAATAACTTCTAGCTTACTCACAATGGTGTCTTTAACTGGCTCGTCAAGTGTGGAGTAATCTTCATCAAGGGAGCGAGATTCCACAGGAACAGTGATTTCTCCTTCTACTGGAATATCCTCAGATATTGACACATCTGCAAGGCCTGCAAACTAAATGTGTTCACGTTGTTAAAATGTGGCCAACATCCTTAGCTGAAGCAGCACCAGCTCTTCTTCAGATTATCATAGTTATTTAGGCATAAGACCTTTCACTCCCCACATACCTTCCAGCACAGCCCACTTTCTTCACAAGTGCTAAAAGCACCAATAGAATCAGAGTGCACCCAACAATAGACATGTATGACAGAAGTTACAGCAGCCTTTGTCACTGCCTCACTGTGGAGATGAACAGCATTTTAAAATACACTGCATGGTAACTGCACTCTAAAAATACCTGTGAGAGGTATAGACCACTCCTGTTAGATCTGGGAAGCTAAGTGAGTCTGTACTAGAAAGGAGACCACCAAGGAAGCATATTGGCAGGTAGAAAACCATAGACAAATCTGAAGCTACATCACAAACTCTTTGTTGATATACATGACAGCAACCTCCCTGCTGATATACTGCTATAATTCTGCAACAAAGAATATCACACTTCAATTGAGTCATGGGGCACAACATTTAGACAGATCTAGCTCTCTAGCTACCTAGCATTATACGCAATAAACATATAAACACACACTCATGTATATATATTATATGTAACTAATAATTGTTATTAATAATAGAGGAGCATGCTCTCTCAAATAGAGCTTAATAATGCTCTATGTATTATTAATAATCATATATATTATTTTAATAATATATTATTATATATTGATATCTATCTTAATAAACAATTATACTTTTAATTATGCCTTTAAATATTTTTATATTTTCATTAAATATAATTATATTACGTTGTCTGCTTGCACTGGTTCCACCTGGTGTGTGTGTGTGTGGGGGGTGCTCTTACGTGCATATCACACACACAAACCGAGGCCAGTTCTCAATCTCCCGGCAGGAGGCGCAGCACTACAAAGGCCCCCAGCCTAACACACACACACCCCCGCCAGGCGAGGTTCCGCAAGGGGCAACCACACAGAATGGGGGAGGGGCGACACCTCTCGGGCCGCGGCCGTGTGCCCAGGCAGGCAGACTGCCTCTACGCATGGAGGCTTCACTCCGCAGCCCGCCCCGTCTCCTGCCACACGCAGGCGGCCGCAGCCCGGAGAAGCTAGACTGCAGCTGCGGCTGGAGGCTCCGCGTCACGCGTCCCCAGGCCTGGTAGGAAGCAATGCGAGAGGAGGACCCCCGCCTCACCAGAGGCTTAGCCGCCTCCTCGCCCTCCGCCGCCGCCATCGCGCCTTCCCCGCGGAGCAGCGGCTACGTGGAACCAGAGACGCGGGGCGCCTTTAGAGGGGCTAGAGCGGCCCGCTTCCTGAGCTTCCGATGCGGCCGCTCTCTCCTTCCGCCAGCCCTATGGCCGGACATGGCAAGCCGGAAGCCGCGCTCCCTCCCCCCTCCCCCCGGGGTGGAGCGTTCCTAGAGGTGGGGGCGGGGTTTCCACTGGCCGCGCGGACCCGGAGCAAAGGAGCAAAGCCTTGAGGGAAGGGGCCGAGGGCGGGGCCAGAAGTCTCCTCCGGGCCGGCCTGCCCCGCCCAGCTCCTTCCCGCGGGATGCGCCGAAAGGCCGCGCAGGCGCAGCGGAGGGGCGAGGCGCCTGGGAGGCCCGCCAGAGGAAGCGGCCGAGCCCCGAGCCCCCTTTCCCGGCCTCTTCGCTGGCCCCGCCCGCCCGCCCGCCCAGGCGTCGGCGGCCCTCCTCCTCCTCGCCCGCGGCCGAGCGGCTGCCGCGCCTCCTGCCCAGGGCCCCACGGGCCGGTCCAGGACTCCTCCCGGGAGGCGCCGGCCCCCTCCTGCGTCCAGAAGTGAGGATGGCCGGCCCGGGAGGTGCTTGTGCCGCTTGCAGCGGTAGGGAACCTGCGGCTCTCCAGATGTTCAGGAACTACAATTCCCATCAGCCTCTGCCAGCATGGCCAATTGGAAACTACAATTCCCATCAGCCCCTACCAGCATGGCCAATTGGCCATGCTGACTGGGGCTGATGGGAATTGTAGTTCCTGAACATCTGGAGAGCCGCAAGTTCCCTACCCCTGCTGGGAAAGCCGAGAGGACGATGCGCCACCTTCGAGGACAGGCCTTACAGCTCCTTATCTGCTCCTTCCGCACCTGAGGGGGGTGACGCGGGACGAGGACGGAGGGGTTGTTGGGGTGCTCTGTATTGGTCAGGAATGCCTTTCCTGTCAACCCCAACAAAAATGCCTCAGGGTTTTTTTTTCAATTGTCATTTTTGTAATCTTTTGCATTTTGCATTTTTTGTCTGTTTTAAATGTTACTAGTAATGGAACCATTTTTAACTGTACCTTTTAATTCGTCTGGTGGTTTGAGCTCCCATTTCTCAATTTCAATTTAGTTAACCTTTATTGGCATAATAACACAATAGCAGGATATAAACAACTTCTTTATGCACATTTGTTGATGACAATCTCCTTACAATCACCATTCAAAAGGAATATAATTATTTGGTTATCAGCATGCTCTTCAAGACCCATCAGTAAGGGTTCCCATTTCTCATTCTGGTACAACAGTTCTCTGTAAGTAAGCCATTTCTCCGTCATATTCACTTCTTTTCTTGAAAATGCTTCAACTGGGGACAACTATAAGGCAGTTGCACTTGCAATAAACCTTCTATATCTCAACCATAGCCAGAGCAAATTTCTAACATAATGATTTGAAAATTCATTGTGAATCATTGCTTTATCGCACCACAAATAACCCTGCCTCCCGAATCTTTTACCAGACCAGGTGCAACAGTCTAGCATTCTTCAGCGTCACCCATTCTCTGATCCAGACTAATGCAGTTAGATTTGGCAATGCTAAACCTTTCTCTTTTGCATCTTGCAAATTTTTATATTTTATTCTTAGTTTCTTGCCTTGCCGAACAAAACTGCTGATACATTTTTGCCATTGTGTAAAGCATGTTGTGGTATTGATTATTGACAAAGCCTGGGAAAGAAATAACATTCTTGGAAGCACGTTCATTTTTTCACAGATATTCTCCCCCGCAAAGATACATTCATTCTATTCCATCTCAACATATCTTTCTTAACTTCATTCCGTACTTTTACACAATTATTTTGAAATAGTAAACAATTTTTATTAGTCAACCACACTCCCAAATATTTAACCTTTTTAACCACTGTGAATCCTGACACCTGGGATAAGTTGTTTTGTAATTCTTGGAATATATTTTTTGTTAAGATTTTTGTTTTACTCTTATTTAACATGAACCCTGCCAATTCACCAAATTCTTGTATTTTATTTAACAATCTGACATTCTGATTAATTGCTACCTTTCTATTTATGATGTTTAATCTCTTATTGGATGCAGTAACCTTTCCAGTGCTCGAACCCTACCATAGATCGACTTCTCCATAAATTTGTCCAAACCGCTTTTAAAGCTATCCAGGTTAGTGGCCATCACCACCTCCTGTGGCAGCCTATTCCAAACACCAATCACACGTTGCGTGAAGAAGTGTTTCCTTTTATTAGTCCTAATTCTTCCCCCCAGCATTTTCAACGGATGCCCCCTAGTTCTAGTATTGTGAGAAAGAGAAAATTTTCTCTCTGTCGACATTTTCTACCACGTGCATAATTTCTTGTCCTTCCCCCCTCACAACAAACACGCTGTGAGGTGGATGGTGCTGAGAAAGCTCCAAAGAACTGTGACTAGCCCAAGGTCACTCAGCTGGTGTGTATTGGAATGCACAAGCTACTCTGGTTCACCAGATAAGCCTCCACAGCTCAAGTGGCAGAGCAGGGAATCAAACCCGGTTCTCCAGATTAGAGTGCCCCTGCTCTTAACCACTACACCACCCTGGCTCTACCCCACGATAGCACCAATTCATGCTTTACAGCAGGGGGCAAACTCAATCGCACAGGGGGACAAAACTCAAAACACACTTTAGGTCTGAGGCCGAACAGGATGAACATTTATTGCCAGGCAAGAAAAACCCCTCTGCCCCATGGAGAAGGCAGCCGCCTGCTCCGTAGAGGTGACCGTGGCCTGCCTGGTGCCGCCAGGAAAACCCCTTTGCCCCGTGACCGCCTGCTCCATTGGGCAAAGAGGAGATGCCGGCAGTGGCAGCCTACCTAGTGCTGCCTGCTCTCCCACTGCGCGAGCCAGCACCACCGGGCATACAAACCCCCTCTGGCCAACGAAGAAGGTAGCCGCTTGCTCCATTGGGCAAAGAGGAGACAGCAGCGGTGGCAGCCTACCTAGTGCTGCCGGCTCCACCACTGCGCGAGTCAGAACCACCGGCCATACAAACCCCCTCTGGCCAACGGAGAAGGTAGCCGCTTGCTCCATTGGGCAGAGAGGAGACAGCAGCGGTGGCAGCCTACCTAGTGCTGCCGGCTCCCCCACTGCACGAGGCAGCACCACCGGGCATGCAAACCCCCTCTGCCCAACGAAGAAGGTAGCCGCTTGCTCCATTGGGCAGAGAGGAGACAGCAGTGGCAGCAGCCTACCTAGTGCTGCCAGCTCCACCACTGCGCGAGTCAGAACCACCGGCCATACAAACCCCCTCTGGCCAACGGAGAAGGTAGCCGCTTGCTCCATTGGGCAGAGAGGAGACAGCAGCGGTGGCAGCCTACCTAGTGCTGCCGGCTCCCCCACTGCACGAGGCAGCACCACCGGGCATGCAAACCCCCTCTGCCCAACGAAGAAGGTAGCCGCTTGCTCCATTGGGCAGAGAGGAGACAGCAGTGGCAGCAGCCTACCTAGTGCTGCCGGCTCCACCACTGCGCGAGTCAGAACCACCGGCCATACAAACCCCCTCTGGCCAACGGAGAAGGTAGCCGCTTGCTCCATTGGGCAGAGAGGAGATGGCGGCGGTGGCAGCATGCCTAGTGCTGCCGGCTCCCCCACTGCACGAGGCAGCACCACCGGGCATGCAAACCCCCTCTGCCCAACGAAGAAGGTAGCCGCTTGCTCCATTGGGCAGAGAGGAGATGGCGGCGGTGGCAGCATGCCTAGTGCTGCCTGCTCTCCCACTGCGCGAGCCAGAACCACCGGCCATACAAACCCCCTCTGGCCAACGGAGAAGGTAGCCGCTTGCTCCATTGGGCAGAGAGGAGACAGCAGCGGTGGCAGCCTACCTAGTGCTGCCGGCTCCCCCACTGCACGAGGCAGCACCACCGGGCATGCAAACCCCCTCTGCCCAACGAAGAAGGTAGCCGCTTGCTCCATTGGGCAGAGAGGAGACAGCAGTGGCAGCAGCCTACCTAGTGCTGCCGGCTCCACCACTGCGCGAGTCAGAACCACCGGCCATACAAACCCCCTCTGGCCAACGGAGAAGGTAGCCGCTTGCTCCATTGGGCAGAGAGGAGATGGCGGCGGTGGCAGCATGCCTAGTGCTGCCGGCTCCCCCACTGCACGAGGCAGCACCACCGGGCATGCAAACCCCCTCTGCCCAACGAAGAAGGTAGCCGCTTGCTCCATTGGGCAGAGAGGAGATGGCGGCGGTGGCAGCATGCCTAGTGCTGCCTGCTCTCCCACTGCGCGAGCCAGCACCACCGGGCATGCAAACCCCCTCTGGCCAACGAAGAAGGTAGCCACTTGCTCCATTGGGCAGAGAGGAGACAGCAGTGGCAGCAGCCTACCTAGTGCTGCCGGCTCCACCACTGCGCGAGTCAGAACCACCGGGCATGCAAACCCCCTCTGGCCAACGGAGAAGGTAGCTGCTTGCTCCATTGGGCAGAGAGGAGATGGCGGCGGTGGCAGCATGCCTAGTGCTGCCTGCTCTCCCACTGCACGAGCCAGCACCACCGGGCATGCAAACCCCCTCTGGCCAACGAAGAAGGTAGCCACTTGCTCCATTGGGCAGAGAGGAGACAGCAGTGGCAGCAGCCTACCTAGTGCTGCCGGCTCCACCACTGCGCGAGTCAGAACCACCGGGCATGCAAACCCCCTCTGGCCAACGAAGAAGGTAGCCGCTTGCTCCATTGGGCAAAGAGGAGACAGCAGCGGTGGCAGCATGCCTAGTGCTGCCAGCTCTCCCACTGCACGAGTCAGCACCACCGGGCATGCAAACCCCCTCTGCCCAACGAAGAAGGTAGCCACCTGCTGCTCCTTTGGACAGAGAGGGGGTGGCAGTGGTGCCCTGCAAACTTCCTCTGCCGGACAGAGAATGTTACTGCCAGGAAAATAAACAAAATATTTTCCTGAGTCAGGTTGCCTGGCTACACTGGTTCCATGCCCGGATGCGGAGACTTGTGTGGTTCAGAAGCCTCCATAAGGCTCACAAAGAACACTTTTGTATGCTTGTGCCAATGATACATGGTTTCCCTCTTTATGCTATTCTAGAATGT